>NC_066585.1:310074986-310382695 GCF_024323335.1 Lathyrus oleraceus | reverse complement strand
AATGACATAGTCTGAACTAATATAAAGGCAAGGAACAGATTTCTAGAGTCTAAACTCAATGAGGGCAACAGGAATATGATGTCATAGTCTGAACTTGGTAACAATGTCAAAGGTTTCCAGAGTCTTAACTCCATGGGAGAGATGTATAAGTATGTCGTAGTCTGGACTATATAAGGAAAAGGAATTGATCTGAATGTCAGAGTCTGAACTCCAAAAGGGAAAAAGAGTATGATATTAAAGTATGAACTATAAGGCAATGAAAGAGGTATCCAGAGTCTGAACTCTATGGCCTGGATGAATGAATGCCAAACTCTAAACTGTATGGCAGAATAATATGTCAAAGTCTGTACTGTATAGACAAAATCAAGGTGGCCATAGTCTTTACTCAATGAGGCAAGGATGCGAAAATCTGTATCTTATAGGCAAGGAATAAAGCCAGAGTCTGTACTCCATGGGATGCAAGAAGTTGCCAAGGTCTATACGTTGTGGGCAAGAAACAAAGCCTGGGTTTGTACTCCATGGGCTGAATGCCAAGGTCTGTACCTTGAGGTTAAGCAATGAAGTATGCCATAGTCTGAACTGATAATCAATGCATGAAGAAATTGATTTAAAAATGGGTATGTGACCCCAAGATCATGATCTCAAGAAATGTATGAACATCCAGGAGGAGAGTTTGATATTGCAAGAGGGTTTTTGTGCAATGATACTTCATTGTTAAAGTGTTGAATAATTGATGCTTGCTTGCAGAAGAAGGCTTGTCAAATACACGATTTAAATTGCACCAAAGTCTATGAATAAAGGCGAATACCTTGAGCAACTGGGTCATTCGTCCCGTACCCAAGAATATTCTAGACAAGGATAGGAATTATCCACTCTCATCATTCTTTGTTTTTTAAGGCTCATAGCGTGCAACTTGAATCGAAATTAACAAGTTGCTGACATGAGATCCTTTGTGTTGATCCTATTGATGTTATGCCATTTGTTGTAGAAGAAGACTCGACAATCATGTAATTCAAATTGTGATAAAGTCTATGAATAAAGGTGAATACAATGAGCCACGAGCCAAACATCCCGCACCCAAAGATATCCATAATGAGTGTAGGAAAGCTCCAGTCTCATCCCTTCTCTATTGCTTAAGGCTCGTGCCGCACACTTTGAATTATGATTGATGAGTTGTTGGTGTAGTCTTTTGCTTGCTGCACTAATGCTTTGTGAAGAGAGACTTGTCAATCGTATGATTCAAATTATGCTAAAGTCTATGAATAAAGGTGAGTACGATGAGCACTGGGTCATTCGTCCCATACCAAAGATATTCAGAATGGGGGTAGAAATTCTCCAGTACCATTCCTTCTATATTGTTTAAGGCTCGTGTCGCACACTTTGAATTATGATCGACAAGTGTTGATACTTTTGCAGTGCTTGAGAAGTAATCCACCTTGCTAGCTATGCTTAATTGATGTTGACTTGAAGTCTTGATCTTGCATTTGAACCTTGAGGTCTTGAGCTCAGTGCACGTCCAATTGTTCAGTATACGTTCAATAATGCTTCTAGCATATAACTTTTCCTGAAAAAACAAATAGAGCTGAAATGTGATTCTCAATCTGGCCTCGCGTTCTTGCATTCTCCACTTCGACTCCTGTGTCATTGTCGTTTTTCTCCGTGTCCGCATTTTGGAATGGACAACAACTTCGTGTTTGCGCCGCGTTCACATTCCTCGCATCATTCTTGCATTTCCGGATTGTATCTTCTTCTTCAACAACAATCGCGGATGAAGCGGAGAAAATCGATTTGGATAGAAGCGAGAGAGCGCTCCGACACGGCGACTTCCGGCGAGCAACAGGTATCGGATTATTTCTCTTCTTGTTTTCCTTCTTGCACTTCTTCTTCTCCTTTCGTTTGCTTCTTCTTCTTTGATCTGTTCGTGTCATTGCTTGTTGTTGAGTGATGCGAGAGTGTTTTGATGCTGTGTGAAGGAGATTACATAATGAAGCGTATGCGGAACGAATAGTACTGATGCAGAATGGAGAAGAAGATTGAGAATGAGAATCATGGAGAGGTGAACAGAGGTCGAGAGAGATGAAGATTGAATGATTGAAGATGGAGATTGAAGAGTGGAAAGTGCAGAATTGTTTCTTCCCGTGAATGTTTCATTCAGGTATATATACCCCCTCTAAAGTCAGTTAGAAATTCTGGTGAGATGAAATTGAAACTTAACTCAAATTACATTCAAGTGTGGAATTCTAATAATTGGAATTCTGTTTTGAAATGAAATTCCAATGAGGTTCCATTGTAAATTCAGTTAGTCTAGAAACTCAAGTTAAATTATGTTGAAATATCAATTTATGTTATTTGGGTTTGAGTTAATTAGGTATATATTCTGAATTTATTACTGTTAACACATTGCAGGTTCAAATTTTGGAACTAATAGCTGTGGCAGTGGATGTACACTACAGATGAGAGTTGGGATTTGCTAAGTGAAAAAAGCAATCAATGGATTTGTTAGAGGAGGCCTTACTGTCAGGTACTGTTACATTAGTTCATGAAATGTAGTTTGAATTTACTATTCATGCTGCAATAACTGTCAGATGCTATGTTGTCCTAATGGCTTCTTGCTTATGATAAATCCCGTTGATGTGCATGGCCGCTAATGGACGTTATTTGTGAAAGTTGCAGGTTGTGACGTTAGGCCTTAGTGAAGTGGATGAATCCGAGGTTAGGTTGCGAACACAAGTGCTCCAATGTGCTCACCATTTTGCTTCTCAGCGGATGAGACAGCAAGGGTTGTATGGATCAACTCGGGATCGTATTCATGGCTGCAATTTTTACTGGACCTGCGACAAGTTTTGCTTCTACAAACTGAGTTTGATGGTTACTGTTAGGGAATTTGGCATGATGGTTTCTGTTAGCAATTTGTGTGTTAATGATGAGATGATTCAGTTCAATTCTGTTAGTGCGAAATTCTATTAAGTTAGATTTTGGAAATGTTATTGTAGAATAGGTTTCAACTTAATGTTTTGCTTATGCTAAGACCAACTGTTATGAGATTAAATTGAAATGAAACCGAATGAATTTATGCGGGTTTGAGATGGCAGTGAGATTATGTTATGAATTTCGATTAGTTTTGTTTGTAATTAAGTTTTGAGCCGTTGATTCGATATATGCAGGATTGTTTGAAAGTTAGCCTTTGGACGTAGTTAGTTGAATTGTCATGTTAGGTTGGTTATGAGACTTACAATTAGCTATCGGTTTGTCTTGGTTAGAATCCTGGTGCGGCTTACTTGAATGAATTATTAGTAATTAATTAACCGAAAAGCTCCTAACTACACTATGTTAATCTGCACATGATGATATGATGCAATGTTGTGGATATTGGAAGTGCTAGGTTGGATTGCTCGATGAATGGTTGTTTTACGTATGCACTTCCTTGATTGGATGTATGTTATAGTTTCTGATTGTTATTTGTTGTGGTTTCATTTGACATATTATTATTGTAACAGGTTGGAAGTTTGGCGCTGGGTGATTACGCTCAACGTGCAGCACGAGACAACGGTCGGGTTCCTATAAGCGAGAACATGCGGTTCAGCGGCAGGTCCTTCTGCAAGCAGCTTAGACATAGAGATAAATGATCCTCCTTTAGAAATTTCCGTGCGAATGATGCAAATTACCTTCATAGAAATTAGAGGCGCCCGACATTACTTAGGAACTGTTAAGGATAAGCACATATTATTCACATTAAAGAAGGTCAAACCCAAGCAAACATGTGCTGGCAATGCATATCCATATAGCTGTCAAAGTATATCAGGAAATTGTATCATAATTGTATTTAAAATAGGATCTCTATTATAGGCAATTATAGACTAGACAATTATAGGTAATTAGTATACAGATTCTTGTACTCTTATATATATATATATATATATATATATATATATATATATATATATATATATATATATATATGTACATCATTACAAGAAAAATACACAACAAAATTCCTTTCTTCATATGGTATCAGTTTTTCTCTGGTTAATATCCCTCAGTTTGTGTTTATCATCCTGTTTCAATCCTTCTTCATCGACTCACTCACTCACTCGGATCATCATGTCCGACGTTCCACCACCCAGCATCCCAACCCCTTCACAAAACCCTCCGATCCATGACCAATCCGCCACCACCTCCAACACTGATCCCTGCGTCATTCATCATTCCGACAACCCTGCAACTGTCCTTGTTACACCTTTGCTCACGGTCGACAACTATGGTTCATGGAGCCGAGCCGTAACAATGGCACTTCGTGCCAAAAACAAATTCGGGTTTGTCGATGGAACCCTAACCTGTCCAAAGAAGGCCGATGATATCTCTAAGTGGCGCCGCTGCAACGATATGGTTGCAAGCTGGATTCTCAACTCAGTTTCAACCGAGATTCGCCCTAGCATTCTCTATGCTGAAACGGCAGCACAAATCTGGACCGATCTCAAGGAGCGTTTATCTCAGTCCAACGCTCCGAAAATCTATCAATTGAAACAATCTATCTCTGCCCTAAAACAAGAGGGCATGTCTATATCTCTGTATTTTACTCAGTTGAAATCTCTCTGGGATGAACTCCATTCCATCGCACCTACCAAACCGTGCATCTGCGGTAATGCCAAGAGTACCATTGATCAACAAAATCAGGATCGGGCAATGGAATTTCTTCAGGGCGTCCATGACCGATTCTCGGCCGTCCGCAGCCAAATTCTCCATATGGATCCTTTTCCTTCAATTCAGCGTATTTATAACATCGTACGCCAGGAAGAGAAACAACAAGAGATTAATTTTCGACCCCTCCCTGCTGAGGAATCAGCAGCGCTTCAAGCTTCTAAAGTGCATTATCGCACTCAAGGCAAACGGCAGCGTCCGTACTGTGAGAATTGCAATAAGTATGGTCACACTATTGCTACTTGCTATCAGATTCATGGCTTTCCAAATAATCCACCAAAGAAATCTGAACCACTCTCATCTACTTCCGCTAATCAACTCTCAAGCGCACAATACCAAAAACTCCTATCTCTCTTAGCCAAAGAGGACACTATGGGATCATCTGTGAATTTAGCAGGTATCGCCTTTACTTGTGTTCCTTTTTCTTGGATTATTGATTCTGGCGCTTCAAATCACATATGCACATCTCTTTCTTATTTTTCTTCATATTCACTTGTTCATAAAAATATACTTGTTCAATTACCGGACGGCTCTCACGCGTCCGTGAAACACATCGGCAATATTCATTGCTCGCCGTCACTTACACTCACGAATGTTTATCACATTCCATCTTTCAAATATAATCTATTATCTCTTTCACAATTAACAAAATCAATACATTGTGATATTATTTTCTCATCCTCTGGTTGCATATTTCAGGACCGAGCAACGAAGAAGACGATTGGTCGGGGTAGTGCTCGGAATGGACTCTTCTACCTGAATGAAGAACCACCATTAAATAAAGATGACAAGGATCACTATTGCCTTGACCATCCATCCAGTTCTTTTTTTAGTTCTAAGCAATGTAATAAGGCTGACCTATGACACCTACGCCTCGGTCACCCATCTATTTCCCGCTTTCAATTTATTGTTAAGAACTCTCCAAATATTAATGCGAATAAAGAATTTGTTTGTGACGTTTGTCCGCGTGCAAAACAATCACGTTTACCTTTTTCTTCAAGAACATCATATTCATCTCATTGTTTTGAGTTAATTCATGTCGATATTTGGGGTCCATTCTCTACTCCATCACACAATGGATCACGATATTTTTTAACAATTGTCGACGATTATTCACGATGTACTTGGTTATATCTCATGCAACATAAATCTGAAACATTTACTACGCTAATTCATTTTTTTAATCAAATCAATCGCCAATTCAACACTAAAATTAATAAAATTAATTCCGGCGATGTGGGCATCTTTCTTCCCCAACTTCAAGCTATTCGTTCCGACAATGGTTCGGAGTTTTTGTCCAAACAAATCCAAACATGGTTTCATGATCATGGCATTATTCATCAACGCAGCTGCGTTGCAACCCCTCAACAAAATGGCGTTGTGGAGCGCAAGCATCGCCATCTTCTCGACGTCGCAAGAGCATTACGTTTCCAAGCGAAATTACCCCTTTCCTTTTGGGGTGAATGCGTGCTCACTGCCGCTTATCTCATAAACAAACTTCCTACTCCCATCCTGAAATATAAATCTCCTCATCAAATTTTACTCGGTTCTCCTCCTTCATACTCATCACTTCGTGTGTTTGGATGTCTCTGTTTTGCCAAAAATATGAACATTCAACACAAATTCGATGAACGAGCCAAACCCGGTATTTTTGTCGGTTACCCTTTTAATCAAAAAGGATACCGCATCTACGATATGCACACTCGCAAAATATATGTCTCTCGCGATGTTCAATTTTTTGAAACCATGTTTCCATATCACGACCTTCAAACTCCTTCCATCGCTAACGACATAAGCATCAACACTCAAATCCTTGATTGTGAATTTGATGATTCCTCTTCCAACTTATCACCTGCATCAAGTATCTCTCCCGGTATTAGTCATCATGATGACACAAATGTGCCCACTCCCACCCCTCAGGATGATAACTCATCGAATATTCCATCCAATATTCCATCCATTCCTGTAGAAACTCCCCAACAACATTCACCTACAGCGATCAATCCTGCAGAACGTCGTTATCCTCAACGTCTTCGTACTCCTTCTGTTCGCCTCACGGACCACGTATGTGACATTAATTATGTCACATCACAGAGTGCCTTCCCATTAAAGAATTATTTCTCTTTATCCAATTTGAGCACTTCTCATCGAGCTCTTCTTGTTAATATCATTGAAAATAAAGAACCAACATCTTATTCTCAAGCTATCAAATCAGCTGAATGGCGTGACGCTATGGCTAAAGAAATCCACGCCCTTGAATCCAACAACACTTGGGTTTTATCTCCTCTCCCGAATGGCAAAACCGCCATAGGTTGTAAGTGGGTATACAAAATTAAATATCACTCTAATGGTATCGTTGAGCGATATAAGGCTCGTTTAGTCGCCAAAGGCTACAATCAGGTACATGGTATTGACTACCATGAAACATTCGCACCGGTTGCCAAACTTGTCACGGTTCGACTACTTCTCTCCATTGCTGCCATTAAAAACTGGCCGTTACACCAACTTGATGTTAACAATGCTTTCCTACAAGGAGACCTTAATGAAGAAGTTTACATGAAATTACCACCTGGCTTCGCTCATAAAGGGAAACCATGTGTTTGCAAATTAAACAAATCCATCTATGGTCTCAAACAGGCATCCCGTCAATGGTTCTCAAAATTCTCCACCACCCTCATTCAAAAGGGTTTTCATCAATCCATCTCTGATTATAGTCTATTCACTTTCAAAAGTAATCACACGACTATATTTGTACTCGTTTATGTAGATGACATCATCATCACTGGAAATAACGAAGATGCTATCTCCGACATCAAGAAATTTCTCGCCCAGGCCTTTTCCATCAAAGATCTTGGAAATCTTTCATACTTCTTAGGTATCGAAGTATCCCGTTCTAAAAAGGGAATATTCTTATGTCAAAGGAAATATACACTTGACATTTTATCCGACTCTGGTATGACTGGTTGCCGACCATCAGATTTTCCTATGGAGCAACACCTCCGTCTACGGCCCAATGAAGGAAGCCCTCTTCCTGATCCGACAATCTATCGTCGCCTCATTGGTCGTCTATTATATTTAACAGTGACACGACCCGACATCCAATACGTTGTTAACACTCTCAGTCAATTCATGCAATCTCCATGTATAACTCATCTCGATGCGGCCACACGAGTTCTCCGATATCTTAAGGGGAGTGTCGGCAAAGGCTTATTACTTTCGGCTTCTAGCTCCCTCAATTTAGTTGGATATGCCGACTCTGATTGGGCTGGTTCTCCTACCAATCGTCGCTCCACTACCTGCTATTTTACCATGATGGGCTCTAATCCTATATCATGGAAAACCAAGAAGCAACCAACAATTTCTCGTTCCTCTGCTGAAGCAGAATATCGTTCCCTTGCAACCTTATCTTCCGAGTTACAATGGTTAAAATATCTTCTCTCGGATCTTGGCATTGATCATCCTCAACCGATCACCGTTCATTGTGATAGTCAAGCTGCTATTCACATCGCCGAAAACCCAGTTTTTCATGAACGCACAAAACACATTGAAATTGATTGTCATTTCGTTCATGAGAAAATTAAATCAGGTCTTATCAGCCCTTCTTATCTTCGATCTTTTGACCAACTAGCTGACATATTTACTAAACCCCTTGGAGGCGATACTTATAAACGACTACTCGGCAAGTTGGGTGTTCTTGAGATTTCAATTCCACCTCCAACTTGAGGGGGGGTGTTAAGGATAAGCACATATTATTCACATTAAAGAAGGTCAAACCCAAGCAAACATGTGCTGGCAATGCATATCCATATAGCTGTCAAAGTATATCAGGAAATTGTATCATAATTGTATTTAAAATAGGATCTCTATTATAGGCAATTATAGACTAGACAATTATAGGTAATTAGTATACAGATTCTTGTACTCTTATATATATATGTACATCATTACAAGAAAAATACACAACAAAATTCCTTTCTTCATAGGAACCTGTACTCCTAAAACGCCAAATATCCAATTTTTGAAGGGATCCATTTGTTGTTATGTTTTTCTTTTGTCAATAGATTTTAATTCTACTAAATCTCAGCTTATGATGCTTCCATTGATGCACCGACAAATTCCACTGTATTTTAATGATTCACCTTTGAGATGGTAACTCGATCCTTCTTTGCCAAGGAGTTGATCATCAATTTAATTATAGAGACACAACAAAATGTTAGTAGTATTTCAATGGCGTTTCTAATATTTAGCCCTTTAATTATATTTCACATGTTGGAATAATAAATAAGCCAATACAATTTATAACTGCTGAAAAAGTGAGTGCATAGCCTACTTCATGTCCTATATATGGAGATGATGACCATGGGATCTTGAGAGATAAAAGCTATCTAGCTTTGGGAATCTATCTATGAATGGGTATAAAATGTATTGAACAATTAGTGTATATACTATAATTATCTGAATTAAACGCTAAAATAAAAAGAAAAGTAATTTGTTTTATTTACTTGTTTTAAAATTGACATAGATATCGAAAATAGAAGTTCAGTTATCTTTTTGGTGCAAGGTAAAGAATGCAAAAGGACGCAAAAATGCAAATGAATTTTGGATTGATTATACACGAATTAGTAACAAAAGTTAACCCAGTCAAACTTTTATTTTATTTCAAATGGTGTTGATGTGTGACAACGATACAAGTGGATTGATGAAGTGATGAGTGTAAAATGCGGATGAAATGATTGACCTAGATGAACAATTGGTATGAATATGCAGATGAATGATTGGTTATGGGTCAGATGAAAATATGATAAGGGGAAGGCAAATTTTGGGGTACGACAACTGCCCCTTTTTAATCTACTTAGACTTGGACGGTCGACCTGCGGGAGCTTTGCGGGTATACAAGGTATGAGTGGATTAAATACTGAGGTATCCAAAAATTTGTCCATTGAGGACGGTTATATGGGATGTAAGGATGACAACTTGACTTTTAGAGGTTCATTTGCTGGAATTAATGATGTATTGTGGGGATATTAATGGAAAATGAAGATCATGATATGCATGTTATATGTATCTTTCATTATTTTATGAAACATGAAGCCACATACGCTAATCAGGGAGCTCATGAAAGTTCTAAAATATCCTTGCAAACAAAGGGGTTTCACAAATGAATTATCAGTTCAAAAATTGGAAACAAAGTCAAACACATATGTTTGAAAAAGAAAGGTCATCAACCTTACAGGTTGAAAAAAGGTTCGTCAATCACTTAGATTGAAAAAGATTCATCAACCACGAAGGTTGGAAAAAGATTCATCAACCACCAAGGTTAGAAACAAAGGTCATCAACCCTAAAAGTCGGAAAAAGATTCAACAACCATGATGGTTGGAAGAAGATTCAACAACCACAAAGGTTGTAAGCAAGAGGATCATCAACCCTAAAGGTCGAAAACAAAGTATATCATCGCCCTAATGGTGGAAAAAGATTCAACAACCATGAAGGTTGGAAATAAAGGATCATCAACCCTAAAGATTGGAAAAATGTTATCTATCCTGAAGATTGAAAAAAGGTTCTTGAACCTTGAAGGTTGGAAAAGAGGATCATCAACCCTAAAGGTTGGAAAAAGATACCAAGAAAATCGGGCTTTAAAATATGCCAAGCAAGTTGGATTTTGGAAGAATCGTCAAACTAGCTGGTTTTAAAAGGTACCGGGCAAGTTTGGAATTGGAAGATGCCAATAAAGTATTGGGCCTTGGTTCCTTTGATTTGCACATAGGACTTCATGCTATGCTAGATGGATGATATGACGTGATTAATGCCTGATGATGACTTATGCAATGGTTCAGCCAAATGCTCATATAGAGAGAGGTGGGAATTTTGGGCTAGGATAAGGTCATCTAGACATGATTCTTCGACACCTACTTCAAGCTAAACAACTATTATAACACCTCTGGACTTGATCTGAAACATGGAGAGAACTTGTATCTGCGTATCCTGCCTCTTCCCCAATATACTGGATATTTTCACCAACTTCCCCAGTTATGAATTATAGATTTGTCTTAACATCTGAAGATCTCAACTGGCTTGCCCCAACGTCTCAAAACTGTATTCTCTTGATTAACCATCTTGGGAATGATTTTCTTCTCATGCTCTTGAGGTGGTCTGTCCCAATGTGAGCTTTGAAGTAACTTTGCCCTTGTACGGCTGATTCATAGAGCTTTGTAGAATCTTGATGTGATTGCCCTAGATTTAATGACTCTTGAAGAGATCTGGGCTATGGGATATCATAAGGAATGTTCAACCTTCCCGTTGTGTAAGCTTTCTTAATGTCAAGTGACTGTTCGCAAGTAAAATGCTCATTTTGACAATGATAATTGTAATGCCATGCTCATGCAAGTCTTGAAACTCAAGTGTGTTCACTGAGATTATGACATCTAGTGAACGAATCACTGATTAGAATGCCATATCAGTACAGATGACAAGCAAATTTTTAGGAGTCAGCTTAACGCGATCTTACCATAGTATGATTTCGAAATAAACCCTGCTTTAATTAGGTCTTTTGAGGGTTGTAACATGGTTTGGTTCACTGTTTAATAAAGAAAGGATGTAAAGCTCGAAACCTATTCTAACCTGCCCATTCACCATGATGTTCTTCGGTCTAACGTTCAGTTAGCTTAAAACAAGCATTCATCTTTCAGAAAAGGATTTTGAATATCAGCAAAAATGGTTAAGGAACCCATTGAGAGTTTGGAGCGACAATCACTCACCTTCTGCTTTTGTTTGCAGTCACAAAGATTTGTTTTTGCTGACGATTTTGATATCTATCCTCTGGTTCTTTTGTTTTGCTTACCCTTATTTTTTTTCTAGGCTGATCCTTTGGGTCTGCAGCCCACCGGGATGCCCTTTTTTTTCAAGCGTTTGACTTAGCGGACTTTTCATTTGCTTTTGATTTTTTATTCATTTTATCTTTTCTTTTGGAGCAGATTCTATGATGCTGCTTTATCGATTTGTTGCAAGGTTTGTGACTATCTCACTTCTTTTATTGGTAAGGGATAACCATTTGAATTTGTGATTCCCTCCTCTTGAGGGTGATATGATGTGATTGATCACTTGATGGAATATTCTCTTTTTGAAATTTGAACGCCAGGTTAAACTAACTGAAGACTTCCCTGCCCCTGGTTAAACATGAGGGTTGTATGTGTATAAAGAAAGAAACTTATACTTGAAGGCCCAAAGGGGTTGACTACAAATTAACTTCCTTATATCTCCGGTAATTAGGGATTGAACAATGCCTTACATCATTAGCATAGTCTTATTCAAAGGCATGCAGGCAACGATCTTGCGCATTTTCAATTGCATAATTCTCTTTTGATTTTATTTTGACAAACAGTATGATACTAATAAAATAAAATATGAGTGAACGCTAATGGATTTAATCGAAACATGTACATTTATTTCATTATTATTATCATCTGAATACCGGACAAGTTTTACAAATGAACAACAATTAACAAACAAGAAAAGATTACAAATGAGACATGATTGAATCAATATGATATTGCTAGCTTTGATACTCCTCTGAAGAAGTAACTGAATCTGAGCAATCTTCACCACTATTACATTCACAATCTATCCACAATGGTCTCGCAACGGGTTGGTTATGACATTGGGTCCTGCGTCAGAGAATGAAAAAACCTTATGATCAATTAACTCTTTCACTCTAGCCTTGAGGACCAAACAATCCTTTGTAGAATGCCCTATGTATTCGGCATGGAATGCACAAGACACATTAGTATTATGCTTATGACTATAGGGAGGAGTTACAGGAGAAATCTCCTTTGGCACAATTTCCCCTTGCTGGACAAGATACGCCAACCACTGAGTGTATGATACAGGGACATGGTCATGCTGAGGACGCTTCTTATCATAATGTCTACCTTGACCTTGACTCTGGTTTCTATTATCTCGCTGATTTTGAGAGTTGGAGCCTGTGGAGGTTGCTGATACTGTGGTTGGTAAACAGGTTGCTGATATTGAGCAGAGGAAATGTATGGATAAGGTTAGTATGGCACAGGAGACATAGGTGCTTGAGCTTGAGGGTAGACATTTTCTATCATAACACTTGCCTTAACCTCTTTCTTCTTAGCAAAATCCTGAGATTTATTGGCCACTGTCTGGATGTCAATATTAGCAATCTTCCCTGTTTTCACCCCATTCTCGACACATTCTCCAATGTTTACTATGTCGGCGTAAGACCTCAATTTTATCCTAAGATCCCTCATGATATCTCATTATATTTACATTGGCTTTGGGATCACACCTTGGTATCCTCCTCACCGCTCATTCATTGGGTTTGCATTGGGAGAGATCACAAAGCATATTTGATTGTAACATAATTTGTTTTTCTTTGTTTACTAACCAAAATATAAAAAATATGTCTATGTGTAGTGTTGTTTCTTTTTTAGGTAGTGCGTGTGTCCACCTGTGCCTCATCAAGCTCACATCTAGGGTTTGAGACCCTCAATGCAAAATGATCAATCAAGGAAAGGATCACATTGGTTCTAAGCATCATATATGGATCCTCATGTACTTTATTTTTCAATTTGATCAAGAATTCATCAAGAGTTTGAAGCTTGTTTACCTTGGAAGCCCTAATTCATCTGGGTAAATTCATGTATCCTGTGGCGGTAAATTCATGACCATCAAGCTATGGATAAGCTTAACGTCAATAAAACCAGAGTCGCCACCACACTTTTATTGTTTCCAAAGGAAAAGGAAAAAGTACAAACAAAACCCAAAGATAAGAAGTTTTCAAATTAAAACTAATAAAATGCCAAAGATTACAGGTAAGGGGGTTGGTTACATAGAGGGAAGGTGTTAGCACCCAAAGTATCCTAGGTACTCCTAGGGAGCCCTTTTTTATGTGTGCATATGTGTTTGGTATAAAAGATGTTTGAGAAAAATAGAGTGTGTGGATGAGAAAAGAATTCATTGATTATATTTTTGTGTTTGACAAGACTTTCGGACTTGTGCCTACGTACCAACATAAAAATGAGGGATCAAAACCTCGTAGTTCATGGTAAAAATTTCAAAGAAGTTTGTGAATTGCTTTTAATAAAGGTTTAATAAGAAAAGACACAAAGGGAAAAAAGTTGAGTGAAGTTGTTAGTTCTTTTTGTCTTTTTGAAATGTTAAGTCAATATGATTAAGTTTATTTACAATTTTGATTTAAGAAAAAGGTTTAAAAATTCATTGGCATAAGGACAAAGTTTCTAATCATTAAAATAAAGTCTAAGTTTGAAATCACAAGCAAATAAGGTTTTTGAAAAGAGGGGGAGATTTTGAAATTTAAGCGGTGGGGAGGAGATGAAGAGACTACCCTAAGCATGAATTTAAAAGTTAAGAGTTGAAAAGATTTGACCAATGGGATGCAATCCAACAGACAAGAATGTCATATAGAAACCCATTTTCCCTTGGATTTTAATCAAGCAATAATCAATGAGCAATTAGCAATATCTAGACATCATGAAGATCAAGGCATCAAATAAAGATAACCACATCTAAGCAAGCAAGCCCAAAAGCTAGAAGTCGGACACAAGGTCAAAATAACAATTAGCACAAAGACAGAGTAGTAGATGAATTCATACAAGATCCAAGGCTTGCATCAGATGAAGGCTTAGTTCACAATAACTTGGTCTCAAAATGTTGGCATTGGCCAAGTCCTTTTTGCACAGGGAATGTTGCCTAATTCTAAGTCCAAAAACTCATCAAAATCAACAGTCCACCAGATGTTTTTTAGGGTTTTTATTGTTATTAGATGTTGTAAGGTCCTAAGACCACAAACAAAACTCAAAGTACATAAACAATATATACAATCACAAGATATGGTCAAATGAGCAAAGTGAAAATGGCATAAACATAAACAAGTTAAATGAAATGTAAATGGCAATGAATGATAAATTACTGAAATTTAAATTGCATAAAGTAAATGACTTGAAAGTAAAGCAATATTAACAAGAATTAGTCAAATGTTAGTCAAAAGTTAGTCAAGTGTTAGTGGTAGTTTTTAATCGATTAAGTCATTCTTTGTAGAACACTCAACCATTCTTTCACAAGTATGAATCCTTAAACCAAGACATCTTCCATGAGAAGGGCTCCAACTTGGATAATTCAACACGTATGCCACTAGCTCTCATGAAAGGAAAAAAGGTCAAGTCTCCACACAATAACATGAAGAATGAGAGACTTACAAACTCACTTACTAGAATTCTATGCCATTAGGGTCAAATTTAGCTCTATGTTAAGCAATCATAATTGGATTTATGTAGAAGTCACAACTATCTGAGGTCGGGCAATAAAATTTTAGGTGTTAATGCAAGTTAGAGATTGGGTATGAAGAACCAAACTCCTAAAACATACCACACACTAAAAGAAAAGATCAAGAGGGAGGGACCTATCTCAGTCATACTTGTATTTGTTCATCCGACACAGGGTCATTGATGAACCAATTAGCCTTAAGACATTAGAGATTTCATTGGTCCAATGAGGGAATGTGAAAGAATAAGGATGAAGATGAAGAGGAAGGGGAAGATAGAAACATAAATTGACCAAGGGAGGACTTTCATCATATCAAAACCATTCATTCATTTTGAGAGATGAAATATACATTACATCAATCCCCTAAATCCAATGGTTTTGATCCAACAAAAGTCAAATCAACCTTGACCAAGGCCCAAACAGAAAGTCAAACATCACAAGACTATAAAAATGGCTCAACATAATTTTTAAACATTTAATCAATTAAAAATCAATTTAAAAATGAATTAAAATGCATTTTAATTTGGTCAAAACTTAAAATCCCTTCAAAACCACAAATAAATGGCAAACAAATTTATCCTAGGTCAAACAAAGTCAAAGGACCTCAGACAAAAAATTTCACTATTTCTGAAAAGTCAGAAGTATTTTTAAACAATTAAAAATATGCACACAAACATTTAATTCATGAAAAATATCAAAATTAATCCAAAAAATAATTTTAATTCAGAATATGAAAGAGAAAAAATATTTAAATATTTTTGGTGAAAGTCTCATATTTTTTGGATTAAAAATGAAATTTCTATGAATTAAACAAAATAAAAGGATTAAACATAAAATCGGAAATTAAAATAAAATAAGAAAAAACAAGGGCCATCAAATCTCCCTCATTAATTGAGGGGGCAAATTTGATGGCCACACGCACACGTTCTATTGTGTTCTTGAGTCAACGTGATGCACGCGTGGTAATCAAAGGCAATGACTCAGATTAGAACGTCCAAACATGATCAGATGGTCAGGAAATGTGTCAACACATCACTGGAGCTAAGGCTCCGGTCATCTTCTCTGGTGACCTCCACAAGACTGGTCCAACTTCATCATAATGGAAAATTAAAAACAAGGACACTATTTCAAAGAGAAAATGCCCAGGATCACAAATCTTGCCTCAATTTTCTCCAATTCCAAGTATATAAAAAGATACAAGGATTTGAATTTTGAGGATCATGAACTGAGTTGCTTCGATTTGACCTCAAAGCAACTCAATCTTGTTGCCTACATTGGTAGGACTTCAGCCAACCAAAAATTAAAGAGAATGGTGAAAAATTGAGAGAGAATCGAAGAGATGAAAATTCTGGAAAATCACCTTCGAGGGAGCTTGAATCTTGCTTGATCTTGCTTCCAATTGGCCTAGGCTTGACTTCAGATACTTGCAGGAAGTGAAATGGATCTAGGAAGGGCTTGGATTCTTGGAGTTTCAACTTCAAAACTGAAGTGAAATTGAAACTTGATTTTCAATTGAAAACCTTCAAGTTTATCCTCTAATGGTGACAGTTTGGATTGCAGGTTCAAAGCTTGGGCAAGGTGTCCATAATTCTGAGCATGAAGGGTCTTATTTATAGGAAATGCAATTGGTTTTCACACCCTTCTATCAAAATGCCAAAAATAGTAATTCACTCTTGCATGGTTGCATGAGCGTGTGATAGGCCCATGAAATGATGTAATAAGGTCCAAATTTCATCATGTGCAATGATGAAAGTGTGTCATGTAATCATGCAATGGAAATTGGAGCCTTGAAGAGAAACCATGCGAAAATCATCCAATTCTTGGCCAAATGAAGTGATCTTAGACTTTTAGGAAAGGTAAGATCAAGGGGAACAACTTTCATGTTGGTCACTTTTCTATTTAAAGCTTGGATCTTGACGAATTTTTGGGTGGAAGTTTGGAAAATCAAACATAAATGAAAAGTTTCTAAGTACCAGGCCAAATGTTCACTTCTTCCACCTTGGATAACTTTTGCTATTAGCTTCAAATCAAAAAAGTTCCTTCATAAAAGTTGTAGATATTTCAAACGTATTCAATTTAATCACAAATTTGACCTCATTTGGATTTTTCATGAAGGATTTATGCATTTTAGAAGTTGAGGAAAATCACTTGTTCAATGGTAATGACCCAAAATGAACTATAATGTTTCCTCTTGGTAGATGAATTTGCAAGTTGAATTTGAATTTATTTAAACAATAAAAGTTGGATATGACCTTTTTAGTTTTATCATGAAACTTTAATGGCTTCATCGCATAAAAGATGAGCAAGTTATGGTCCTTGGAAGTTGACGTCCTAACTAGGGTTCTGACAAAATGACCTATAATCTTTCACCATAAAAAGAGACTTTCCAAGCAAAAATAGATCTTGACTTCAACATGAAAGTTGTTTGTAATGTCATAAGGAGTAACTTTTCTATTGGAATAATTTTCATATGAAAAAAATTGTAGGAGATAGGGTCTATGGAACCCCAGTTTTGACCTGTTGACTTTCTCTGGTCAACCACCATGAATCATCTTGCAAACTTGAATTTATCTGGATATTTGGGATTCATGGAGGATTGTATATGCATAAGATGATGTATTATGAAGTATACCTTTAAATATTTTACCAAATGTTGAAGAAACTTACTGAGGAAGTCACACAAGATACCCAGATGAATTATGACTTCCAAGGAAAACAAGCTTCAAACTCTTGGTGAATTTTTGATCAAAATGACAAATGAAGATTATGGGGATCCATATGTGATGTCTAGAATAAATTTAAACCATCTCTTGATTAGTCTCCTTTCATTGAGGGTCTCAACCCCTAAATATGAGCTTACTGAGGCATAGGTGAACACACACACTACCTACAAAAGAAGTAAACTATACACTGGAATAGTTTTGACATTTTGGTTAATAAATAATGAAAAACAAAGTATCATACAATCAAATATGCTTGGTGATCTCTCGCAATGCAAACCCAATAAATGAGGGGTAAAGAGGATGCCAAGGTGTGATCCCAAAGCCAATGCATATGATGAGATGGCATGTGGGATCTTAGGGTCAAAATTGGGGTCTTACAACTGCCCCTATTTAAGGACATTCTAACTGAGGATGTGAAGGTTAAAATCTTTGTATCAACTCAGTAGAATGGACTTAAATAATAACATATAGAAACAAATTTTGGTCCCTAAGAGACCTCACGATACATATGATATGAATGCTAAAATAATCTTTGTGGGGAATATGTTGCCATAAAAGAAAAGAATTCGGAGAGACTGAAAGTCCTCAGGAGTATACAGCATCCCGTAAGAAACACTCACCGGGGAGACAAAGACTCTTGGGGGATAAGACTTGTGCGTAGGCCAGCCTACGTCTTAAAAACTGCTGAAGACACGAGGGGAATTTCCATGAAAATAAATCAATGGAAGAACCCGATTGGGGATAAGGGAAAATCTGCAGGGGGAACGGGTATATCAGAACAAAGTTGAAATACCTGAATCAAACTCAACTAGGGAAGAATGAACTTCAACATATGAGTACTAGAGATTATTTATTACTGGTTACTGGGTAGGAAGATAATACACTCTGACAGAGGGACATCCATTATCGATTAGGGTAAACATATCAAGGATGACTCGCTGAGGAAAAAGAGGTGTATTCGTTACCGGTTACTGGGTAAGAATAACCTGCTGTGGAAAAAGATCAAATAGGATTTACAACTACCAATTACTGGGAAGAAGACCATAGAGAGAGTATCCGTCACTGATTAAAGTGAACATATCAAGGATAACTCAGAGGAAAAATATCCGTCATCGGTTAGGATGAACATATCAAGGATAAACTGCAGGGGAAAATTAGGAATTATATCTATCGGCTACTGGATAGAATACCAAAGAGAGAATATCCCTCACCGGTTAGGATGAACATATCAAGGATAGACTCAAAGGAAGAATATTCGTCATCTATTAGGATGAACATATCAAGGATAGACTCGGAGGGGAAAGTAGGATATACAACTACCGATTACTGGGCAGAAGACCACAAATAGGAGAAAATCTGTCACCGATTAGAGTGAACATATCAAGGATTAACTCTCTGGGGATAAAAATAGGGATTACAACTACCTTTTTATTGGGTAGAAAACCACAAAAGGAAGAATATCTGTCACCGGTTAGGATGAACATATCAAGGATATACTGCCTGGGGAAACGTGAAAATTGTTAGACGGTGTGGCTAGTGATCGAGAGGGGGGGGGGGTGAATAGATCACCTCTTGAAAATAAACGGATTTAAAATTTTATCAGAGTTATTCAAACTTAGCGGAAAATTTCAGTCCCGAATCGACTTCCGCCTATTCTGAACCGCTACTGGAAAACCGGACACGCGAATTTATTGCTGGATTTGAATTAGAATCACAAAGATAATTCACACCAGAATCTAACTAAGTCAAATGCACTTATCACTAAATTCTATTTCCAATGAATAAAACTCAGCTAACAGTTTTGTCAAACAATTGGTGTGTATGTGATCAATGATGAACAATGGTGGAGTTTAGTTAAAGAAGTTTTCTTGCCACTATTGTATCACGAAAAGTGCAGTCACAACACGCCAACTGAAATCACAAACCTATTGAAAATGTAAAGAGAGATAAGGAAAGAATACGATACGCAGAGATTTGGTAAGGAAGTTCCCCACGTTGTCCTCGCGTGTGGGTACGTCTCCCTCTAAATTTCAAATGAAATTGAGAACTGTAATTATCAATAATTCTGAATTCGTTGATACAAGGTTGCAATACAAAGACAGAATTCTAAATCCCAAGAACTTGTTCTTGTATCAAACCTCCACTTGATCTGAGCTCGATCAAGAATTTCCTGCAAGAAATTGCAAACAATTCACCGGTTCCACGACCTGTTTGCGAAATTACCCAATTTCCAAACGCAACGCTGCGGCTGAATCTGTTCTGCAAACGTGACTAACAAACCCGCAAGAACACTCCAGTTCTTGAAGGACAAACCGACTGGTTTGTCCTCGAACCCCCTTCAACCTTCAACTCAGCTAGATCCTCGATCGTTCCACTGAACACCTCAGCTAGATCCTTGATCGTTCCACTAAATGTTATCTCGTTGATCCTTTAATCCAAAGAACAAGAATGATTATGTGTTGATGTTCTTGAAGAAAAGTGATTGAGAAGATGAAGAAGATGAAGTCTCTTTCAGGTTTCTATCTGCTCCAACAATTGCTGCTACACACTACTTTTGATTAGTGTTTCAACTGTTTTTCCTCTTCTGAATTCGTCCTGTTTTTCACTACTGTCACAATACTTCTTATATATGAAAAACAGAAACTGTTAGTAGACAAAACAGACTTATGTATTGATACAAAAGGTTATGCATCGATACATACTGTAGCTTTGGTTTATTTTTGAGGATTAATACAAGCATGTATCGATATAAAGCTCGTATGTATTGATACATAGAACATTTTAACTAGCATGGATCGATACAAAACTCGTATGTATTGATACATAGAACATTTTAATTAGCATGGATCGATACAAAACTCGTATGTATCGATACATAGAGTATTTTAACTAAGTATGGATCGATACAAGATTCGTATGGATCGATACATACTGAAGCAAAAACGTTTTGTGATTTACAACAATTTTATGGATCGATGCATATGAACATGTATCGATACATATTGACACAAAACAGGTTTTATGAGTTCTTTTAAGAAATGTATCAATGTGGATCTTTATGTATGGACATGATACAATAGTATAGGCTAAAAACACAAATGAAACATGTAAAATAATGCACAACCAACAATTAGACAATGATCACACAATTTGCTATCATTCAAAACTTATTCAAAGTAAAGAATTTGCTGTGCCAACTTACCAAGGAGTTTGAAAACAGGTGACATGTACCACTCGTGCTTTTGCTATCTGATTTGCAGCCATCAAAATCAGAATCGGAGTAACCTACTAAGCTACAATCACTTCCTTTGGAATACCAAAGCCCATATTTAGGTGTTCCATGAAGATATCTAAATATGCGCTTAACAGCTTTCAGTTGTGATTCCTTAGGATTTGATTGATATCGTGCACACATACAAACACTAAACATGATGTCAGGTCTAGAAGCAGAAAGATACAGAAGAGATCCAATCATACCTCTAAACTTTTTGACATCTACACACTTACCATGCTCATCCTTATCTAGATTTTCGTTGGTAGGCATAGGGGTGTCAATTGATTTTGAGTCATTCATTCCAAAGCGCTTGAGTAGTTCTCTGCAGTATTTTGTTTGACATACTGCTGTACCCTCATCAAGTTGCTTTATCTGCAGTCCTAGGAAGTAATTCAGCTCCCCCATGAGACTCATCTCAAATTCACCCTGCATAACCTTAGAAAATTCTTCGACAAGTGTATGTTAGTTGAACCAAAAATTATATCGTCTACATAAACTTGAACTAAAAGGATGTGCTTTCCCTTGTGTTTAATAAAGAGAGTATTATCCACTTTACCTCTTGAATATCCATGATCAATTAGAAATTTGCTAAGCCTTTCATACCAAACCCGAAGGGCTTGTTTAAGACCATACAAAGCTCGTTTTAATTTGTAAACATAATCTGGATTTTCAGCATTCTCAAAACCAGGAGGTTGTGAGACATATACCTCTTCGTTTATGACACCATTTAGAAAAGCACTCTTTACGTCCATTTGGTAAAGCTTAAAATTGTTAGAACACGCATAGGCAAGCAAGAGACGTATAGCTTCAAGGCGAGCAACTGGAGCATAAGTTTCCTCATAGTCTATGCCCTCCTCTTGGTTATACCCCATGCAATGTAAGCTCTTCTTTGTTTGTTGTACCCTTTTGGTGGAGCTTTTCCTTGATCCTTATACTTCACAGGACATTCTATTTTATAATGTCCAGATTTACCACAATTAAAACAAGATCCTCTTCCTCTACTCTTCTTATTCTCTTCCTGTTTTGAATTTGTAGATTGTCTTCGAAACTTCATGAGATTTTTGTCAGAATGCTTGACTCCGTTCTTTCGAATGAATCTATTATATCTCCTTACAAACAGTCCCATTTCCTCATCATCCGAATCTTTGTCACTACTTGAATCATTGTCACTTTGCTCTTTACGTGAGGACTTAGAGCTAGAGGCCACAGGAGCTATTGGCTTCTTCTCTCCCTCTTTGTCTCTCTTCTTCTCCTTTTCCTTCTTACTTTTGTTCTCAAACTTTTCAAGACTTTCTAATGCTTGCTGATGTTCCTCCAGCTTTCCAAACAGAGTTGTAATCGAAAGTGTCGTTAGATTGTTGGCTTCCTTTATAGCTGTAACTTTAGGTTGCCATTCCCTGCTAAGACACCTCAGAATTTTATTAGTATCTATTTCATTGGAAACAGGTTTTCCAAGTGCATTCAACCTATTAGTGAGATGAGTGAATCTCTTTTGCATGTCGGAGATAGATTCTCCTTGTTTCATGCGAAAGAGCTCAAACTCTTGATTGAGTGTGTTAATACGGGACTGTTTTACTTCAGTAGTACCCTCATGGGCAACTTCTAAAGCATCCCATATTTCTTTAGCTGTCGTGCAATGGGATACTCGATAATACTCATCAACACCAAGTGCTAAAATTAGCATGTTTTGAGCTCTCCAATCACACGACCACTTTTTCTCATCTTTCTCATTCCAATCAGCTTCTAGTTTAGGAACTATGGCGCCAACCGCATTTGTCATAGTAATTTGAAAAGGACCATTTTCAATGGCAGCCCATACTAGCCTATCCACAAAATTTATATGAACTCGCATGCAGTCTTTCCAGTAGCCATAATTTTCACCGTTGAAAATAGGCGCTCTATTATACGCCCCCTTAGGTTCAGAATCCATATCGTTACAGGCAGCCACAGAGCACCAGCGAACCGGCGCTCTGATACCACTTGTTAGACAGTGTGGCTAGTGATCAAGAGGGGGGGGGGGGTGAATAGATCACCTCTTGAAAATAAACGGATTTAAAATTTTATCAGAGTTATTGAAACTTAGCGGAAAATTTCAGTCCCGAATCGACTTCCGTCTATTCTGAACCGCTACTGGAAAACCGGACACGCGAATTTATTGCTGGATTTGAATTAGAATGACAAAGATAATTCACACCAAAATCTAACTAAGTCAAATGCACTTATCACTAAATTCTATTTCCAATGAATAAAACTCAGCTAACAGTTTTGTCAAATAATTGGTGTGTATGTGATCAATGATGAACAATGGTGGAGTTTAGTTAAAGAAGTTTTCTTGCCACTATTGTATCACGAAAAGTGCAGTCACAACACGCCAACTGAAATCACAAACCTATTGAAAACGTAAAGAGAGATAAGGAAAGAATACGATACGCAGAGATTTGGTAAGGAAGTTCCCCACGTCGTCCTCGCGTGTGGGTACGTCTCCCTCTCAATTTCAAATGAAATTGAGAACTGTAATTATCAATAATGCCGAATTCGTTGATACAAGGTTGCAATACAAAGACAGAATTCTAAATCCCAAGAACTTCTTCTTGTATCAACTCTCCACTTGATCTGAGCTCGATCAAGAATTTCCTGCAAGAAATTGCAAACAATTCACCGGTTCCACGACCTGTTTGCGAAATTCTCAATTTCCAAATGCAACGCTGCGGCTGAATCTGTCCTGCAAACGTGACTAACAAACCTGCCAGAACACTCCAGTTCTTGAAGGACAAACCGACTGGTTTTTCCTCGAAACCCCATTCAACCTTCAACTCAGCTAGATCCTCGGTCGTTCCACTGAACACCTCAGCTAGATCCTTGATCGTTCCACTGAACGTTATCTCGTTGATCCTTTAATCCAAAGAACAAGAATGATTATGTGTTGATGTTATTGAAGAAAAGTGATTGAGAAGATGAAGAAGATGAAGTCTCTTTCAGGTTTCTATCTGCTCCAACAGTTGCTGCTACACACTGCTTTTAATTAGTGTTTCAACTGTTTTTCCTCTTCTGAATTCATCCTGTTTTTCACTGCTGTCACAATACTTCTTATATATGAAAAACAGAAACTGTTAGTAGACAAAACAGACTTATGTATTGATACAAAAGGTTATGCATCGATACATACTATAGCTTTGGTTTATTTTTGAGGATTAATACAAGCATGTATCGATACAAAGCTCGTATGTATTGATACATAAAACATTTTAACTAGCATGGATCGATACAAAACTCGTATGTATTGATACATAGAACATTTTAACTAGCATGGATCGATACAAAACTCGTATGTATCGATACATAGAGTATTTTAACTAAGTATGGATCGATACAAGATTCATATGGATCGATACATACTGAAGCAAAAACGTTTTGTGATTTACAACAATTTTATGGATCGATGCATATGAACATGTATCGATACATACTGACACAAAACAATTTTTATGAGTTCTTTTAAGAAATGTATCAATGTGGATCTTTATGTATGGACATGATACAATAGTATAGGCTAAAAACACAAATGAAACATGTAAAATAATGCACAACCAACAATTAGACAATGATCACACAATTTGCTATCATTCAAAACTTATTCAAAGTAAAGAATTTGCTCACAAAAATAAATCCACTAGGGAAAACAAAGGAAGTAAATTACATTTACCGGGTATTGGGAAAAAGTAAAGTACTCAAAAACTGAGAAGAATATTATCAGTTACTGGGTAATAGACTCCCAAGGGACCAAAATATTCATCTAGGTAATAGCTAGAAAGAAACGGTCAAATAAATACTCGACCCAATGAGGATATATCTCAAGGGAAGTGGTTTCATCCAAATAACTGTCTGGTGGAGGAGACTGAAATAATCATCATCCACGAGGAAATAACTCACGGGGAAATGAGAAAGGTTATACTCTTTCTGCTTAAGGGGATGTCACTCTACAATTGAAGGAGGACAGACGCACCAAATATGCATGAGGAAATGATATCACCGAAGCAGGGGATAAGAATAAAGGAATCAAATGCAATAAAATGCATAATGAAATATCTGATGTTGTGTTTTATGCATGAATATGCATGTATATGATTATGATTATGTTGATAAAACAACATAAAGGATACAAATAACAAAGATTTGAATCATTGCTGCAATACTCGACTAATCTCAACAGAATGGAAACACCAACTGGAGAAAATGCTGGGGATGAACACAAGTCATATGGCTCTGGACAAATCAACCTTGACTGGGAGAGTCATGGAGAACATGCTTCTGACCAATCGCAGTAAACTTCACGGGGAGAAGAGGGCATTGCTGAAAGAATCTCAAACGAACATGCCGAGGATAGAGAAAGGATCTGCTGAGGATCCAAATTGTCAATTCTGTAGGGAATTTTAGGTCAACACCATATCAAATGGGAGTCAACCATGCAGGGGATAAAGACAAAAACTGCTCAGAATCCAAAACTGTCGGGAACGAGGGATCTTCAATATCTGAAGATAGACTCCGTCGGGGAATACAAGAGGTAAAACTCTGCATGGGGATCTAAGCAAATTGTTGAGGATGCTACAAACAAGATCATCACATTTCTCAATAATCAACAAATTCTTCTTGGAAATTGCAAAATAAACTAATTCCAAGGAAAAGATTACTGGATTTGATAAACTGCTGAAGTTAATGCGACACAAATTTGCTAATGGAGAAACCAAAGTGGAGGATATCAACAGGAGCACCACAGTTGGGGAACATGGATTTGCAAAAGGGATCAATCATCAGTTCGACTCCATTGGGGATGTGACCCACCAACTCAGCTAGGGATAATGGACGAACTGTTGAGGAGGAAAATAGTTACCAATCCGACTGATTGGCGAAGACCAACAAGGCTTCGCACTTCAAGACTTACTTGTTCTCGAATTATTATTGATGTTCCTTGTTGAAATTGATTATTCTTAAAGTGATTATTTTCATTATTTTAAGAAGAAAATAATTTTTATTAATTTATTTCAAAATTACCATCATAAAAATTCAATTTTATTTAGCAGAAGTAAATAAGAGTAGAAAGAATTGGATAAAAGTTCAACTTTATTTAATAGAATAATAGTCTGTAAATGACAAGACTCCATAGATCTTTACAAAAGTTGAAAATGGTAATTTACATGGAAAAGGACTATATTGAATACAATGATCACTACTCTCCCTACCAACTTCAATATCCATTGCTCTCTTGTCTTTGGTTGAGAATAATGAATCAAAACCAAATGACCTTCTAAAAACTGCCTCCATGATTAGGACCAACCGAATGAAGTTACTTGCCATAATCCCTAATTTTTGCGTAGATTTCCCCAAGGTGGGGTACTCAATCTACCAGGATGAATTTTCTGTTTTATGTCTCTAATTTTTGCCTGGATCTCCCTTTCGGGTTTTCAATCCACCGAGACGCTCATTCTTGCCTAAGCTTCCCTTTCGGGTTTTCAACTTAGCGATATGTTCTTTTTTCTATTTAGGCGAAGTATTTCTTGACTGTATCGACATTCACATGACGAGTGAACTCCTCACCATCCATAGTTGTAAGAACTAAAGCACCTCCTGAGAAGGCTCTTTTCACAACATATGGGCCTTCATAATTAGGAGTCCATTATCCCCTGGCATCAGGTTTGAACGATAAAATTTTCTTGAGCACGAGGTCACCTTCTCTAAACACGTGAGGCTTGACCTTCTTATCAAAAGATTTCTTCATTCTCTGTTGATATAACTAACTATGTCATATGGCAGTCAATCTCTTCTCTTCAATTAAATTCAGTTGATCATATCTGGTCTGACACCGTTCAACTTTTGTCAACTTGGCTTCCATCAAGACACACAATGATGGGATCTCAACCTCCACGGGGAGCACAACTTCCATGCCATAAACAGGTGAGAAAGGGGTTTCCCTGGTTGAAGTTTGGATGGATGTACGATATCCATGCAAAGAAAATGGGAGCATCTCATGCCAATCTTTATATGTCACAACCATCTTTTGAATGATCTTTTTGATGTTCTTGTTCTCAGCTTCAACAACCCCATTCATCTTAGGTCTGCAGGGAGAAGAATTATGATGTGCAATCTTGAAGTCTTTGCAAAGAGCTTACACCATATTATTATTAAAGTTTGATCCATTATCAATAATGATCTTACTTGTCACACCATAACGGTATATAATCTGATTCTTGATAAACCTCACAACAACTTGCTTGGTTACATTTGCATACGATGCTGCTTCAACCCATTTTGTGAAGTAGCCAATATCCACCAGAATGAAATGATGTCCATTCAAAGCTCTGGGCTCAATCATACCAATCATATCAATTCCCCACATGGAGAAGGGCCATGGAGAGGAAATGACATTCAATAGTTTCAGAGTAACATGAATCTTATTTGCATAAATTTGACACTTGTGGCATTTCTTCACAAACTTGCAATAGTCAGATTCCATTGTCAACCAATGGTAACCTGCTCTCAACATCTTCTTTTCCATAACCAATGGAATAAGTACCAAAGGAACCCTCATGGACTTCAATCATCAATAAGTATGCTTCGTGTGTATCTACACATCCGAGAAAAACCATATTGATATTTCTCTTGTAAAGCACATCACCATTCAGGTAGAAATTTCCAGCGAATCTTCTCAAAGTCTTCTTATCTTTCAAAGATGCCCCAGGCGGCTAAATCTGACTTTGGAGGAAACATTTGATATTAAAATACCATGGCTTTTCATCTTCGACTTCTTCCACAACGAACACATGAGTTGGCCTATCAAGATGCATCATAATCAAGTTGGGAACTTCATTCCAAAATTTCACCATAATCATTGAAGCCAACGTTGCAAGAGCACCTGCCATCCGATTTTCATATCGAGGGATATGATGGAACTCAACCTTTTTAAATAAAGTTGAAATCCTCCTCGCATAATCTCTATATGGTATCAAACCGGGTTGATTTGTCTTCCATTCACATTTGATCTGATTCACAACCAAAGATGAATCTCCATAGACGTCAAGATATTTTATTCTGATATCAATGGCCTCTTCAAGCCCCATAATGCAAGCTTCATACTTAGCCATGTCGTTTGTACACTTGAAAGTCAATCTAGTTGTAAATGGAAAATGAGTGCCTTGAGGAGTAATGATCACTGCCCCAATGCCATTACCATATGAATTAGCATCTCCATAAAATACCATTCCCCAACGGTTCATCACAATCTTTCATCTTCAAGTACAAAATCTCTTTGTCGGGAAAATCATATTGCACTGACTGATAATCTTCAATCGGTTGGTAAGCCAAATGGTCAGCCAAGACACTACCTTTAATAGCCTTTTGAGATCGGTATTTAATATCATACTCAGATAACAACATCTGTCAACGAGCAATCCTCCTAGTTAAAGGTGGCTTCTCAAAAATATTATTGATTGGATCCATTTTGGATATCAACCAGGTAGTATGATTCAACATATACTGGCGCATACGCTTAGCAGCCTAAGCGAATGTGCAACATGTCTTTTCAAGCATAGAGTACCGAGTCTCACAGTCGGTGAATTTATTACAGAGATAGTAAATAACATACTCTCTTTCCAGATTCATCTTGCTGACCAAGAACACAACCCATACTCTCATCAAGAACAGTCAGATACATGATCAAATGTCTTCCTTTAAGATGTGGAGACAGAATCGGAGGCTCAAGCAGATATTCTTTGATATTATCAAAAGTTTTTTGGAAATCTTCGGTCTAATCACAAGACAAATATTTCCGAAGAAGCTTGAAATAGGCGCACATGTGGCAGTCATATGCGATATAAATCTTGAGATATAGTTCAAACGGCCGAGAAAACCGTTGACTTGCTTCTCAGTTTTGGGTGCTGGCATCTCTTCTATTGCTTTGATTTTGGCAGGATCAAGTTGAATACCCTTCTCGCTAACGATAAATCTCAACAACTTACCAGAACGAACACCAAAAGTACACTTATTGGGATTCAAGCGGAGTTTATACTTTCTCAAACGCTGGAATACCTTCAATAAATGCTCAACATGTTCTTCTTCACCACTTGATTTGGCAATCATATCATTAACATAAACTTTGATCTCTTTATACATCATATCATGAAAAAGAGTGGTCAGGACTCTCTGATACGTTGCACCAGCAATCTTTAAACCGAAAGGCATCACTCTATAACATAATGTTCCCTAGGGTGTAATGAATATGGTCTTCTCCATATCTTCAGGCGCCATCTTGATTTGATTATAACCGGAAAATTCGTCCATAAATGAAAAGACTTTGAATTTAGCTGTATTTTCTACCAATATATCAATGTGTGGCAGAGGGAAATCATCTTGTGACTAGATTTTCTCAGATCTCTATAATCAACACATGCAAACTTTTCCATCTTTCTTCGAAACAGGCACAATATTGGTAACCCACTGCGGATACTCGGCGGTTACAAGAAAACCAACATCAATCTGCTTCTGCACTTCCTCTTTGATCTTCACTGCCATACAGGGATGCATTCTTCTCAACTTCTGCTTGACTGACGAGCATTCTGGCTTCAACGGCAATCTATGCTCCACAATTTCATAATCTAACCCAGGCATGTATTGATAGGACCAAGAAAACACATCAGAATATTCTCGAAGAAGATCAATCAACCCCTTCTTAGCTTCTGGACACAGTTGAGACCCAATCTTGACTTTCTTCACATCGTCTTTGGAACCCAATTTGACTAGTTGAACCTGCTCTTCAAACGGTTGAATGGTTTTTTCCTCGTGCTCAAGCAAACGAGATAACTCATCAGATACTTCTTCATCATGAGTCTCTTCCTTAGCTTCAAACACAGGGAAATCAAAGTTTGGAGAGGGAGTATGATCATTGTATTCAATGGTTTGAGAACCAACCTACATAATGATTAGATATTTTGATTTTAGAGAAGTGGAGTGCGACCAAATATTATGTAGATGGAAGACTATTATTTTTTTTATTTTTTTTGTGATTACCATTTTCAGAAAAAGCAAAAAGTAAAAATTAAACATCAGAGATGTGGATGAATAAAATTTTCTTTTACTGATGATAATAATAAAAATGTCCAACAATGTTGACTTCTACCTTAGGCATAAGAGAAGGGTTTTTCTTAAAGATAATAAATAAAAAATTACTTAGAACGATGAATGACAACAGGAACATCAACAACAACCCAATTGTTGCAAGTCTAGCCATACGTCACAAAGTTGGCACAAGCTTCGTCTTCATCACCACCGTCTTCAATTACGACAACTGAGTGTTGATCACTCCCATGAATGAACCCTCCACTATGGAAAATTGGTTGCACAACTTCAGCTCTGATGTTTAACGGCCCTGGTTAAAATTCCAATCTAGCACTATTCTTATTCTCAGCAATCTCTACCACACGACCCCATTTGTCAGTGTTGCCAGTCTGAATAGCCTCTTGTGCATCTCTCAAAGAAGATATGGGTGCCTCAGTTTTCTTTATTTCATCAGCAACAGATAAGGCTTGGAGCGACATTCCAACCTCCTCCTCAGCATCAACATAAGTTAAAGATGACAGATGGCTCACCAACAATGCCTTCTCTCCCCCAACAACGACAAGCTTGCCGTTCTTCACAAATTTCAATTTTGGTGTAGAGTAAACGTCACAGCTCCTGCTTCATGGATCCAGGGCCTTCCCTACAAGCAATTATAGACCGGGTGGATATCCATTACTTGGAAAGTAATCTGGAAATCACTCGGACCTATCTTTACTGGAAGGTCCACTTCACCAATGACAGTTTTAAGCGAACCATCGAACACTTTGAGAATTATGCCTTTGTACCTCATTGGGGCACCTTGGTAAGAAAGTCTTGACAAAGTTGATTTCGGAATCACGTTCCAATATGACCTAGTGTCAACTAACACATTGGACATAGCATCCTCCTTACAATTCATTGAAATGTGCAATGCCAGATTGTGATTTCTTCCTTCCTCTGGAAGCTCTTCATCACAAAAGCTCAGATTATTACAAGAAGTAATGTTGGCAACTATGGGGTCAAACTCACGCATGGGGGTAATGCATGGATTCATTTGGTAAGTTCCATGATCAACTTTCATTTCACGAATGCATGACTTCATGCTATTGTTTTAGGTTGGTTTACACATCATTTTGGACCAACTCCAATCATTTGGTGGGCCTATCACACGCCCATGTAAGCATGCACACTAGAATTACTATTTTTGGGATTTGAATGGAAGTGTGTGAAAATCAATTGCCAAGTCTATAAATGCAACTCATTCTGCTTAAAATCAAGGACCCTTGGCCCAAGCTTTGATTTGCAAACACCCACACCGTCCATTGATAGAACACCTTGAGGATTTCTCTTAAAATCGAGTTTGAATTCCCCTTCTATTTTGGGATTGAAATTCCAAGGGTTCAAGCCATTTTTGCATCCAAATCATCTCCTACAAGTGGATAGAAGCAAGCCAAGCCAAATTGAAAGCAAGATCGAGCTCAATTGAAGCAAATCGAAGGTGAATTTTTAGATTTTTCACTTCTTCGATTCTCCCTCATTTCTCCACCATTTTGATATATATTTGGTTGTCTGAAGACCTACCAATGTAGGCAACAAGATTGAGTTGCTTTGAGGTCAAATCGAAGCAACTCAGTTCATACTCCTCAATTTTTAAATCCATGTATTTTTCAATATACTTGGAATTGGAGAATTTTGAGGTCATATTTGGAGTCCTGTTGATTTTCTCTTTAAAATAGTGTACTCAATTTTCAATTTTATGGAGGTTGGTGGCGGACTAGTCTGGTGAGGTCCACCGGAGAAGAAGACTAGAGCTAGGGCTTTGGTGGTGTGTTGACACCTTCCCAACCATTTGATCATCATTCCACGTTTTAATCCTGGCCTTTGTTTTGTTTGACTCACTTTGCTGCGCATTGACTCACGTGTTTGGTAGTTCCTAAGAGCGTGGCCATCAAATCTGCCACCTTGATTAATGAGGGAGATCTGATGGCCCATGTTTTTTCCATTTATTTTATTAATTCTGATTTTATTTTTAATACCTTTATTTTGTTTAGTTCATATAAAATTCATTTTAATCCAAAAAATATGGGACTTTCACCAAAAATATTTAAATATTTTCCTCTTCCATATTTTGAATTTAAATCTTTTTTCGATTAATTTTGATTTTTTTTGTGAATTAAATGATTTTTCACTTGTTGTTAAATATTTTAAAATACTTCTGACTTTCCCAAAATTCTAATTTTTTTTGTCTAAGGTCCTTTAACCTTGTATGATCTAAGATAAATCCCTTGACCATATATTTGGCGATTTGAAGGGATTTTAGGTTTGGTCCTTTTAAAATTGCATTTTAATTCATTTTAAAATTGTTTTTTAATTGTTTAATTGTTTAAAAATATTATTGAGCCATTTGATTGATCTTGTGATGTTTGACTTTAGGTTTGGTCTTGACCATGGTTGATTTGAACTTTTATTTGACCAATACTATTGGATTTAGGGGTTGATGAAATGTACATTTCATCCCTCAAGATGAATGGATAGTATTGGTCAGATGAATTTCCTCTTGTGATCAATTTGGATTTCTATTTCCCCTTCCCTCTTCATATTCATCCCTATTCTTTCCCAATCCATCATTGACCAATGAATTCTCTTCAAGTCAAATGCTAGTTGATTCATCAATGACCTTGTGTCAGATGAATCAACATGAGCCAGACTGAGATAGGTCCTTCCCACTTTATTTTAATGTGTGGTATGTTTTAGGAGCTTGATCCTTTGTACCAAGTCTCTAACATGCATTAACACCAATATCTTTATTTCCCGGCCTCAGATAGTTGTGACTTCTACATAAGTCCAATTACGAATGCTTAACATAGAGCTAAATTTGTCTCGCAAGGCATAACCTTCTAGTAAGTGAGATTGTAAGTCTCCCATTCTTCATGGCATTATGTGAAGACTTGACCTTTTTTTAATTCATGATAGCTAGTGACATACTTGTGAATGGATGGTTGAGTGTTCTCCAAAGAACGACTTAAACATTTAAACTCTTCACTAACATTTGACTAACATTTCATTAACATTGCTTTAATTTCAAGTCATTTACTTAATGCAAAGTTAAATTTCAGTACCTTTATCATTCACTTCCATTTACATTTCTTGCAAGTTGTTTATGTTTCAGTCATTTTTACTTTGTTCACTTGAGCCATATCTTGTGATTGTATATAGTGTGTGCTTGTGATTTGTTTCTATTTATGGTCTTAGGACCTTAAAAATCTTAATAATAATAAAAACTCTAAAAAATATGTTGGTGGACTATTGGACTTGATCTGAACTCTTGGACTTAGAATTATGCAACATTCCCTGTGCTTTAAAGGACTTGGCTAATTCCATCATTTTGAGACTGAGTTATCCTTGATTGTGCCTTTCATCTGATGAAAACCTTGAGTGCTCCTGGTTCATCTATCATTTTGTCTTTGTGTTTGATTGTTATACTTTTATTATTGTTTATGTCTGATGATTGTTTTTGGGAGTTTGCCAAGGAATATTTTCATCTGATACATTTGAAGACACTAAAGACTGCTACCTATTGGAGTGCTTGCTTGGATATTATGTGTAAGACCCCAATTTTGGCCCTAAGATCCCTCATGCTATCTCATCATATGCATTAGCTTTGGGATCACACCTTGGAATCCTCCTTACCCTTCATTCATTGGGTTTGAATTAGGAGAGATCACCAAGCACTTTTAATTGTGTCATAATTTGTTTTTCATTATTTGCTAACCAAAATACCAAAAATATGTCAATGTATAGTTTGTTGCTTTTGTAGGTAGTGTGTATGCTCACCCATGCTCCATCAAGCTCATATTTAGCGTTTGAAACTCTCAATGCAAGGAGTTCAATCAAGAAATGATTCACTTTGACCCTAAGCATCATATTTGGATCCCCATGATCTTCACATGTCATTTTGATCAAGAAATCACCAAGAGTTTGAAGTTTGTTTGCCCTGGAAGCCCTAATTCATCTAGGTATCTTGTGTGACTTCCTCAATAAGTTTCTTCAACATTTGATCAAATATTTCAAGGGTTATTTCATATTACATCATCTTACATATATATGATCCTCCATGATTCCCAAAATTCAAGATAATGTCAAGCTATCAAGATGGTTCATGGTGGTTGACCAGAGAAAGTCAACTAGTCAAAATTGGGGTTCCCTAGACCCTATCTTCTACAATGTTTGTCATATGAAAATGATTCCAAGAGAAAAGTTACTCAAAATGACATTCCAAACAACTTTCATGTTTAAGTCAAGAGCTAATGTTTCTTTGAAAGTCATTTTTTATGGTGAAAGATTATAGGTCATTTTGTCTGAACCCTAGTTTGGAGGTCAACTTCCCAAGACCATAACTTGCTCAACTCTTATGAGATAAAATCCATTCAAATTCCATGATCAAATTCAATATGTCTACTTCAACTTTGATGTATGGAGAAATTTCAAATTCAACTTGCAAATGCATGTGCCAAGAGGAAACATTATAGGTCATTTTGGGACCAATACCATTGAACAAGTGATTTTCCTCAACTTCTAAAATGCATAACTCCTTCATGCCAAATCAAAATAAGGTCAAATTTGTGACTAAATTGAACAGGTTTGAAATATATACAACGTTGGTGAAGGAACTTGTTTCATTTGAAGTCCATAGCAAAAGTTATTCAAGGTGGAAGAAGTGAACATTTGACTTGGGACTTAGAAAATTTTCAAATATGTTTGATTTCCCAAACTTCCACCTCAAAATTCATCATGATAAAAGCTTCAAATAAACATGTGTTCAACATAAAAGTTGTTCCCCTTGATCTCACCTTTCCAAAATGTCCAAGATCATCATCTCATTTGGATCAAAATTGAAGGACTTGCGCATTGGTGCAATGTGAGGTGCCATTTGGAAGAAATTCATGATCCAATTCAATTCAACAATGCAAGGCTTAATTCAACACCTTCAGCATGACATGTGCATACTTTTGGACCTTTGCCAATCATTCTTAGGGCTTTGTACATGCCCATGCAAGCTCATGACGAAGCTTGCTATTTTTGAACATTGAAATGAAAGTTTGTAGAAAGCAATGGCGCTGGCTATAAATACAAGAGCAATGAGATCAGAACTTCATCAACAACCTGCCCAAGCTCTGCTAGACTGATCCAAACCCTCATTTCCATAGAATTTCTGAAGATTTCTCTTGAAATCGAGCTTGAACTTCATCTTTTGTCTGGAAGTTCAAACTCTTGAAATTAACTTCCCTTTTCATCTCAATTGGCTTTTGCAAGCAAGAGGAAGAGAAAGCAAGCAAATCCAGATCAAGATCCAGTGAAATTGGATCAACTCGAAGGTGATTTTTCAGAAACTTCATCTCTTCGATTCTCTCTCAATTCTTCACCATTCTTTGTGATTTTTGGTTGGCTGAAGTCCTGCCAATATAGGCAAAAAGATTGAGTTGCTTTGAGGTCAAATTGAAGCAACTCAGTTCATGATCCTCAAAACTCAAATCCCTGTATCATTTTATATACTTGGAATTGGAGAAAATTGAGTCCAGATTCGAGCTCCTGAGCATTTTTTCTTTAAATCGATGTCTTTGTTTTTTATTTTGGTGATGATTGATTGTGGACCAGTCCGATGAGGTCCACCGGAGAAGAAGACTGGAGCCTTAGCTCCGGTGGTGTGTTGTCACACCTCTAAACCACAAGATCCATTCAAAATATTTTAATCTTAGCCCTTGGTTCTGATTACCACGCGTACAACGCATTTGACTTGGTGCATGGTGGAACGCACGCGTGTGGCAATTCGATCTGCCACCTCAATTAATGAGGGAGATCTGATGGCCCCTGATTTTTCATATTATCTGATTTTTCATTTAATTGTGTTATTTTGATTAATTCATATTAGTTTCACTTTTAATCCAAAAAATACGGGACTTTCACAAAAAAACTTTAAATATTTTCCTCTTTCATTTTTTGAATTAAAATTATTTTTTGGATTAATTTTAATATTTTTCATGAATTAATTGTTTTTGTGCATATTTTAAATTGTTTAAAAATACTTCTGACTTTTCAAAAATCATGATTTTTTTTGTATAAGGTCCTTTGACCTTGTTTGACCTAGGATAAATCTCTTGGCCATTTATTTGGTGTTTTGAAGAGGTTTTAGGTTTTGACCAAACTAAATTTAATTTAAATGCATTTTTAATTTGATTTTTTAATTGATTAATTGTATAGAAATTATGTTGAGCCATTTTTATTGACTTGTGATATTTGACTATGTGTTTGGGCCTTGGTCAATGTTGATTTGAGTTTTGTTAAGTTAAAATCATTGGATTTAGGGGATTGATGAATGAATGATTTTAATTTGATAAAATTCCTCCCATGACCAATTTGTGTTTCTCTCATCTCCCCTCCCTCTTCATCTTCAATCCCATTCTATCCCATCCCTTTCATTAACCAATGGAATCTCAAAATCCTAAGGCTAATTGGTTCATGAATAACCTGGTGTTAGATGAACCAATACAAGTATGGATGAGATAGGTCCATCCCTTTGATCTTTTTTTCTTTTAGTGTGTGGTATGTTTTAGGAGTTTGGTTCATCTTACCAAATCTCTAACATGCATTAGCACCCCCGACCTCAGATAGTTGTGACTTCTACATAAGTCCAATTACGATTGCTTAACATATAGCTAAATTTGACCCTAAAGGCATAGAATTCTAGTAAGTGATATTTTAAGTCTCTCATCTTTCATGGTATTGCATGGAAACTTGGCCTTTTTTCCTTCCTTTGGAAGATGTCTTGGTTCAAGGATCCATGCTTGTGAATAGATGGTTGAGTGTTCTCCAAAGAATGACTTAATCAATTGAAAAGCAAAACTCCACTAACATCTAATTAACTTTGACTAACACTAACTATTATTAACTTTGCTTTATTTTTAAGCCATTTACTTTATGCAATTTAAATTCAAGTCATTTACCATTCATTTGTCATTTACATAGCATTTAATCTGTTTATGTTTATATCATCTTCAATTTGCTTATTTGAGCCATATATTGTGATTGTATATATATATATATATATATATATATATATATATATATATATATATATATATATATATATATATATATATATATATATATATATGTATATATATATATATATATGTTTGTGTATTTCGCTTGTGTTTATGGTCTTAGAACCTTAAAATACTTTATAAACAACAAAAAGCCTAAAAAGTGTTTGTGTGGACTGTTGGGTTTGATCTGAGCTTTTGGACTTAGAATTAGGCAACATTCCATATGCTAAAACGACTTGGCCAATGCCAACATTTCTGAGACCAAGTTATTGTGATTTGAGCTTTCATCTGATGCAAGTATTGGGATTCACTTGAATTCATCTACTACATGTTCTTGATGCATTTGTTATTTTGATCTCATGCTACACCTTATTCTGAGTAAAAATCAAGAAGTATTTCATCTGATACATGAGAAGACAAAGAAGAATGTTAGATATGGATTTGTGTGCTTGGATGTGGCCATCTTTCTTTGATGCCTTGCTCTTCATATTGTTAATTGCTTGCTGATTATTGCTTGTCTGTTGGATTGCATCCCATTGGTAAGATCTTTTCAATTCTTAAGTTTTAATTTTATGCTTAGGATTGATCTCTTCATCTCCTCCCACTTCTTAAATTTCAAAATCTCTTCCCCTTTTCAAAAACCTTCTTTACTTGTGATTTCAAAACTTAGACCATATTTCAAATTAGAAACTTTGGCCTTATGCCATTGCATTTTTTAAACTCTTCTCTTAATCAAATTTGTAAATGAACTTAACCATATTGACTTAAAACCTCAAAAGAAAAAAAGAACTAACATTCATTCAAACTTTTGGGCTTTTTGTGCCTCTTTTAAACTTATCTTTTAATTAAAAGCGATCCACTTATTTTGAAATTGTTACCACGAACTACGAGGTTTTGATCCCTCATTTTTATGTTGGTACGTAGGCACAAGTCTGAAGGTCTTGTCAAACACAAAAATATAATCAATGAATTCTTTTCTCATCCCCACACTCTATTTGTTGCAAACATCTTTTATACCAAAAACACATACACACATAAAAAGGGCTCCCTAGGAGTACCTAGAACACTTTGGGTGCTAACACCTTACCTCTGTGTAACCAACCTCTTTACCTGTAATCTATGGAATTTTATTAGTTTTGATTTTAAAACTTCTTATCTTTGGGTTTTGTTCGTACTTTTCCCTTTTCCTTTGGAAACAATAAAAGCGCGGTGGTGACTCTGGTTTTATTGACGTTAAGTTTATCCATAGCTTAATGGTCATGAATTTACCGCTATAAGGTGTAATTAAGAGCCAAAATTCCAGACATATGGGGAATTATGTAAACCTTATTGTACAAGTACTCAAGACTCCGGAGCGAGTAATTATCTAGTATGACAGTATCAAGAATGAAAATATATCAGTATCATCGTTAGTAATACGGTTAACGGGCGCCATCCCATATTCATCCGATAAAGTTGTACCTTATAAGTAGAATGCTACTATCATTGAGAATGGGCAAGAGGTCCCTCTTCCTGTAACACCCTTCTAAAATACCCCAATTATTTAATAACAACAACAAATATATATATCAGAGTAATCATGCACCAAGGGTGTCACACAACATTTCACACCATAAAAACTGTCATGCTCTTTATTCAATCAAAATAAACATTTTTGTTTGCATAACTCACAGCGGATATAAATCAACCAACCATTCCAACATATAACATATTACAGATAAAAGGTTCGGCAATCAACAATCAAACAATTAAAACATCCCGTCCCGATGTTACATCTATCAGAGCATGACCCACTTAGGAGACTACACTAGACTCCAAGCATTAACTTCTACTCAACTCATTGCTCGTTACCTGAAAAATAGTTGTAAGGGTGAGTTCCTCAATCGATATAACAAACATTATAATTTATCATGTTATGTTAAGTAATTTAACTCATTAATCACCCTAATCGTATCATGCATTCAGTAACGGCACACCAACTCAAATATCATACTCAATAACAACGTAAAATGCAACTCAATAACAACATAAAATGCAACTCAATGAGACTCGACTCGTCATGCATGTGGTACCATTCGGAGTAAAACTCCCAACTTAAAATCATTGCCATTTTAGTGGGCATCAAGGCATAAGCCTTCAACTTTCAACTTAAAATTTGCCAATCCAGGCCAACGTGGTGTGAGCAAAGCTCCGATTTTTGCCAATCCAGGCCAACGTGGTGTGAGCAAAGCTCCGACTTTTGCTAATCCAGGCCAACGTGGTGTGAGCAAAGCTCCGACTTAATGCATATGAAATGTACATGGCATACACGACTTCACAACTTCGACAACATGATAATAACAGCAACACAACAAGGTTTTCAACAAAATCAACTTATAATCAACTTATAATCAACTTATAATCAACTTTGGCTCATCAGCCTACAACTCAGTATTCTCAACAACTTTAACACAACTGATCAACATATTTGTATCAACACTTCATGACATAAACTCAACAAAATTACTCATCACAATTAACGATAATAGGCCAATCGCCACTTATGTTCACAACATTAAAATATCAATTTTTCCAATTTCCAACAGTGTTAACCGGTTAACGCCCTGGGTTAACCGGTTAACGCAGGACAAAACACATTTTCTGGCAAAACGCAACAGTGTTAACCGGTTAACGCCCTGGGTTAACCGGTTAACGCAGGCAAAACAGCACATTTTCAAAAAATATAACAGTGTTAACCGGTTAACACCCTGGGTTAACCGGTTAACGCAGGCAAAACAGCAGTCCCTGCGCTAACACAAGGCAGAATGCAGAGTTCTCCGCATTTTCCGCCGTTGGAGGACTTCCGGACCTCCGATTCAACTTCCGTAAAAAGCTACATTATCGGAAAATCACAACGCATACAATTATCGATTCCATTTCAGTTTTCCTACAACTTATTCATCACAATTATCTCAGCATCCTAAATCCCAATTAGGGTCAATTCAACGGTTTATCACTACCCATTACATGTTAATCTATAATACCCATTAAACGACGATAAACCCCCCTTACCTGAGTTAATCCGGCGAATCTCAAGCTCCAAGCTCTTCTCTTCTCCAACCTTCTTCCTCTTGCTCTGCCTCTTTGCCCTTTTCCTCTTTCACGTTCGTTTCTCTGCTTCACGTAAAAACCTTTTTACTCCCAATGGGCTCTTTTCCTTATTTCCAACATATATATATTTTCCAATAATAGTAATAATCCAATAATTCAATTTATTTAATTAAATTAATAAATATATTATTAACTTAATTTAAATAATTCTCTTATGTGATTCGGGGTGTTACACTTCCCACTGCAAATTCCGTGGTAAGCATTGGAGATGTAGTTAAGGTGACCCGTAACGGTCATGTATTTGAACAATTAGTGTAGATACTATAATTATCTGAGTTAAACGCTAAAATAAAAAGAAATGTAATTTGTTTTATTTACTTGTTTTAAAAAACTAACATAAATATCAAAAATAAAAGTTCAGCTATATTTTTGGTGCAAGGTAAAGAATGCAAAAGGACGCAAAAATGCAAATGAATTTTGGATTGATTATACACGAATTAGTAAAAAAAGTTAACCCAGTCAAACTTTGATTTTTATTTCAAATGGTGTTGATGTATGAAAACGATACATGTGGATTGATGAATTGATGAGTGTAAAATGCTGATGAAATGATTGACCTAGATAAACAATTGGTATGAATATGCAGATGAATGATCGGTTATGGGTCAGATGAAAAGATGAAAAGGAGTGGGAAAATTTTGGGGTACGACACTTGCATAATAAAATTAAAGAATACAAAACATGTTTTTTTTTATTAATGGTTAGATAAGAAATGAATATATAAAGACAAAGGTAAAACACCAACAAAGAGGTGCTTGATGATCCCTACAAAAGGAAAATCCAAAGATCACAAGGAGAGGACAAAGTTGTGACCTTATTTGTATGAAAGGATGCAAATGATATATCAGATATTAGGGTTAAAAATTAGGGTATGACAGATGCCTCTATTTAAGTTTCTTCAATTCGAAGATATGAAGATTGAAATCTTCGTCTCGACGATATTGAAGAGACTTAAATACAAAAGACCCAATTTTTGGCCCTAAGATACCGCAAAAAGGCTTATGATATGATATGAATGCAGACAAGGATCTCTGTGGGGAATATAACGCCACGAGAAACAAAGAACTACTGGAGGAAAGAGGAGACTGAAACTCTGCAGGGGAATAATAGATTCCAAAGGGGGGACCCAACTCGGGACAAAATAAGTTCCACAAGGGAAAAGGAAAAATGCGCAGACAAAACTATGACACGAAACTGCCGGAGACAAAGGGATGTCCTCTAGGAAAATAAAGCATCGGGAAATGAATTGACTTGAGAGTAACTATTGTATTGGAAAGTAACCAATGCAAAGTTAGGAAATATTACCAACTACCAACCAAGGGAAAGTTTAACAAGTTAACCAACTAAAGGTAAAAAGAAATATTAATTAACTATTAGTCATGTGATAGATTAACAAAGGTAATAAGCTCAAAAGGAAAGATTATTAACTACCAGCCAAGTGATAGCTTAACAAGGTAACCAACCGAAGGTAAAAAAAGAAATATTACCTAACTATCGGCCAAGTAATATCTTAACAAAGGTAATAAGCCTAAAAGGAAAGATTACCAACTACCATTCAAGTGATAACTTAACAAGGTAACTAGCCAAAGGTAAAGAAAGAAATATTACCTAACTATCAACCAAGTGATAGCTTAACAAAGGTAATAAGCCCAAAAGAAAAGATTACAAACTACCAGCCAAGTGATAACTTAACAAGGTAACCAACCAAATGTAAAAAAAGAAATAATACCTAACTATCAGCCAAGTGATAACTTAAAAAAGGTAATAAGCCTAGGGACTAAAGTTCAACCCAGGAATAAACTAGAGAGGAACAGTCAAAGAAGACTCAATCCAATGATGAAATAAACTCAAATGGGATTAATTCCATCCAGATAATGAACTGCAAAGTAAAACTGAAACAAAACCTCCCACGAGGATCAAACGCCATGGGGGAATTAGAAGGGATGAGTGCTTTCTGCTTAAGGTCGACACTCTATTGGAGAGAGGACGCAGACACTCAGTGGGGAGAAAAACACCAGAGAGTGGTGAAAGTGTAAGACCCCAATTTTGACCTTAAGACCCCTCATGCTATTCTCATCATATGCATTAGCATTGAGATCACATATTGGCATTCTCCTTACCCCTTTATCATTGGGTTTGCATTGGGAGAGATCACCAAGCACCATTTGATTGTATCATACTTTTTATTTTATCATCTACTAACCAAAATACCAAAAAATATGTCTTTGTATAATCTCACTCTTTTGTAGGTAGGGCACATGCTCACTTTTGATCTATCAAGCTCACATCTAGGGTTTAAGACCCTCAGTGCAAGGAACTCAATCAAGATTTGGTTTACTATGGCTCTAAGTATCATATATTTGTCCCCATGATCTTCACATGTTATTTTTATCAAGAATTCATCAAGAGTTTGGAATTTGTTTGCCTTGGAAACCCTAATTCATCTGGGTATCTTGTGTAACTTCTTCAACACGCTTCTTCAACCATTGATCAAATATTTCAAGGGATACTTCAGATTTCATCATCTTATTCATATACGATCCTCCATGATTCCCAAAAGTCAAGAGAATGTCAAGCAAGCAAGTTGGTTGATGGTGGTTGACCAGAGGAAGCCAACTGATCAAAACTAGGGCTCCCTAGACCCTATCTCCTACAATTTGTGTCATATGAAAATTATTCCAAGAGAAACGTTACTCTAAATGACATTCCAAACAACTTTCATGTTGAGGTCAAGAGCTAGTTTTGCTTGGAAAGTCATTTTTTTATGGTGAAAGATTATAGGTCATTTTGTCTAAACCCTAATTTGGAGGTCAACTTCCCAAGGCCATAACTTGCCCAATTTTTAAGAGATTAAAGCTATTCAAGTTTCACAATCAGATTCAAGGTGTCTACCTTAACTTTGATGTTTGGAGGAAGAGCAAATTCAACTTTTAAATGCATGTGATATAAGGATACATTATAGGTCATTTTGGACCCATGCCATTGAACAAGTGATTTTTCTCAACTTCAAAAATGCATAATTCCTACATAGTAAATCCAAATAAGGTCAAACTTGTGACCAATTTGAAGGTATTTGAGAGAGATACAACTTCGATGAAGGAACGTTTATCATTTGAAGCTCATATAAATAGTTAGCCAAGGTGGAAGAAGTGAACATATGGCTTGACACTTAGAAAAGTTTTTGATATGTTTGATTTCCCCAACTTCCATCTCAAAATTCATCATGATCCAAGCTTCAAATAAAAAAGTGTTCAACATGAAATTTGTTCCGCTTGATCCAACCTTTCCAAATAGTCCAACTTCATCCGATTTGGACAAGGTATGGGTGACTTGCGCATGGCTTCAACTTGGATCACCATTTGGCATAAGTGAACTTGAATCTTCCATACACAAATGCGTGGCCTTTCCACATGACTTTAGCAATGTTTGTACTCAATTTTGGACCTAAAGGAATAATTACATGGGCCTATCACACGCCCATGCATCCATGCAAGCAAGTTACTATTTTTGAAAATTTGAATCAAGTGTGCAATTAGCAATGCCTTGGCTATATATAGAGACCAATGCCTTCAGAAATAGGGATCCCTATGCACCAGCTTTGAATCCCTAGCTCCAAACTCTCTCATTCAAAGGATAACCTTGAGGATTTCCATTAGAAATCGAGTTTGAATCTCCACTATTTTTATATTCAAATCTCCAAGAGTCCTGCTTCCTTTTTGATTCCATTCCATTTCATCAAGTGTCCATTGCAAGGCCAAGAGAAATTGGAAGCAAGATCGTGTTCATCCAGACCTGCAGTGAAGGTGAATTTCTCAAATTTCCGTCTCTTCGATTCTCACTCAATTCTCCATAATTCTTCTTAATTTTTGGTTGTCTGAAGTACTACCAATGTAGGCAACAAGATTGAGTTTCTTTTAGGTCAAATCGAAGCAAATCAGGCCATGATCCTCAAATTTAACTCCCTGTATATTTCAATATACTTGGAGTTAGGAGAAATTGAGGCCATATTCGAGCTCCTGAGCATTTTTACTTGAAATTCATGTCCTCCTTTTTTATTTTGGTGATGGTTAAAGGTGGACCAGTCTGGTGAGGTTCACCGGAGAAGAAGATCGGAGTTACAGCTCCGGCGGTGCGTTGGCACGTCTCAGACCATAGGATCCTTGCAATTTATTTTAATCTCACGCGTTGGTTTTAAATACCATACCTACAACGCATTGACTTGTGTCCATTGTGGAACGCGCGCTGAGGACCACTTGATCTGCCACCTCAATTAATGAGGGAGATCAAGTGGTCCACGTTTTTTTTTGCTATTTTTTGATTTTTGTTATAATTGACTTATTTTCATTAATTCATATTAATTTTAATATTGATCCAAAAAATATGAGACTTTCACCAAAAAAAATTAAATAAGTTCCTCTTTCACTTTCTGAATTAAAATTATTTTTTGGATCTTTATTAATATTTTTCACGATTTAATTGTTTTTATGAATATTTTTAATGGTTTAAAAATACTTTTAAGTTTCCAAAATTAATGAAATTTTTTCTCCAATGTCCTTTGACCTTGTTTGACCTAAGATAAATCTCATGGCCATTTATTTGGTGTTTTGTTGAGGTTTTAGGATTTTGACCAACCATAGTTTTATATAATGCATTTTTTAATTGATTTTAATTGTTTAATTGCAAATAAACTGTGTGGAGCTTTTGATATTGACTTGTTGAGTTTGACTTGTGTTGGTGGGCCTTGGTCAAGGTTGATTTGACTTTGTTGAGTTAAAATCATTGGATTTAGGGGATTGATGAAATGAAGATTTCATCTCCCAAAATGAATGAATGATTTTAATTTGATGAAAGTCTATCTTTGACTAATTTGTGTTGATTCCATTTCCCCTCCCTCTTCATCTAAATCCCATTCTCTTCTTATTCATTTCATGGACCTATGATATCTCCATATCCTAAGGCTAGTTGATTGCAAAATCAACCTAAGTACGGATGAGATTCGGCCCACCCCTTTTGCATTTCTTTTAAGTGTGGTATGTTTTAGGAGTATGGTTCATAATACCGTATCTCTAACATGCATTAACACTAAAATTTCTATTGCCCGACCTCAAATAGTTGTGACTTCTACAAAAGTCCAATTACAATTGCTTAACATAGCGCTAAAGTTTGACACAAAGGCATATCATTCTAGTAAGTGAGATTGTAAGTCTCCCCTCTTTCATGGTATTGTGTGGAAACTTGGCCTTTTTTCCTTCCTTTGGAAGATGTCTTGGTTCAAAGATACATGCTTATGAATAGTGGATTGAGTGTTCTCCAAAGAATGCTAAAACAATTTAAAAGCAAAAGCAATACTAACTTCTAATCAACTAACAATTAACATTTAATTTCAAGCCATTTAGTTTTATGAACTTTAATTTTAAGTCTTTATTCATTTGTCACTATTCATACCATTTAACTTGTTTACTTTAATGCCATTTTCACTTTTCTCATTTGAGCCATATCTTGTGATTACATTGTGATTGTATATACTTGTTTGTCTTTGTGGTATTTTGACCTTAATGTACATAATAACAACAAAAACCCTAAAAGACATTTGTATGGACTATTGGATTTGATCTGAGACATTGGACTTAGAATTAGGCAACACTCCCTATGCAAAAGGACTTGGCCAATGCTAACTTTCTTGAAACCAAGTGCTTGTGAAGTGAATTTTCATCTGAAGTAAGTGTTGAGATCATATTTGAGTTCATCTGCTACATGGCCTTATTGAAGCTGTAACTTTGAACTTATGCTTAATGCCTATCTCTGATTTCATCTGATATATGAGAGATTATGAAGAAGATCATGGAGTTGCTAAGCTTGGATATGGCTATCTTTATTTGATGCCTTGCTCTTAATCTTTCTATTTGTGTATTGATATTGCTTGATTCTAAAGTCCAAGGGAAATTTGGGTATCTATATGACTTTATTGTCTATCGGATTGCATCCCATTGGTCAGATTTTTTCAACCCTTAAATTTTAAATTTGTGATTAGGATTAGTCTCTTCATCTCCTCCCCACTTATTTAATTTTAAATCTCTCCCTCCTTTTAAAAATATTCTTTGGTTGTGTTTTTTTCTAAACTTAGACCATATTGCAAATTAGAAACTTTGGCCTTATGCCATTGGCTTTTTAAAACTCTTTTCTTAATCAAATTTGTAAATGAACTTAACTATACTTGACTTAAAATTTCAAAAGACAAAAATAAATAACACTCATTCTAACCTTTTAGGCCTTTTGTGCCTTTGTTAAAACTTAAATTTTTGTTAAAAGCAATGCATTCACTTTGAAATTGATACCACGAACTACGAGGTTTTGATCCCTCATTTTTATGTTGGTACGTAGGCACTGGTCTAAAGGTCTTGTCAAACACAAAAATATAATTAATGAATTCTTCTCTCATCCCTCCCCTCCATTTATTGCAACATCATTTTGTATAAAAACACATATGCACACAAAAAGGGCTTCCTAGGAGTACCTAGGACACTTTGGGTGCTAACACCTTCCCCCTGTGTAACCAACCCCCTTACCTGTAATCTCTGCCATTTATTAGTTTTGATTTGAAAACTTCTTATCTTTGGGCTTTGTTCGTACTTTTCCCTTTTCTCTTGGAAACAATAAAAGCGCGGTGGCGACTCTGGTTTAATTGACGTCTAGCTTATCCATATCTTGATGGTCATGAATTTACCGGTACAGAAATTAAGTGGCAACTCTGTATAGGAGTAGTCTCCAGTGGGTTTAGCCTACTTTTTGTGTGTATATAATTGTATATTTGATGTATGTATATTTGTTTGTGTGATATAATCTGCTTGTTGTGTTGGTGATCTCTGAGTGGTGAGATAAGTTCTAACCCGAACTTGAGTGCAATTAAGATAAGAGAATAGTATAGTCATGTTCGACTTGTGTGGAGTAGTCCTTAACAAGTTGGCTTGAGATCCATATACTCATTGGAGACCCTTTTGGAGTTATAAATGTCACACAAGTTATTTGTGGTTAGGCATTATTTTCTATGATTTAGGGTCCGAGAAGCTGAGGACAATAGAATATTTAACCCCTCTTGGCCTATTTAGGACATAGTGCGGAGACTGTTCAGGTGTTGACTTGATAACAATTGTTGCACGATACTACACTCAGAAGAGTTTCTCTTGAGAATATTATGGGTTGATGAGTCAGTCATCCTAACCTGTAATATTCGATAGATGGAATTAAGACTCTGGTAACTTTTTAGAACATGATCTACATGTTTTATCCTTAATACACTCCTTTGGGATGGTTCCTAACCTGACTCCATGCTCGTGACTCACAACAAACCCTTGATTCTTGGTTGTCGATAAGGTGAAAACCATAATCCACCAAAATGGATGATTGATCTTGACAATGACTTGATTCATCCCTTGACCTTTGTTTGTTTGCCTTGTGTGTGATTCCTTATTTGTGATTGTTGCATTCATGCATTCATGCGCATCATAACATTCATCGCACAAAATAATTTCAAGGAACTGAGGTCTTATTTGCAAATATTTTTAGACCATAGTGTTGGTTCTATGTGTTGGCATCAGTTTTGGTAAAACCTAGAGTGTTCACAAGTTGTCACAAGTGTTGTCTTGACATGAGATAACAGGTTCCTGCAGGGTGTTTAAAATGTGGTTGTGCAGGATTTTGCTAAGATGTTAGACCCGATGTCAATACATATGTATACAGAACATTCAGTCTGAATGTTATGTATTGTGTGATTGTGCTTTTTATCCTAATCTATGTGTGATTGATGAGATGATTGAACGCGTTATTCAATCAGTAATTAAAACCAGATTGACTTATTTTCTAACAAGATATAATCAGCTGTCATAAGAAGATACGAATGGAAAATAATGTTAGGGTTTCATGATGTCCAAGCCCAGCCAAACGCTTCTATATAAAGGGCATGGAAAACCTGGTTTTAACACACAAGAAATAACGAACGAAATAGTGAGAAAGAATAAGGGTTTTAGTCTTGTGTGGTCGTGTGTATTGTGAGCCATTCATTCATCCATAGATGATTGAATTGGACTGACTTTTGAGTTGTAATTTGTCCAGTCTAAGCTTTAAAGCATGAGTGTGTGTTTACTTGGTTGAAGCTTTTAAGCAAGATCAAGTATGTGTTCTTGAAGAGTGTCTTCTTTCATTGTAATATTTGTTTTTATATCACTGCTGTGATTGAGGGGGAGTGAGTAGGATCTCATATCTAAGAGTTCTTAGATAGAAGTCACACGGGTAGAGATTAGGTGAAAATACTGTAACTTGAAGTTGTTTACTGAGAGTCTTTGAACTAATTATGTTTAGTGGATTTCGTTCCTGACTTGGTAGCCCCCAGGCGTAGGTGAGTTTGAACCGAACTGGGTTAACAATTGCTCGTGTCACTTGTATTACTGTTCTTTATCTTTTATCCTGTTTATATTGTTCAGATATTAGTGTCGTGACATTACCTTCGACATCTCATATTTGATACCAGAACTTCAATTGGTATCAGAGCAGGCATCCTGCTCTGGTTCTGGGTGAGATCTAGGGACGTTACTTTCTGGTACTATGGATAGAGATGTAGGATCTGTTCACATACCACCAATTCTGGATGGATCTAACTATGACTACTGGAAACCTCGAAGGGTAGCCTTCCTGAAATCTTTGGATAACAAGGCTTTGAAGGTTGTTCTAACAGGCTGGGAACATCCAGTTATTACTAAGGAAGGAGAAGTTACAACTGATAAGAAGGATGAGGAACAATGGACCAAGGAGGAGGATGAACTAGCCCTTGGAAACTCTAAAGCATTGAATGCTATATTCAATGGGGTTGATAAGAACAACTTCAGACTGGTGAACAACTGTGAGGTGGCTAAAGATGCTTGGAATATTCTCAAAACCACTCATGAAGGCACCTCTAGAGTGAAGATGTCTAGATTGCAGCTGCTCACTACGAAGTTTGAAAATTTGAGAATGAAAGAAGATGAAATTATTCACGACTTTCATATGAATATCCTTGAAATTGCTAATGCCTCAGGAAGCCTTGGTTAGAAGATGTTAGATGAAAAACTAGTGAGGAAAATACTCAGGTCACTTACCAAGAGATTTGCGATGAAAGTGACAACCATAGAAGAATCTCAAGACATTTGCAATATGAGAGTGGATGAGCTAATTGGATCCCTCCAAACATTTGAGTTGGGAATGTTTGATGGATCTGAAAAGAAAGTCAAAAGCATAGTCTACATGTCAAACACTGAAGAGAAAGAGGAAGAAAATGGTCAAGATACTGATGAAGATTTGGAAAATGATGTAGCATTACTGGGGAGACAGTTCAACAAACTTCTGAAAAAGATGGATGTGAGGTCTAAGTCTAATGTCAAGAACATCTCATCTGACATCAGTAGGTCCAATGATGTTGGAAGAAGAACAAGATCTGATGAAAAGTCCAAACAAGGAAAAGGAGTTCAGTGCCATGAATGTGATGGGTATGGACATATTAGAGCTGAATGTGGGACCTACCTCAAGAAACAAAAGAAGAGTCTTGCTGCTACTTGGTCTGATGAAAGTGAAACAGAAGGAGAGTCTGCAAATCTTATGACTGCCTTGACTGGAAGATGGGGTTCTGATGAAGACTCAAGTGATGATGAAGTAACCTTTGATGAGTTAGCCACTACCTACAGAAAGTTGTGTCAAAGAAGTGAAGAAGTGTGTCAACAAGTGGAAAGTTAGAAGAAATTGATAACACAACCGGTGGATGAGAAGACAGAACACTTGGAAACCATCTCTAAGTTGAAGACTGAAGCAGTGTTCTTGAACTCCAAATTGGATGAGATGACAAAGTATGTCAGAATGGATCTAACACCTTAGACAAAATTCTCCAGACTGGAAAAATGGAAGGAGACAAGTTTGGCCTTGGGTTCAATGAATCCAAACTTGAGTGTAGTCACACTGGTAGCAAACCAAAGATGTCACATCATGTGTCACAACATCATAAGGAAAGACAACATAAAGGAAACCACCAAAGATGGAAGTCTGGCCTTGGGTTCAATGAATCCAAACCTGAGTGTAGTCACACTGGTAGCAAACCAAAGATGTCACATCATGTGTCACAACATCATAAGGAAAGACAACATAAAGGAAAACACCAAAGATGGATATGTCATTACTGTGGAAAATTTGGCCACATAAAACCATTCTGCTTTAAGTTATATGGCTATCCTAGTCCTTTTCATCATCAACCTAGACCCAAACACCACATCCCTGTCAACAGAAAACAATGGGTTCCTAGGACTGGTGCTACTAACCAGATAGCTCACACTTCCTTCAGAGTTTCAGCCAAAGAAGACTGGTATTTTGACAGTGGATGCTCCAGATACGTGACTGGAAGCAAAAACCTGCTAATTGACCTTCATCCTCATACCACCAGCTATGTAACCTTTGGTGATGGAGCAAAGGGTGAAATAAAGGGGATTGGAAAGCTAAATTGCCCTGGAATCCCTAACCTTGACAATGTGCTACTTGTTAAAGGATTGACTGCAAACCTAATCAGCATCAGTCAACTATGTGATCAAGGTCTAAATGTAAACTTCACAAAACCTGAATGTTTGATTACTAATAAAGAAAATTAAGTGATCATGAAAGGAGTCAGGTCTAAGGACAACTGCTATATTTGGAGTTCTCAAGAAACTGGTTATTCATCAATGTGTACTCTAGACAAAGAAGAAGAAGTGAAGCTATGGCATCAAAAATTGGGCCATCTGCATCTTAAAGGAATGAGGAGGATTATATCTGTTGAAGCTGTCAGAGGAATCCCAAACTTAAAGATTGATGAAGGAAGAGTTTGTGGGGAGTGTCAGATTGGAAAACAGACAAAGATGTCACATCAGAAGCTCAAACATAACACCACTTCAAGAGTGCTGGAACTTCTCCACATGGACTTGATGGGACATATGCAGGTGGAAAGTCTTTATGGGAAAAAGTATGCTTATGTGGTGGTGGATGACTTCTCCAGATACACATGGGTCAATTTTATAAGGGAAAAATCTGATGTATTTGAGGTATTCAAAGATCTTTTCCTAAGACTTCAAAGAGAAAAAGAAAGTCAGGTTATCAGAATCAGAAGTGATCATGGGAAAGAATTTGAGAACAACAAATTTGCTGGATTCTGTGCATCTGAAGGAATTAGTCATGATTTCTCATCTCCCATTACCCCTCAGCAAAATGGTGTGGTAGAAAGGAAAAATAGAACTCTCCAAGAATCTGCCAGAGCTATGATTCATGCTAAGAAATTGCCCTACCACTTCCCGGTTGAAGCTATGAACACAGCCTGCTATATTCACAACAGAGTAATGTTGAAGAAAGGGACTCCTACTACTTTATATGAAGTCTGGAAAGGAAGAAGACCTACTGTCAAATACTTTCATGTGTTTGGTAGTAAATTTTATATCTTGACTCATCGTGAACAAAGAAGGAAGATGGATCCCAAGAGTGATGAAGGAATATTTCTGGGCTACTTAACTAACAACAAAGCATTTAGAGTCTTTAATTCCAGAACAAAAGTAACGATGGAATCTATCAATGTTGTGGTTGATGATCAACAAACTGATGTCACAGACGATGTTGAGACATCTCTAAATGATGCCCCAACTGATTTCCTAAACAAAAGTAATGAGAGTGAACTCACTCAAGCTGAACCTGAAGCTGACAAAATTAATAAGGGACCCTCTATCAGAAATCAGAAGGATCATCTTAAAGATCTCATTATAGGAGACCCAAATAAAGGGGTCACAACTAGATCAAGGGAAGTGATCTCACATGGCTGTTTTGTGTCCAAGATTGAGCCTAGGAATGTCAAGGAAGCCTTAACTGATGAATTCTGGATCAATGCCATGCAGGAAGAGTTAGGTCAATTCAAGAGAAATGAAGTATGGGAACTAGTTCCAAGACCTGAAGGAATAAATGTTTTTGGAACAAAGTGGGTTTACAAGAATAAATCTGATGAACAAGGGGTGGTTAATAAAAATAAAGCAAGATTAGTAGCACAAGGATACACTCAAGTTGAAGGAGTTGACTTTGATGAAACATTTGCCCATGTATCTCTCCTTGAGTCCATTAGACTATTGCTTAGAGTGGCATGTATTATGAAGTTTAAACTATTCCAAATGGATGTAGAAAGTGCCTTCCTGAATGGTTACTTAAATGAGGAAGTGTATGTTGAAGAACCTAAAGGGTTTACAGATCCAAATCTTCCAAAGCATGTGTATAAGTTGAGGAAAGCCCTCTATGGTTTGAAACAAGCTCCTAGGGATTGGTATGATAGACTCACAGTGTTTCTCATTGACAATGGATACAGGAAGGGAGGCATTGATAAGACCTTATTTGTTAAGAATGAAGGAGGAAAACTCACGGTGGCTCAAATATATATGGATGGTATTGTGTTTGGTGGGATGTCAGATAAGATGGTCGAACATTTTGTTAAACAAATGCAATCTGAATTTGAAATGAGCCTTGTTGGAGAGCTGACCTCTTTTCTTAGGCTACAAGTCAAGCAGATGGAAGATTCTATCTTTCTATCTCAAAGCAAATATGCCAAAAACATTGTTAAGAAGTTTGGCAGGGAGAATGCAAGTCATAAAAGGACACATGCTCCTACTCATCTGAAAGTCTCTAAAGATGAAAATGGTGTTAGTGTAGATCAAAGTCTCTACAGAAGCATGATAGGGAGTCTGCTATATCTCAGAGCAAGCAGACCTGACATTGCTTTTGTTGTAGGTGTTTGTGCTAGATATCAAGATGAACCAAAAGTCAGTCACATCAACCAAGTGAAAAGGATACTAAAATATGTCAATGGCACCAGTGACTATGGGATGATGTACACTTATGGATCTGGATCTGTGCTGACTGGTTATTGTGATGCTGACTGGGTTGGAAGTGTTGATGATAGGAAAAGCACATCAGGAGGATGCTTCTTCTTGGGGAACAACTTAATATCATGGTTTAGTAAGAAACAAAACTGTGTGTCTCTGTCAACTGCTGAAGCTGAATACATAGCAGTTGGAAGTAGTTGTTCTCAACTGGTTTGGATGAAACAGATGCTGACTGAATACAATGTCACGCAAGATGTCATGACATTGTACTGTGACAACCTGAATGCTATAAATATTTCTAAGAATCCTATTCAGCACAGCAGGACAAAACATATTGATATTCGTCATCATTTTATTAGAGAACTAGTGGAAGATAAAATCATAGCCCTGCATCATGTTGCTACTGAAATGCAGTTAGCTGATATATTTACAAAGGCTTTGGATGCTAATCAATTTGAATGTCTAAGAGGGAAATTAGGGATTTATATCTATGAGAATTTGTAGCAATTAATTTGGAGTGGAAAAGGTAATAAAAATGTTGTCTGCCCACTTAAAATAAAGTGCCCCATTTATGGTAAATCATCACCTAGTTTTGGAACTTCCATCTATTGCCTTTTCACACGCAACCTCTACTCAAACATTTCCACCTTCCTTCGACTTCATCAAACTTCTATGCTAGGGCAACAAAAACCTTTCCACAAGAACAACAAGATGTCACAACATCCAACACCATCTGGTTCTAAAACTATCAAACCTACTCACAAGGATAGAACACCCTCTATGGACTTTCTTGATGAAGATATTTTAGACGTGATTCCCCTGTCCATCATTCCAGGCGAAACTACTGACTTCACCCATCCCATGGATGCATCTACCATTGCATGCCATACTCAAGGTAACAATTCTAATGTCCCTTCCACCTCTACTTATACCCCTAGCTCTAAGGACGACATGCATCACACTGATCGTGTCATAAGAAACCTTGTCACGAGAATCCTCATTGAAGGACACTCTGTAAAGGGGGTTTCCACTCCTCTATCAAGAAGGGACCCCTATCTTGAGGTTGGACCTCATAATGAGAAGGATGATGATTCCTCTAGGTCTGAAAAAGATATAGCTGCTGAAGGTTTGTGCTCTTTAGGGAAAACTTTGTCTGGTAAGAAATCTGTGGCATCAACTACTGCCAATGCTTCACAGTATAAGAAGCATGATTCTGCAAAGAAGGTGATTAACCTAGATGTTGATAGTTCAGATGACCAAGATGATAGCTTGCTTCATCACTTGAAGCCTAGTGTGGCTAAGAGGATGAAGACCAGAAAGGGTAGGTTTGTGGATGAAATGATGTCAGCCAAAACTGCTAAGAAGGCTACTGATGTAGGCCCCTCAAAGTCTTGGAGCAAAGTTGAGGTGAAGAAGAGAAAAGTAAGAGAAATTTCTGACTCAGATGATGATGTTGAAGAAGATATCCCTGAACAATATTTCTTATGACACCTGGATAATATTTCTTTCCATCTTGAAGATGGAGCAGCAAAATGGAAGTTTGTAATCCAAAGAAGGGTGGCTGTGGAGAGAGAATTGGGAAAGGATGTTGTGGAGGTCAAAGAGGTCATGGACCTTATTAAAATTGTTGGATTAATGAAAATTGTTGCTGGGTTATCTCAGTGTTATGAAGGACTGGTGAAAGAATTTGTGGTCAACATCCCTGAAGACATTGGTGACAAAAACAGCAAGGAGTTTTGTAAAGTGTTTGTAAGAGGGAAGTGTATCACTTTTTCTCCAACTGTGATTAATAAGTTTCTAGGAAGAGGAACAGAAGGTGCATGTGAACTGGAAGCCACAAACAATGAGGTCTGTAAGGAAATAACTGCAAGATAGGTCAAGGAGTGGCCTAGTAAGAAGCATCTCCCTGCTGGGAAGCTGACTGTGAAATATGCTATTTTGCACAAGATACGGTCAGCAAATTGGGTGCCAACCAATCGCATCTCTACAATTTCAAATGCCCTTGGAAGGTTCATCTTTCATGTTGGAACCAAGCTGAAATTTGATTATGGTAGATTTATGTTTGAACAAATTATCAAACATGCTTCTAAAAATGCAGTGAAGTTGCCCATAGCTTTTCCCTCAATGATTTGTGGGATTATCCTGAGCCAGCAACCTGGAATTTTGAGCATAAATGATCTTCCTAGTAGAAGAAAACCTCCTCTATCAGTTCATTACAAATTGTTTGAAGGAAGTCATGTCGAAGACATTGTCATGACATCTGTTGTGAAGAAGCCAACCTCAAAAGGTGGTCTTATTGCTGAACTGAAAGAAACTTGTAAAGAATTAGATACAAGGATAAGGGTAGCAAAAGTCAGGAAGGAAGCTTTAGAGGCTCTGATTGAATGCTTGGAGCAAGCTGATAGAGATAATGTTGGACAGGCCAAGGAAACAAAAGCCCAAACCTCTAGTGAGAGGTCTGAATCTAAAGATGAATCAAGTGGCAGTTCTGGTTCTGATGCTGATGAAGATGCAAGCTCCTTTGACTAGTTTTAGTTGTCCCCCACTTTTCTGATGGTGGGCTGTGATGGATGTTCTGGTGGTTCTTTTGGCAGTCATGTTCTGAAGCCTTGATGTATTTTTTTTGGTTCCTTTTGGTTTTTCTGGATTTTTATCTCAGCTTGAAAATCTGTGTATGTTTGTGGATCTGTAACACCTAACAATCTGCTTTGACATTCTGTGTGACATTCTATTTGACTAATAGACATTTATTTTGTCTCGTTTGTCTCCCTGGTCCCTTTTGTCTAAAAAGGGGGAGAAGTAGCTAAAGTAGTTGTAGCTAAAGTAGCTATGCTATACTATACACAGATGACAGATGATGTTGAAGATGATGTATGTTGGAGATAATCTGTTTAGTACAAGTGTTATTGAAGGTGATGTTGAAGGTGATCTCTGTGGTGAGTAGACTGAGGGGGAGGAGGAGCAAAAACTCATGTGTGTTTAATATGTGTTTACTAGTTGCTATCTTATCTAGTAATGTGTGTTTTATTACTTCTGCTGCTAAACTGATGATGTGATTTTTCTCTTGTGAAACAAATGGTCTGGTGTACGTTTTAGCCAAAATTTGCCAAAGGGGGAGTTTGTTGATTCTATGTCTTGGCATCAATTTTGGTAAAGCCTAGAGTGTTCACAAGTTGTCACAAGTGTTGTCTTAACATGAGATAACAGGTTCCTGCAGGGTGTTTAAAATGTGGTTGTGCAAGATTTTTCTAAGATGCCAGACTCGGTGTCAAGACATCTGTATACAGAACATTCAGTCTGAATGTTATGTATTGTGTGATTGTGCTTCTTATGCTAATCTATGTGTGATTGATGAGATGATTGAACGCGCCATTCAATTAGTAATTAAAACCAGATTGACTTATTTTCCAACAAGATATAATCAACTATCATAAGAAGATACGAATGGAAAATAGTTTTAGGGTTTCATGATGTCCAAGCCCAGCCAAACGCTTCTATATAAAGGGCATGGAAAACCTGGTTTTAACACACAAGAAATAACGAACGAAATAGTGAGAAAGAATAAGGGTTTTAGTCTTGTGTGGTCGTGTGTATTGTGAGCCATTCATTCATCCATAGATGATTGAATTGGACTGACTTTTGAGTTGTAATTTTTCCACTCTAAGCTTTGAAACATGAGTGTGTGTTTACTTGGTTGAAGCTTTTAAGCAAGATCAAGTATGTGTTCTTGAAGAGTGTCTTCTTTCATTGTAATATTTGTTTTTACATCATTGTTGTGATTGAGGGGGAGTGAGTAGGATCTCATATCTAAGAGGTCTTAGATAGAAGTCACACGGGTAGAGATTAGGTGAAAAGACTGTAACTTGAAGTTGTTTACTAAGAGTCTTTGAACTAATTCTGTTTAGTGGATTTCGTTCCTGGCTTGGTAGCCCCTAGACGTAGGTGAGTTTGCACCGAACTGGGTTAACAATTGCTTGTGTCACTTGTATTACTGTTCTTTATCTTTTATCCTGCTTATATTGTTCAGATATTAGTGTCGTGACATTACCTTCGACATCTCATATCTGATACCAGAATTTCACATGGATTGCAGACGAAGGAACACTAAGAAGTACAATTTCAGGTGTCCAGATTTGAAAGTGTTAAGGAAGCTATCATCTTTTGTATTAAATCCCTTGGACTTCAAACAACGTCGTGGGAAGCTTCTATCTGTGTTATCTACTGATGTGGTTGAAGGACTCTTGAGTGTGTTGGTTCAGTTTTATGACCCTCTCTTCCGTTGCTTCAGTTTTCCCGACTATCAGCTTGTGCCTACGTTAGAGGAGTATGCCTATCTCTTGGGAATACCTGTTTCTAGCAAGGTGCCCTTTAGTGGATTGGAGGAGATTCCCATATCTCATATCATAGCCGAAGCTTCATCTGAAGAAGTCTGAGATAGAGGCTTATTAGGTGAAGAAAGGAGGACTGTTTGGGTTGACTTCTGAGTTCCTCATCAAGGAAGCTACTACCTTTGCTCAAGCCGGTAGTGTGGATGCTTTTGAAGCTATCTTCGTATTGCTCATCTATGGTTTAGCTTTATTCCCTAACATTGACGGTTTTGTTGATGTTAACGCAATTAGAATTTTCTTGATTGGGAATCTTGTGCCTACTCTGTTAGAAGACATGTATTTCTCTTTGCATCTAAGGAATTCTAAAGGTGGTGGAACTATTGTCTGTTGTGTTCCTCTTTAACACAAGTGGTTTATTTCGCACATGCCTCAAACGCCTACTTTTATGGAGAATAAACAATGTCTAAGATGGTCTCAGACACTTATGTCCCTCACTAATGATGATATAGTTTAGTATGATTCTTCATTGGGTAGCTTGGAAATTAGTGATTGTTGTGGTGAATTCTCTAATGTGCCTCTCATTGGTACACAAGGAGGAATCAAATACAACCCTGCTTTGGCTCTTCGTCAACTTGGATTCCCCAAGAGAGACAAGCCTAATAACACTTTGTTAGAAGGTCTTTTCTATCAAGAGGGTAAAGATCCTCAACATTTGAAGCAAAAGATTGTGCCCACATGGCATAATGTGCATAGGAAAGGAAGATCTGAGCTTGGTCCACGCAACTGTGTAGCTTTGGAAGCTTACACTACTTGGGTGAATAAGAGAGCTTTGGAGTTGAAGATGCCTTATGCTTGGAAGACACACTCGCCAAGATGAAGCAAGAGAAGGATATGCGGGAAGAGCGTTTCCATGCTTTGAGCCGAAAGCATGAGGAGTTGCAGCTTGAGTCTACGGACAAGGATGCACTTATTGAGCTTCTTGAAGACCGAGTAGTGAAGAGGCAGAGAGAGCTAGAGGTTTCATCTTCCTCTAGTATGCCTCAGCTTTCCATTGCTTGGAAGAAGATTATTGTTCAGCTTTCCCTCGAGAAGGCTCAGATGAAAACTTCTTTTGAGTCTGAGATTCGACGCATCAGAAGGAAATACGCGCTTGCGGCCCGACCATCTGACACCGTTGTTAGGGGATCCTTAGGATGATTAGTCTCCTTTTCTCTTGTATTTTTGTATTTTGGTTTCTGAAATTGTACTCAGTGTAATCCTTCCAATTATATAAATAAAAGAGATTTTTTATGGTCAATCAAATTGTGCAATTGTTATTATTATATATTTGCAAATAAAATAGTATGTGTAACACCCCAAAATTTGCCCTCCTCATTCATGCATTCATTTAGCATTTCATATTGTATTTCATCATGTCAATCAGAATTAGATCCAAGAAACTTTTAAAATATATATATATATATATATATATATATATATATATATATATATATATATATATATATATATATATATATATAATTTTTTACAAAAAAATAAAAATAAAATAAAAATAATAATAAAAAAATAAATAAAATATAATAGAAAAACTTGGACTTGGACCTCTCTCATTTGAGCCCACAAAGCCATGAAAATCAGGTTATAAAAGAGGGAGATCAGACAGAAGAAGGAGGAGAAGCAAAATACTCTGAGGTTTCCTTGAAACAAAACCCTTGACAAAACCTGGAGAGAAACCTGACAGAGAACTCAGAGCAACCCCCAGGCAGCTCTGAAAAATTCAATCTGACTCACACACTTTCATCTCACGCAAACCCTAACATTGCCTTGCAAACCCAGCCGTGCCATTTGATTTCAACCGGTCTCTCCCATCAGGGTTGCCTCATTCCCATGATTTTATGCTCTTAATTTGGATCATCTGAATGTATGAGGTATGATGGATGAATTTCATTATGTTTTTGCCCACGAGTTTAATTATGCATGAATAGGTGAAACCTATGCCTTGAATGTTTAATCACATGATTTCTGAAATGTATGCCACAGGGTTTGAGGTTTCTGAAACCATACTGTTATCCATGAAAAAAATGCTTATCGTGTTTCACTAACCCTTTTGTTGAGTTTTTGTGAGGGCTCACAGACTCTTGCAGAGATGGTTTGCGTGGTTTTCCCACTTTATTTGTGGGATACCCCCTGGAGGTTCATTCTGATTACCTGTACTGACTCACCTTTCTTTGATGGCATTAGCTTGGAAGATCCCTGAGTTTCTTACTCCTTTAATTGCTATTACTTCGGATCTTTATCCGTGTGGTACTTTTACCTTTTTTTCCGCATTTTATCGCTTTCTTAGCTGGAAGACCTCGATAGGAGACATTTGTTTTCTTTTGTTTATTTACTTCTTAGCCCCTTGTTGGCATGTTTACTTTATACATGTTTGTTTTGTATGTGTTCGTATCCCCACAGGTAGCGCGGTTCCTTCGTCGAGGACTGCCTTTTTGCCCTCGAGCATCCCAAACCCTAACCTTTCATTGATTTTTCTTCTCCCAAACACACGTATACTCCTTCTACTACAGGTGAGTAAGTCTCCAAAGGTCGAGCATCCGGTAGATTGCGTAGTAACGTCGTTCGTCCAAAACCCACTCCATAACCCCGTAGTTAGCCGAACTACGGCTTTCTCTGATTCTCATTCCAGATGAGATACGTAGGCATAAGACACGATGTCTTAGCGAGCACACATCCCCCCAACCCATAGGTCAGCCGAGCTACGAAGACTCTGATTCTCATATTCATATGAGATACGTATGCAATGGATGCGACATCCGCGCGAGTCATTTTCATTTAACCCTTTTTTTTTTGGTAAACAGCACAAGATAAACTCACACCCTTTAGACAAGAACTACAAAAGTGGATCTCGTAGAGTACTACGGATGCGTAGGGGTGCTAATACCTTCCCTTCGCATAACCGACTCCCGAACCCAAGATTTGGTTGCGAGACCCCGTCTTGTCCTTTCCTTTTTCAGGTTTACTTCGAGCGTTTCCTTTCCCTCCTTTGGGATGAATAACGCACGGTGGCGACTCTTCTGTCATTTTCTTTCGCCGATTGTTTTTTCGCGCACTGTATTTTTCAGGTTGCGACAGCTGGCGACTCTGCTGGGGACACTAAGAAGTTGACCTCTTGCTGGTCCATCTTCCCTAAGCGAGTCCCTCATAGCTTGTGTGATTTCTTGTTTATTGGGTGTTCATGCTTTTTTACCTTTATTTGCTTACCTGCTTGCATGCATCTGTTGTATCTGTTGGATCTGTTTGTTTGTTTGTTGGGATGGGGTGTTCTATGAGAGATAAGCCCATTACCCAGGCTTGAGTGTACACACAGGTTTTAGAGTGGATAATCATGAGGCTTGCGTGACGTGTTGCTACGTTAAGTCGTTCGTGAAGAACCACACCCAGAAGAGGTTTCTTTTGGATATATTATGTCTTACGGGTGTTTCGTAACGGCAGGATGTTCCTCTAGAAATCGTCGACTCTGGTGACCATTTCTCGAGAACTCAGTCGAGGCCTCTCCTCCGAGACGTGATTATGTTAGCTCTGGTGGGCACATTCTCGCTGCTCAATCCGAGGATCCTGAGACTGGGAACTTGCTATTAGGATGTCCTGTTTAGGGGAGTCAATGGAGGTCTTTTGTCCCGTAATAATACCAAACCTTTAGTGGTAAACGTATTATTTGCGACTGAAGGGCTGAAGCTGACGAACTTCTGTTCTTAGAACCTACCAGTGAGGGGCAGGCTAAATTCAGGAAACCTTAACCTCCAACCAACCCGGTTTTCTGGAGCAGAGTTTTGGTCTTGTATTATATTCCTCAGTGAATTTCCTTCCAGGCAGTGCAACCTGACAGATGTTCAAGCGGATCCATCAATTCTGATTGACATGCCTTTGCATTGCATAACATCATCTGCATATTTGCATCCAACATCTCATGCTTATTCATTTGCAGGGTATTCCCTTTCAAAATGGGAGTGCCTTAAAACTGAACAAGCAGTGCGTCGTATACCATGCATATTAACCCTTGTCTGTTTTGCAGGTGTCACCATAGTGTCTAATGTTTGTTCCCTGAATCAGGCAGTTATTGGTCCCAAGCGAGTCCACAGGTACCCGACAAAGGAAAATCGTCCACAGCTAGCGATGGACCAAGTACAGAAAGAGCTGGCTGATATGCGTGAAAGGATGGATCAGTTCATGACATTGATGACTGGTATGGCAGAAGGCCAGGAAAAGCTGAGGGAATTGGTTGAGCAACCGAGGCCCGATCCGGAGGTGGAGATACCAAATGATGAGGGAAACCCTGGTAACCCTGGAAACGCTGATAACCCTGTGAACATTGGTAACGCGGGTAACGCAAATGCTGATGGAAACCCGGGTAATGTTGGCAACACAGGGAATGTTGGAAATGGTATTGGCGGAAGGTACAATGTGAATCAAGGAATTCAGATTAACGGGCGCCCTATTATTGAAGATTATTAGTATGATCAATTTTCTTTGCACGACGAGGCCCTCGAGACCACTCGCCGTATGGATGAGCTTGATGAGAAGCTCAAATCTTTGGAGTCTCAAAATTCCTTAGGCTTTGATGTCACAAATCTTGGTCTGGTTTAGGGAGTAAGGATTCCTCACAAGTTCAAACCCCCTACTTTTGAGAAATACAACAGGGCTTCTTCCCCACGCACTCATCTCCAATCTTATCTGGGAAGGTTGGGAGCTCACACGGAAGATGAAAAGCTGTGGATGTACTATTTTGAAGATAGTCTAACTGGAGCTTCTCGTGAATGGTATTCTCATTTGTCTCGTACTACCATCAAGAACTGGAAATACTTGGCAGAGGCTTTTGTCAAGCAATATCAATACAACTTGGACATGGCTCCAAATCGGACCTTGTTGCAAGGTATGTCTCAGACTGCCAAGGAAACCTTTAGAGAGTATGCTTAGCGTTGGAGACAGATTGCTGCGTCCGTCCAACCCCCTATGTCTGAAAGGGAGATGGCAGACATGTTCATGAACACTCTTCAAGGCAATTATATTGAGAGATTGGCTGCTTGCCCGTCAATCAGTTTTGCAGAGATAGTAATTGCTGGAGAAAGAATCGAGAGTCTGTTGAAGATGGGCCGAATTCAAGACAATAGTGCTTCCAACTCATCAGGTCCCAAGAGACTGTTTGCTGGTAACGGTCAGCGAAGAAAAGAAGGCGAGGCAAGCGTTGTGTATGCCGGCAGAGGCAGGGGTAGAGGACGCCCTAATTATTATCAAGATCAAGTGGCCGCAGTCACTATTCCAACACCTGTTCCTCAACCGCAATATCATCCGCAACAACAGCCCAGGTACAACAATCAACAACAAGGAGGTAATCCGGGTCAGCAGAGACACTATCAACAACGTCCAAGGCAGACGGACCGGGTCATCGAGCCAATCCCAATGCCTTATTCAGTATTACTTCCCAAGCTGATTGACATGAATCTGGTTACGTTGAGAACTCTGGCCCCACCAATCGATCCCAATAATTTGCCTAGAGGTTATGATGTCAACGCCAGATGTGCTTTTCACTCCAACGCACCTGGCCATACTACAGATAATTGCAAGGCTCTCCAGTTAAAGGTACAAGATTTGAGAGATGCCCAGGCTATCAATTTTGCTCCGGTGCCTAATGTTATCCAGAACCCGATGCCGGCTCACGGCGGGCAGAGGATTAATGCTGTTGATAGTGGGGAAACTTTGAATTTGGTTTCTGATGTGACTAAGGTGAAGACTTCGCTATCGGTGGTTAAAGACCGACTTCTGAAAGGACAGATTTTCCCGGGCTGTGGGGAAGAATGCAGAAATTGTCAAGCTGCCGAAAACGGATGTGACAGTTTGAGAAGGGGTATTCAACAACTGATAGATGAAGGTTGTCTTCAGTTCGATCAGGCCCGTCCAGTGAAGAATGATGTATCGACGGTGACGTTTTATTTCACTCCTGAAGAAATATATGTTCCCGAGAGACTCGCTCCGACAACAATATATTTCCCAGAAAGTACAGAACCAGCAGCGGTGAACATCGAAAGTTCAGCACCAGTTGCAATTTACTCTGACAGCCCTCAACCGAATTTGGTTGGTCCGATCACCATCACAATACCAGGACCCGTTCCGTATGAGAAAGACAGTGCTATCCCGTGGCACTATGGGGCTGATATCTACTGCCAGGGGCAGAAAGTTAACGAAGAAGACATTGACATTGGTGGCTCCGCTGTAGACAATGTTGGAGGGATTGGTGGCTTCACTCGCAGTGGACCCCTATTTGCACCATCAACATTACGCGCGAATACTGAAGCCGAGGCAGCTGTCAAGGCTAAAGGAAAACAGGTAGCCTCCGAAGAGGTTACTACTGAGGAAGCTCCTCCTAAAACCGCATTCGAGAAAGAAGTGGATGAGTTTATGAGGATTATCAAGAAAAGTGACTATAAGGTAGTCGACCAGCTAAATCAGACACCCTCAAAGATCTCCATTCTCTCACTATTGCTGTGCTCTGAGGCGCACAGAGCAGCCTTGTTGAAAGTACTGAATATGGCCTATGTTCCACCGGAGATAACTGTTAATCAGCTGGAGTCGGTAGTTTCTAATGTAAACGCTAGCCGGGGGCTAGGTTTCACCGATAATGACCTGACATCTGAGGGCAGGAATCACAACAAAGCCTTGCATATCACAATGGAGTGCAAAGGGGTGATGCTTTCCCATGTTTTGGTTGATACAGGCTCTTCTCTGAATGTTCTTCCAAAGAAAGCCTTAATGAAGTTGGATTGCGATGACACCATCCTGAGGCCAAGTAACTTAGTTGTGAGGGCTTTTGATGGCTCTAAGAGAGCTGTCTTTGGCGAAGTTGAGTTGCCAGTTAAGATTGGATCGCAGGTGTTCAAGAGCACCTTTTATGTGATGGATATCCAGCCTACCTACAGCTGTCTGCTAGGTCGGCCTTGGATTCATGTTGCCGGTGCTGTTACTTCTACCCTCCACCAGAAGCTCAAATATGAACTAGAAGGTCAGGTCGTCACTGTCTATGGTGAAGAGGATATTTTTGTTAGCCACCTGTCTACATTTAAGTATGTAGAGATGGACGGCGAGATGCACGAGATGCTGTGTCAGGGCTTCGAAGCCATAAACATCAATGAGGTCGCGCCCGAAGCTGTCTTTTCACCTGAGTTTGAGAAGGTCGGGACTTCTATCTCTTCATACAAGCAAGCTGTCGAAGTGGTTAAAGCTGGTAATGCCCAAGGCTGGGGCAAATTTGTGGAGCCAGTCATCAAAGAAGACAAGTTTGGATTGGGGTATGCTCCGGGATCTCAGAAGAATGAAACCGGTACTCTCTCCAGCGGGGGTTTGGTTTCTCCCCACATCGTCAATGTTGCAGATGAAGACAAGGCTGACAGCGAGTGTGACTTAGATAGCTGGATACGCCCGTGTGTCCCAGGAGAAAAGCTCGACAATTGGTCGTCCGAAAAAGTCGTCCGAGTTACTCTACTGAAAGAGTTATTTTTATTGTTTTCCTTTATTACATGCATAATAAAGTCTTACACTTTGCCCAAGGTGTAACGGCTCATTTGTAGGGCCATCCATTTAGTTACATTTCGCAATTATTTTTATCATCAATAAAGGACGGCTTTTGCAAACAATTTTGTGTTCTCTTTCTTTCAGTTTTTTTTTACTTTTACAAAAAAAAATGGCAATGTTTCTTTTTTCGTTTTTTCTTTCTTTCCAAAAAAATCTCTCATTCTAAGGTAAAGCATGATCCTCCATCATGCAGAGCGGACCACCCGGATCTCACTACTAACGACACTGCTATGGCAAAATATGACTTCGACAATCCTATCTATTAAGCCGAAGAAGGGGTTGAGGAAGATTGTGAATTGCCTGAAGGGTTAGCCAGATTGTTGAAACAGGAGGACCGAGCTATTACACCTTATCAGGGAGTGATTGAGACCGTCAACATCGGTACCGCAGACGACAAGAAAGAGATCAAGATCGGGGCAAGTCTATAGGCCGAGAGGAAAGACCGTTGATCATGTACTTGACTGTGTTAGAAAGGTCAATGGGTCGTGTGCTCGGTCAGCATGACGAGTCAGGTCGAAAAGAGCATGCAATATACTACCTTAGCAAAAGTTTACCGACTGTGAACAAAGATACTCATTGCTCGAGAAAACTTGTCGCACTTTGGCATGGGCTGCTCGCCGACTAAGACAATATATGTTGACTCACGCGACTCTATTGATATCAAAAATGGATCCAGTCAAGTATATTTTTGAAAAGCCAGCACTTACCGGAAAGGTTACTAGGTGACAAATGATACTGACAGAGTATGACATCCAATACACTTCACAAAAAGCCATTAAGGGAAGTGTCTTGTCAGACTATCTTGCAGAGCAACCGATTGATGATTACCAACCTATGAGGTTTGACTTTCCTGATGAGGACATCATGTTTCTCAAATCGAAAGATTGAGAGGAACCACTCCCGGAGGAGGGGCCTGACCCTGAATCCAAATGGGTTATGATGTTTGATGGGGCGGTCCACGTCAATGGTCGCGGAGTTGGTGCAGTGTTGATCACACCGGAAGGGGGTTCATATGCTATTTGGTGCCAGAATAACTTTCCCCTGCACCAACAATGAAGCCGAATACGAAGCTTGTATCCTAAGACTTGAGGAAGCCGTCAATATACAGATTAAAACCCTGGATGTATATGGGGATTCAGCTTTGGTCATCAATCAAACCAACGGGAAATGTATACACCTCAGCCTCATCTGGCTCCTTACAGAGACTACACGAGAAGATTGTTGACTTTCTTTTGAAGAAAACCAATTTGCTGATGCTTTGTTTACCTTGTCTTCGATGCTTAAGGTGCTATGCTGGAACTACGTACCCAGAATTGACGTATCTGGGTCAGAGACGAATGAAGAAAGCATTTGGTCAGAAAGTGCACCCTCGGGGGTATCAAGTCGGTGAATTGGTACTCAAAAGATTTCTTCCTCCCAACACAGATCACAGGGGCAAATGGACACCGAACTATGAGGGTCCGTACGTGGTTAAAAGGATTTTCTATGGCGGAGCTTTGATGCTAACAACCATGGATGGCGAAGGATTCCCGTCCCCTATTAACTCAGACGCAGTTAAAAAAAATACTTCGCATAAAATAGACCCGCTGGACGATAAAAAGAATAGTCCAGGCAAAAAAAGGGCATCCCGACGAACCAAAAAAAAGAGAATAAAGAGGTTCGGGCAAAAATTAGGGATATAAAAAAAGAGTACACCTGGTGAGTCAAAAACCCAAAAGGGCGGCTCAGGCAAAAATGGGTATCCCGGTGGATTGAAAACCCGAAAAAGGGGGCGATCCAGGCAAAAGTTAAGGAATAAGCGAATGATTGTGATCTGAGTTCATCAGTGTTATATCACCGTTTCATTCGATCCGGCAATCTTCGAAGGTTAAAGATCGACTAATCATCCACTTCAGAAAGCAAGATAAGCAGAGCGTCTTGAGGACATACGAACCATAGCAGAGTCGAAACTCGGTGGGACCCCGTATCCCCATTGCCATTAGGATAGTTCTCTTTTTATAGCGATCACCTCTTTTCAGGGATCAGCTTCCTGATACCCTCGCCTATTCCTGGCACAAATTTTCTCCCTAGTAAGAGTCGAATAATTCAGTTAAAGAGCCTCTTTATTTTTCATTTATCAGTTTGTTTGCAAAAATTTCCGAATTTTTGATAAAACATATTGCATATGAACATAATGGTGGCTTTTGCATTGCTTTGAATGTGCTTAATCCCGGACGGTGAATTCAAACCGAGTAATTCCCCCGAGGCATACGTGTATTTTTGGTTGTAGGTCACAGGAACCGGATGCCAAGTCATGAATCCTCATCCCCAAGCGGTTGACAAAGTCTCTCCTCAGCAGAGCATGTTCCCCAGCAGAGTTGACAGTATCCAGACTATATATCCCCAGCGGAGTTGACAGTGTCAGACTGTATCTTCCTAGCAACAGCGGAGTGGTTGCATAACCAACAGATGAGAGGGTGGTGATCCCAGTGTTCATCTCATTCCCCAGCAGATTATTTTTAACAGATTTGTTAATCCCCAGCTTGAGGGCGATTAGCAAGTTCATATCCCCAGCAAAGGTCGTTTCCTACGACATTTCCCCAGGAAGTGTTTTCCCCACAGACTCTCCTCACAGAGCCTCGCCGAACAAAGTTTCCATAGTTGATATTCCCCCCGTAATGTCAACTTTTCAAGCAGCCAATTTATTTTTGGTGGCTCATTGGTCCCGGCAGACGGATGATTCCCCACAGAGCATTCAAGGATTGATACAGCGATCTGTTCCCTACCGGAGTTTGCTTCCCCAAGCAGATTTTTTTTACACCATGCATAACATTTGCATTTGCATGCATATCATATCAAGCATACACATAAGCTGATAAGCAGGTTCTTCCAAGCAGACTGAAGAACTACTTTACAACCAAGGTCATGAGATCCAGCCAGAGGATCAAGCGTGAGTGATCCAGCCTGAGGGTCGTTTTGAAGATTCAGCCTGAGAATCGTTTTCCAGTGATCCAGCCTGAGGGTCATTTCGAAGATTCAGCCTGAGAATCGTTTTCCAGTGATCCAGCCTGAGGGTCATTTCGAAGATTCAGCCTGAGAATCGTGTTCCAGTGATCCAGCCTGAGGGTCATTTCGAAGATTCAGCCTGAGAATCGTGTTCTAGTAAGCCAGCCTAAGGCTCAATTTGAAGATCCCCCAGTGAAGTCGCCTACAAGCTTTATTTCCCCAACAAGCCCAAGTCTAATTGAGGAGTCGTTACAACATGTTCTAGCCCGAAGAATATGTACGAAGCCCAAAAGTGGAATATTCTCGAAGCTGCATATCTAATATGAAGGTTGGGTGTAGATTTCAAAAGAGGGTCAACCAGTGCATGCCTCAGATGCGGGATCCTAATGATGGGAATTTATCATCAAAACAATCCAGATCTAGCCAGAAGATCGAAGTAGATTCAGCCAGAGAATCGAAACAAAGAAGATCTAGCCAGAAGATCGAAAATCGCAAGATCTAGCCAGAAGATCGAAGTAGATTCAGCCAGAGAATCAAAGGAAATAGATTCAGCCAGAGAATCGAAACGAAGGAGATCTAGCCAGAAGATCGAAGAAGATCTAGCCAGAAGATCAAAATCGTATCCAGCCCGAGGATCAAAATTAATATCCAACCAGAGGACTAAATTGAGTATAGGTTCAGCCAGAGGATTGAAACTCCAGATTAAGCAAGAAGAGTGATTCAGATCCAGCCAGAGGATCGGAAGAAAAATAAACAGCGCGGTGTATTTCCGCGTTTTTGTGGTGTTCTCGGAGCGCAAATTTTCGATCTGTCTTTGGTATTCAATCACAGCTCACCCCGTTTGTCTGATAAGTTGTTCGCTTTCATCCTACTCGGGTTAGCTGATGATTGAATAGGGGCAGCAGTAACACCCTAAAATTTGCCCTCCTCATTCATGCATTCATTTAGCATTTCATATTGCATTTCATCATGTCAATCAGAATTAGATCCAAGAAACTTTAAAAAAAATAATATATATATAATTTTTTACAAAAAATAAATAAATAAATAAAAATAATAAAAAATAAATAAATAAAATATAATAGAAAAACTTGGACTTGGACCTCTCTCATTTGAGCCCACAAAGCCATGAAAATCAGGTTATAAAAGAGGGAGATCAGACAGAAGAAGGAGGAGAAGCAAAATACTTTGAGGTTTCCTTGAAACAAAACCCTTGACAAAACCTGGAGAGAAACCTGACAGAGAACTCAGAGCAACCCCCAGGCAGCTCTGAAAAATTCAATTTGACTCACACACTTTCATCTCACACAAACCCTAACATTGTCTTGCAAACCCAGCCGTGCCATTTGATTTCAACCGGTCTCTCCCATCAGGTTTGCCTCATTCCCATGATTTTATGCTCTTAATTTGGATCATCTGAATGTATGAGGTATGATGGATGAATTTCATTATGTTTTTTGCCCACGGGTTTAATTATGCATGAATGGGTGAAACCTATGCCTTGAATGTTTAATCACATGATTTCTGAAATGTATGCCAAAGGGTTTGAGGTTTCTGAAACCATACTGTTATCCATGAATTAAATGCTTAGCTTGTTTCACTAACCCTTTTGTTGAGTTTTTGTGAGGGCTAATAGACTCTTGCAGAGATGGTTTGCGTGGTTTTCCCACTTTATTTGTGGGATACCCCCTGGAGGTTCATTCTGATTACCTGTACTGACTCACCTTTCTTTGATGGCATTAGCTTGGAAGATCCCTGGGTTTCTTACTCCTTTAATTGCTGTTACTTCGGATCTTTATCCGTGTGGTACTTTTACCTCTTTTTCCGCATTTTATCGCTTTCTTAGCTGGAAGACCTCGATAGGAGGCATTTGTTTTCTTTTGTTTATTTACTTCTTATCCCCTTGTTGGCATGTTTACTTTATACATGTTTGTTTTGTATGTGTTCGTATCCCCACAGGTAGCGCGGTTCCTTCATCGAGGACTGCCTTTTTGCCCTCGAGCATCCCAAACCCTAACCCTTCATTGATTTTTCTTCTCCTAAACACACGTTTACTCCTTCTACTACAGGTGAGTAAGTCTCCAAAGGTCGAGCATCCGGTAGATTGCGTAGTAACGTCGTTCGTCCAAAACCCACTCCATAACCCCGTAGTTAGCCGAACTACGGCTTGCTCTGATTCTCATTCCAGATGAGATACGTAGGCATAAGACGCGATGTCTTAGCGAGCACACATTCCCCCAACCCATAGGTCAGCCGAGCTACGAAGACTCTGATTCTCATATTCAGATGAGATACGTATGCAGTGGATACGATACCCGCGCGAGTCATTTTCATTTAACCCTTTTTTTTTGGTAAACAGCACAAGATAAACTCACACCCTTTAGACAAGAACTACAAAAGTGGATCCCGTAGAGTACTACGGATGCGTAGGGGTGCTAATACCTTCCCTTCGCATAACCGACTCCCGAACCCAAGATTTGGTTGCGAGACCCCATCTTGTCCTTTCCTTTTTCAGGTTTACTTCGAGCGTTTCCTTTCCCTCCTTTGGGATGAATAACGCACGGTGGCGACTCTTCTGTCATTTTCTTTCGCCGGTTGTTTTTTCGCGCACTGTATTTTTCAGGTTGCGGCAGTATGTTCCTTAAAAATAAAAACAAATAAGAATTACATTTCGTGCATCATTCGTATAACAGGTTTCTCTTTCACCAGATGTCTTATTGGTTATTCTTTTATGCTTCAGCCAAGCTGACTCATCGATACAATACCCGCACCAATCATCCACGAATCATGTAACATCTATAACAAGATAACAGAGACTTGAAGGACGAGATTTCCCGCCTAACTGCCATGATGGAGTCAGTTCTAGCTGCTCAAAGTCAATCTTCTCCAACGCCTGTAACTCCTCCTCCTCATAGGACGGTCATTTCAGAGGTTGTTTCTTCAACCGTGTCTGCTACTCAGTTTGCTCCTGCCATGCCTGCTGGATTCCCGTGGGGAATGCCGCCTAACTTTGTGCCCGAGGGTTTTGCGACTAATTTTGCTTCCATGTCGGCATCTAGCTCGGTCATGTCTGTTCCACCACCGGTTGTACACACTTTGCCTCGTGTCGAGGACACCATCTATCATTTCAAGTCGTCTGAGGGTCCGGATGTTTATTAGAATATGGATGAGATGAAAGACCAATTCCTTGAGCTGCGAAAGGAGTTGAAGACCTTGAGGGGAAAACATTTGTTTGGTAAGAGTGTTGCGGAAGTTTGTTTGGTTCCCAATGTTAAGATCCCGATGAAGTTCAAAGTCCCTGACTTTGAAAAGTATAAGGGGAATACTTGTCCACTTAGTCATCTTGTCATGTATGCTAGAAAGATGTCGACACAAATTGATAATGATCAGTTACTAATTCATTATTTTCAAGACAGTCTGACTGGTGCCGCTCTGAGGTGGTACATGGGTTTGGATAGTGCGAGTGTCCGCACATTCAATTATTTGGGGGAGGCTTCGTGAAACGGTACAAGTATAATATGGATATTGTGCCGGATAGGGACCGGCTGAGGTCATTGTCTCAGAAGGACAAAGCGACGTTAAAAGAGTACGCTCAGCGATGGAGAGAGCTAGCCGCTCAGATTACCCCTCCTTTGGAAGAAAAGGAGATGACCAATATTTTTCTCAAGACCCTGAGCTCATTTTACTATGAGTGGATGATTGCTAGTGCCCCTAGTAATTTTACAGAAATGGTAAACATGGGGATGAGACTAGAAGAAGGTGTCCGAGAGGGACGGTTGTCTAAAGAAGAGGTTTCATCTAGCACGAAGTACGGAAGTACGTTTTCCAGAAAGAAAGAAGGAGAGACTAATGCAATATCCGTTGGGAGCCAGAGGAGGCCTCATGTTGCAAGGAATCCACAACCCCGTCAACATCATCAAGTATCATCTGTTATTCCAGTATTTTCAACTAATCAATCAACTCCAGTTCAATAACAACGTCAACAACAGCCACCGCAAAGAGCAAACAACTACAACAACAATGCCACCAATAATAATCATCAAAACAATAGAGTTTTGAAAGGAAGAAGGTCTCTTTCGACCCTATTCCTATGTCTTATGCTGAATTGTATCCATCATTGGTTCTCAAGAACCTTCTACAACCAAGAAATCCTCCACAGATTCCTGAACCACTTCCATGGTGGTACAAGTCAGAGCTTCACTGTGCCTTTCACCAAGGGGCTCCTGGCTATGATATTGAGAACTGTTACCCCATGAAGTACAAAGTCCAGAAATTGGTCAAAAGTGGGATGATGTCCTTTGAAGACCGTGCACCGAATGTCGAAGCTAACCCACTACCTTTTCATGGTAATTCTTCTGTCAACATGGTAGATGGCTATCCTAGGGAGTTCAAGGTATATGATGTTCGTTTCATTAGAAGGTCCTTGGTGACAATGCACAAAGATATATGTTTGGTAAGTGATTGTGAGCATGACCATGATGGATGTGAAATTTGCAGTGTTAACCCCAGAGGTTGTGTGGTTGTGAAGAAAGACATCCAGAGGTTGATGAATGAGGGTATGATCCAGATTATTCAGTCCCGTCACTTGGGTGGTGATATGAATGTAATAGTTCCTGTGTTCAAGACACCAGAGAGAGTGGTGATTCAATTTGACAACAGCAACAATAACAATGTCAACAATAGATCGGTATCGCCGTTGGTTATACGGTTAGCGGGTCCCGTCTTGTATGAATCCGATAAAGTTGTCCTGTATCAGTACATGCGACTATGTTGGAGAATGGTCAAGAGGTTCCTCTACCTATGACCAGTTCGGTTGTGAGCATTGTTTATGTTATGAAGGTGACTCGTAGCGGTCGAGTTTTTGGGCTGGTGTTCCCAAAGAATGTATAAGATGTATCTGCCAGTAAGAAAGTTGAAGTACCTGCAGTTGATCCGGTTAGCGCCCCAAGTATCAGTCAGGTAAATCCAGCAGTTTGAGGCCTAATGATGATGATGAGGTACTCCGGTTAATCAAGAAGAGCGAGTTTAATGTGGTGGATCAGTTGCTCCAAACTCCCTCCAAAATTTCAGTGTTGTCTCTGCTTATGAACTCTGAGGCACACAAAGAAGCATTGCAAAAGGTGTTGGAGCAAGCTTATGTAGAGCATGATGTTACAGTGGATCAATTTGATCATATTGTGGCTAACATCACCTCCTGTAACAATTTTAGCTTTTGTGACGAAGAACTTCTTGAAGAAGGTAGGAATCACAATCTGGCGTTGCACATTTCAATAAACTGCAAGGAGGATGCTCTGTCGAATGTGTTCGTTGACACCAGATCATCATTGAATGTTCTTCCCAAATGAACTCTTTCTAGATTATCGTATCAAGTAGCTCTGATGAGATATAGTGGCGTGATCGTCAAGGCATTTGATGGTTCTCGCAAGACTGTAATTGGTGAGGAGGACCTTCCTGTGAAGATAGGTCCGAGTGATTTCCAAATTACTTTCCAGGTAATGGATATCCACCCGACCTATAACTGCTTATTGGGAAGGCCATGGATACAGGAAGCTGGAGCTGTTATGTCAACACTACATCAGAAGTTGAAGTTTGTTAAGAATGGAAAGCTTGTTATCGTCGGTGGGGAGAAGGCTTTGTTGGTAAGCCAACTATCGTCTTTATCTTATGTAGAAGCTGAGGATGAGGTTGGAACCCCGTTCCAAGATCTATCTATTGCTGAGGAAAAGAGGGTTGGGGCACCCATGTCCTCCTTCAAAGACACTCAGAAGATTGTCGAAGATGGTATTTCTGATCAGTGGGGCCAGATGGTAGAAGTCACCGAGAATAAGAGCAGCGCCTGTTTGGGATTCCAACAAGGTTCATTTGAGTTTAGAGGTGAAGATTTGCAACCTAGTTTCTGTAGCAGAGGGTTCATTCATGGTAATGAACAACACTTAGCTGCTGTAATCGAGGGAGATGAAGATGAAGACTGCAACGATTTTGTGACGCGTGGAAAAGCTTGCAATAATTGGACTGATATCAATGTTCATGTTATTATGCATCGTTCTAAGTAATTGGCTTTATTGTTTTTGAAAATCCTTCTCCTATGCCTAAGGGAGAAGTGAACATTGTTGGCATTTTCAAATTTGGTCATTAATAAAATTCAATTCTATTCATCCACATCTATGATGTTTTGTTTTACTTTTTTTGCTTTTTTTAAAATGGTAATCACAAAAAACATAAATAAAATATAATTTGTCCATCTGCATAATATTTGGTCACAATTCACTTCTCTAAAATCAAAATATCAAATCATTATGCAGGTTGGTTTTTAAACCCATTGAACACAATGATCCTACTCCTTCGCCAAACTTTGAATTCCCTGTGTTTGAGGCCGAGGAAGTGATGAAGAAGTATCTGATGATTTGTCTTGTCTACTTGAGCACGAGGAAAAAGCCAGTCATCCATTCGAAGAGCAGATTGAGTTGGTCAACATGGGTTTCGAAGATGATGTGAAGGAAGTCAAGATTGGGTCTCGACTGTGTCCAGAAGTTAAGAAGGGGTTGATTGATCTTCTCTAAGGATATTCAGATGTGTTTGCTTGGTCCTATCAAGACATGCCTGGTTTGGATTATGAGATTGTGGAGCATTGTAGTGGGAAATTCATGATCATCAAGCTATGGATAAGCTAGAGATCAAATAACAAGAGTCTCCACCGCGCTTTTATCGTTTCCAAAGGAAAAGGGAAAAAGTACGAACAAAACCCAAAAAAGTAAGAAGTTTTCAAATCAAAACTAATAAAAAGTTAGAGATTACAGGTAAGGGGTTGGTTACATAGAGGGAAGGTGTTAGCACCCAAAGTGTCCTAGGTACTCCTAGGGAGCCCTTTTTGTGTGCATATGTATTTGGTACAAAGTGATGTTTACAAACAAATAGAATGGGGGGATGAGAAAAGAATTCATTAATTATATTTTTGTGTTTGACAAGACCTTCGGTCTTGTGCCTACGTGCCAACATAAAAATGAGGGATCAAAACCTCGTAGTTCGTGATATAAATTTCAAAGTGGATGCATTACTTTTACCAAAGTTTAAGTCTGAAAGGCCTGGAGGCCTAAAAAAGGTTTGAATGAGTTAGTTTGTTTTTGGATTTTTGAAAGTTTAAGTCAAATATAGTTAAATTTATTTACAAGTTTTATTTAAGAAAAAAAGTTTGAAAATGCAATGGCATAAGGCCAACGTTTCTATCTTTTTGCAAAAGTGGTCAAAGTTTAGAACAAAAGTGGTTCACACAAAGAAGATTTTGAAAAATGGAGGGAGAGATTTTGAAATTAAAGAAATGGGTAGAAGATGAAGAGATTATCCTATGTACAAAATTAAAAGTTTAGAGTTGAAAAGATCTGACCAAATGGGTAGCAATCCAATAGACAAGAATGTCAATAGAAACCCAGAATTTCCTTGGACTTTTAGAATCAAACAACACACAAATGCACAATTATATTATCTTGAAGAGCAACGCATCAAACAAAAGATGGCCACATCCACGCTTATCCATTCCATGATCTTCTTCAAAGTAGCCCATATAACAAATGGATTCCACAAGTCAGAGGTTCAAAATAACAGCTTCACAATGATCATGTTGCAGATGAACTCAAAAGGATCTTGAATGATGTATCAGATGAAGTTTTAGATTACAAGCACTTGGTTTCTCAACAAGTTGGCATTGGCCAAGTCTTTTAGCATAGGAAGGTTGCCTAGATTCTAAGTCCATTTGTCCAAGATCAAGCCAACAATCCACACAAAAGTCTTTTAGGGTTTTTGTTGTTATTATGTACATTAATGGTCAAAGACCACACAAACAAGCAAAGTATACACAAACAAAATATATCACACAATATGGTCCAAATGGACAAAGTGAAAATTGCATTAACATAAACAATTAGAATGATATGAACAATGGAAAGTGAATAGAAACAAAAATTAAATGGCATTAAAGTAAAGAGCTTGAAATTAAAAGTTAGTAGCTAATAGGTAAGAAGTTAGTATTGTTTTGCTTTTGCTTTTCATTTTAAGACATTCTTTCGAGAACACTCAACCCATTTATCACAAGCATGAATCCTTGAACCAAAACATCTTCCAAAGGAAGGAAAGAAGGCCAAGTTTCCACACAATACCATGAAAGAGAGGAGACTTACAATCTCACTAACTAGAATGCTTATGCCTTTTATGTCACAAATTTAGCGTTGTGTTAAGCAATCATAATTGGACTTATGTAGAAGTCACAACTATTTGAGGTCGGGCGATAAAATTTTGGTGTTAATGCATATTAGAGACATAGTATAATGGACTATGCTCATGAAACATACCACACACAAAAAGAATATGCAAAAGGTGTGGCCTAATCTCATCCATACTCATGTCAATTTTTCAATCAACTAGCCTTAGGATTATGAGATATCATAGGCCAAATGGAATGAATCAATGAAGAAAGGGAATAAGATGAAGTGGGAGGGGAATGGATCAAAACACAAATTGGTCAAAGGAGGACTTTTACCAAATTAATATCATCCATTCATTTTGGGAGATGGAATGAACATTTCATCAATCCCCTAAATCCAATGATATTAATTTGACAAAGTCAAATCAACCTTGACCAAGGCCCAACAACAAGAGTCAAACATAAAACAAGTCATCACAATTGGTCAACAAATTTATTTGGCATTTATTCAAATTAAAATACTAAAATAGTGCATTTAAATTAAATATGGTTTGTCCAATTCCTAAAATCTCATCAAAACACCAAAGAAATGGCCATGAGATTTATCATAGTTCAAACAAGGTCAAAGGACCTTGGAGAAAAAATTTCATAATTTTTGGACATTTAAAAATATTTTTAAAGAATTAAAAAAAATTCAAAATCAATTAATTCATGAAAAATATTAATAATAATCCAAAAAATAATTTTAATTCTGAATATGTAAGAGGAAAATATTTGAATTTTTTTGGATCAATATTAAATTTAATATGAATTATTGAAAATAATGCAATTAAAATATCAAAAAAACGTGGACCACTTGATCTCCCTCATTAATTGAGGTGACAGATCAAGTGGTCACAAACGCGCTATCGACGATGGACTCTAGTCAGCGTGCCATAACCTTGCTAATCAGAAAGAACGCTCAGGATAAAAACAAATTAGATGGATCATATGGTTGTGAGAGATGTCAACACATCGCCGGAGCTGTAGCTCCGGTCTTCTTCTCCGGTGGACCTCACCGGACTGGTCCTTCTTCAACCACTACCAAAATTAAAAACAAGGACATGATCTCAAAGTAAAAATGGCACTGAGTTCGAATCTGGTCTCAATTCACTCTAACTCCAAGTATATTGAGAGATACATGGAGTTGAAATTTGAGGTAGATGAACTGAGTTTCTTCGATTTGGGTTCTAAGCAACTCAATCTTCTTGCCTACATTGGTAAGACTTCAGACAACCAAAGAATCAACAGAATTAAGCAAGAATTGGAGAGATCAAAATTTCTGGAAAATACCTTCAATGGAGGTCTAGATTCAACTGATCTTGCTCTTGCCCGTGCTTGATCTCACTCCAAATGCTTGCAGAAGAAGGATTGAATGCTCAAAAGGCTATGGATTCCTGGAGATTTGAATTTCAAAGCAGTGGAAATTCAAACTCAAATTCAAGTGAATTTCTCAGGTTTATCCTTTGCAATATGAGGGTTAGAGTTAGGGGATCAAAGCTGGCGCCAATGTGGGTGAAATGCTAAGCATATGAGGGTCTATTTATAACTGAATCCATTGCTTTTTGCACACTTGAATTCACTTTCCAAATTTGGTCATTGATGATGCATGGGTGCATGGGCGTGCATAGGCCCATAAAACCATTGCCATAAGTCCATAAATGAGTGTGAGATGATCTGAATTCACCTTGGATTGCAAGGCAAGTGTACATTTTGACTTGAAGTTTGATCCTTGCCAAGTGATGACACCATGTTCATGCCATGCGCAGCCTATGCATTCCTTGTCCAAAATGGATGAATTTGAGCTCTTTGGAAAGGTGGGATCAAGAGGAATAACTTTCATGTTAAACACTTTTCCATTTGGAGTTTGTAACTTGAAGAAATTTGAGGTGGAAGTTTGGAATTGTTTGACATATCAAAAATTTTCTAAGTGTCAAGCCATATGTCTCAATATTCCACCTTTCTTAACATTTTATATGAGCTTCAAATGAGAAAAGTGTCACCAATTTTATATGTCTCATGTAATTTGTATTTGAAATGATAAAGTTATGCATTTTTGAAGTTTGGAAAAATCACTTGATCAATGGTAATAGGTCAAAAGTGACCTATAATGTAACCTCATATCACATGCTCAAAAAAGTTGAATAAGCTCCCACTCCAAACATCAAAGTTGAAGTAGACACATTGAATTTGATTTTTCAACTTGGGAATCTTTCATCTCATAAAAACTGAGAAATTTATGGGCTTGGGAAGTTGACTTTCAAATTAGGGTTTAGACAAAATGACCTATAATGTTTCAACATAGAAAATGATTTTCCAAGCAAAACTAGCTCTAGGTCTCAACATGAAAGTTGTTTGTAATGTAATTTAGAGTAAGTTTTCTCTTGGAATAATTTTCATATAGTGAAAATTGTAGGAGATAGGGTCTAGGGAGACCCAGTTTTGATCAGATGAATTCATTTGGCCAACCATCATCAACCAACTTGCTAACCTTCAATTCTCTTGACTTTCAAGGCTCATGGTAGATCATATATGCATAAGATGATTAATTTTGAAGTTTACCTTGAGAAATTTGATCAATTGGTGAGATAGCTTGTTGGAGAAAGTACTCAAGATACTAGTCAAACTAGGGTTTCCAAGGCAAATCACCCTCAAATTCTTGAAGAAAACTGAACAATATAACATGGAGAGAACATTGGGACTCATATATGATGCTCATAACCATTCTTGGATCGACTCTTGGTTGTGCTCTTTGTTCATGAGGATCTCAAACCCTAGATGTGAACTTGATAGATCAATGGAGATCATGCCCTTCCTACAAAAGAGTTACGCAAATGCAAAGACATATTTTTGGTATTTTGGTTAGTGAAATGATAAAATACAAGTATGGTATAATCACAAAGTGCTTGGTGATCTCTCCCAAAACAAACCCAATGAAATAGGGGTAAGGAGGATGCCAAGGTATGATCCCAATGCTAATGCTTATGATGGAATTGCATGAGGGATCTTAGGGTCAAAATTGGGGTATTACAGTTGCCCCTATTTAAGGAGATTCTAACTGAGGAGGTGAAGGTTAAAATCTTCGGCTCGACTCAGTAGAATGGGCTTAAATAACAACATAGAGAAACAAATTTTGGTCCCTAAGAGACCTCATGATGCATCTGACATGAATGCAAAAGCAAATTCTTTATGGGGAAATATTGCCACAAAAGAAAAAGAAATCAGAGGGACCGAAAGTCTACAGGAGTACAATACATTCCGTAAGGAAGACTCAGTGGGGAGATAAAGACTCTTGGGGAGGGGGGGTAAAAGAGGTTATGCGTAGGCCAGGCTACGAATTAAAAACTACTAGGGGACATGAGGAAATCCATTATAAAATGGAAAGACTCAGCTAGGGAACAAACAACATTTGCAGGGGACATGAGTAGGTCAGGATAAAACTGACGTACTCGACTCATGCAGGAAAAGCGATTTCACTAAGGAAATGTGTAACACCCTTCTAAAATACCCCAATAATTAATTAAAACAACAAAATATGAATCAGAGTAGATATGCAATTTCAGGGTGTCACACTTGACACTTCACACCAATCACCAAATAACTTGTCATGCTCATTTATTAGTCAAAATAAAACATTGCACAATTCGCAGCGGATAGAAATCTAACAACATTCGAACCATGTAACACATTACATGTAAAATTGTTCAACAACCAACAATGAAAACAGGTAAAACATCCCGTCCCGATGTTACATATACCAGAGCATGACTCACTAAGGAACTACACTAGACTCCAAGCACTAGCTTCTACTCAATCACTGCTCGTTACCTGAAACATAGTTGTAAGGGTGAGTTCCTCAATCGATATAATAAGCATTATAAAATATCATGTAATGCTAAGTAAATTAACACATTCATCACCCTAATCATATCACACATTCAGCAACGGCAACATCAACTCATAATCATACTCAACACAAACACGAAACACACGTATAATATTGGAATACATCCATTCATATTATACGCCATACATACATTATGTAATGAGACTCCATGCATGCGGTACAGAATATTCGTGAACACATAGTTCAACCTCACCGATCAAACCTAGATACGGCTACCAAGCTCACTAGTCCCACTCATTTGAGACCTAGTGACTCACTCACTAATTCCTCACCATGGGAATTAGCTACCACCATAAAGGCTATGCCATGCACGCTAAATCACCTAGCATGCAAACATCAACAACAATCCACAATGGACATATGCTCACACTCTAAGCCATAAACAGTCCATCCACAATTGCATACATAATAGATATATTCACAGCATTATGCATACCATCATACATCATCAGCATGTTTATCACAGAATCATATCATGTCATGCCAAATAATAAATCACAGTATTAGCACACTCTACTAATACCTATACTGCTCAAAACAACGGGAAATGATCCCTACTATATCATACATGCAATATATCATTCACCAATATAGGCCAATCATCAAATATGTACACATAATTCCATTCCAAAACGTACACAATATTTAAATATCAATTTTTCACTTTTCAAAAAGTGTTAACCGGTTAACGCCCTGGTGTCATACGGTGAACTGACTTTTATTGGATTTGTAATCGCAATGTCGCGGTTAGCAAGAGTCGCCACCGACTTTTCTTTTATCCCATAAGGAAAGGTGGAAAAGAACAGGAAAGACCTTAATTTTAAATTCTTAGGTTCGGGAGGTACTTTATACAAAGGGAAGGTATTAGCACCCTTTGTATCCATGGTTATCCATGGGCTCTTAATTGCTCAATCATTTATGTTTTCTAGTTTGAAAAAGGTGGTTGAGAAATGTGTGAAAAATGTTTTGAAAATGAGAATTTAACTTTGTAATGATTCTTGCATGAATGTATACAAAGTGGTTATCTCGTATAGTTTTTGAAAGTAGTTTAGAAAAATATAACTCGGCAATGATCCTAGTACGGATGTATGCTAAGTGATGATTTTCCAAAAGATGTTTGAAAGGTGTGAGGTGTGAAAAATATTTTTTTGTTATGAATGAGCAATTAAGGTTATACCTGTCCGAGGTCTTTCCGGGCATTTCCTATCCTTATGAGGGTAAAACTGTCCTGACTATTGAGAAGTAAGTAGTTTTATCCTTGGGATGTAGAAGGGTCATCGTAGGGTCATTGATAGGTCATTGAAGGCAACAGTAGTGAGGATACCTTAGCATTCGAAGGGACTATCATCATTTAACCGTAGGCTACACCGAAGGGTCATCGAGGGACGAAATCGTATTTCCGAAGGCAACATCCGAGGGACTATGATGATTTTACCGAAGGGTCTTTGCTAAGGATATCCCCATATTCGCGGGACATGACCGTAATATCGAAATTGTGGGGTAATAAAGAGAGGTCCGATATCATTTATTTAAAGTCCGGATTTTAACAATTAATTAAATAGCCGTAATCAGTTAGGTAATTAGGTCCACAGGAAATCAATGAAATCAATACATTAAAAATCAAGCTTGGTGATTCAAGATGAATCTCCATATTAAACTTAGGTCATCCAAAAGCCATCTCCTCAAGAATGTCCACACCTAAAGCGGCATGCCTAGCCGGTTATTTCTTTGGAAGTATGCTAGCCTTTACATCATGCAACACACGGATTAGAGCATTGAGGCAAAATACAATTGGAAATTGCCCCATAAAATAAATATAACAGTCAGAAATTTAAGCCAAATAATGCAGAATCATCATCAGGTAAACATGAAATGGGCAGCAAAAAGGCAAAGCAGCCCCTGGTCCGGTCGCCTCTGCTTCGCCTAGCGAAGGCTCAGCGAAGGCTCGCTGCGGGCTCGCCTAGCGATGAGCTAGCGAGCGGCCACGGGTTTGAAATTTGAGAACATTATGACCTCAACCTGCAGCATGGCTTATGGCATCCAACACATAATTATATGGTTCAGTTTCACAATATTCAAGCACATTTAAATTCTCATGCAAAACTTCAAAATGTTTATGAATTCAATTATAATATCCTCCACAAATTAAGAACATGAAGTGGTACCATATGCCAAATGAGAGCACAAAACGACATCACATGCAAATTAAGACACTAAAGCGGTACCACATGCAAAATAAGAACCTAAAGTGATGATCACATGCCGATTAAGAATCCTAAATCATATGCCAAGTAAGAAACTAAAGCGATAATAGTGATGCAAACCTGTTTGCAAATCGAGTTGCAACCTTGAATTGGCGAGCCGGATTGATTTGGGCGACGGTAGCTGTAACACCCTTCTAAATACCCCACAATATTTTAAGTAAAATAATAACATATCAATCAGAGTAATTATGCCCCGAAGGGTGTCACACACTCATTTCACAACATTTATCAATATATCCTGTCATGCTCATTTATTAAATCAAAATAAGACTCTTTTGCATAATTCGCAGCGGATACAAAACATCGACATTCAAATCATGTACTACATCTCATGTAAAGTTGATCAACAACTAAATTAAAACATAGTCAAACATCCCCTCCCGATGTTACATCTACCAGAGCATGACCCACTAAGGACGACACTAGACTCCATAGCACTAGCTTCTACTCACTCACTGCTCGTTACCTGAAAAATAGTTGTAAGGGTGAGTTCCTCAATCAATATAATAAGCATTATAGAACAACATGTAATGCTAAGTAAATAACACATCAATTCACCCTAATCAGACTACGCACTCAGCAACGGCAATATCCGTTCAAACATCATATTCAACAGTAACATATAGCATATGTATAATCTCAACCATACTCAACATCAACAACACAACACACAACACACATATAATACTGGAATACATCCATTCATATTATATGCCATACATTCCTTATGCAATGAGACTCCACACATGCGGTACCGACTATTCTTGAACATACAGTTCAAGCTCACCGATCAAATCCAGATACGGCTACTAAGCTCACTAGTCCCACTCATTTGAGATCTAATGACTCACTCACTAATTCCTCACCGTGGGAATTAGCTACAGCCCCGAAGGCTAGACTATGCAAGCTAATCATCTAGCATGCAAACATCAACAACAAATCCACAATGATTCACTCACTAATTCCTCACCATGGGAATTAGCTACAGCCCCAAAGGCTAGAATGTGCATGCTAATCACCTAGCAATGCAACAACGACAGCAACAATTCAATAATAGACATAAGCTCACACTCTAAGCCATAAAACAGTCTATTCACAATGCATACATAGCTGATACATTCACAGCATCATGCTTATCATCACACATCATTAATACATTTTATCACAAAAGCATATCACATCATGCCACATAATCAAATACAGTATTAGCACATTCTACTAATACCTATACTACTCAAAACAACGGGAAATGATCCCTGCTACATCATACATCAGCTAAGTACATCACTCAGCCTAAACAACCAAAAACTGCACAACAACAGCACAGAAAAATCACAATTCTGCCCATACGCGTATTGCCTATGCCCATACGCGTATTGCCCAAACCTGACCAAGTCCATACGCGTACTGCCCACTCTCATACGCGTATTGCGCATTTCCTCGCCCAACCCATACGCGTATCACCTGTCTCATACGCGTATGCTACGCGTAACAATCTCCCATTACGCGTACCAACAGAGACCAATTTACGTTCAAAATATCATCTTTTTCACTCATACGCGTAAGGCCTCATCCATACGCGTACCAGCCATCTCATACGCGTATTGCCTAGTGCCATACGCGTATGACCAGAAACCAGAACTCTCAGATCTGCAATGGCTTTCTCTGCTACGAGATCTATCCAATTCACCCTTCCACAGTCCAAATTTCACACAATATTACTCATATCATCTAACACGAATCATCCCCTATTCGATTTCACAAATCCTAACATCACTACATATAATTTCCACGAATTCCTTCGATTAAAAATCCCAATTTCGCTCATCCAATATTTCACCATTTTCAGCATACATCAATCTAATCAGAGGTAAAACAATAGTTTATTACTACCCAGTACATATCATCCCATAATACCCGTTAATCGACGATAAACCCCCCTTACCTGAGTCAATCCGGCAAATCCCGTTAGCTTCAAGCTTTTCCTCTTCTCTTGCTCTGCCTCTTTGCCTTTTCTCTTTCAGCCGCTTCCCTTTTCCTTTTTCACGTGAAAACCCTTTTCCAAAAATTAGGACTTTTTATTATTCCAACTTATTTTATTCCAATAAAATAATAACCCAATAATGATTATTCCAAAATAATAATAATAATCCAACTTCCAATTATTCAATTAAATTAATAAATAAAATATTAATTTAAATTAAATAATTATCTTATTTTAATTGGGGTGTTACAATTCTCCCCCACTAAAAGAGTTTTCGTCCTCGGAAACATACCTCAAGCGAACAACTCCGGATAAGACTCCTTCATCTGGCTCTCAAGTTCCCAAGTCACATTGCCACCTGCTGGTCCTCCCCAAGCTACCTTCACCAAGGCAATCTCTTTACCCCGCAACTGCTTCAATTCTCGATCCTCGATCCTCATAGGTGATGTTTCCACAGTCAGGTTATCTCTCACCTGCACATCATCTATTTGGACTACATGCGACGGATCATGAATGTACCTCCTCAACTGAGACACATGAAAAACCTCATGCAAGTTCGCAAGCGATGGCGGTAAAGCGATACGATAGGCTACCTCTCCTATCCTCTCCAAAATCTGATAAGGACCAATAAATCGAGGTGTCAACTTCTTCGACTTCAAAGCTCGACCAACACCAGTTATCGGAGTAACACGAAGAAACACATGATCTCCCTCTTGGAACTCAAGTGACTTCCTCCTCTTATCATGATAACTCTTCTGACGACTCTGAGCAATTCTCATTTTCTCCTGAATCATCTTAATCTTTTCCGTAGTTTGTTGAACAATCTCCGGTCCAACCACCGCACTCTCACCGGACTCATACCAACATAAAGGCGTCCGACATCTCCTACCATACAAAGCTTCAAACGGTGCCATACCAATACTCGAATGAAAACTATTGTTGTAGGTAAACTCAATCAAAGGCAAATAACAATCCCAAGCACCTCCCTTTTCCAAAACACAAGCTCTCAGAAGATCCTCTAATGACTGAATCGTCCTCTCAGTCTGACCATCAGTCTGCGGATGATATGCAGAACTCAATCTCAGCTTAGTTCCCAAAGCCCTCTGCAAACCTTCCCAGAACTTCGATGTAAATCTAGGATCTCTGTCCGAAACAATACTGGACGGAATACCATGCAAGCTTACAATCTTCTCAATATACAACTCGGCTAATCTCTCTAACGGATAATCCATTCTGATCGGAATGAAATGAGCCGACTTCGTCAATCTATCCACAATCACCCAAATAGCTTCAAAATTCTTATTTGTCCTCGGCAAACCAGAAACAAAATCCATACTGATACTATCCCACTTCCACTCTGGAATAGCCAACGGTTGCATTAGCCCAGACGGCTTCTGATGCTCAATCTTTGACTTCTGACAAGTCAAACAGGAATAAACAAAACTCGCAATTTCTCTTTTCATTCCCGGCCACCAAAATAGCTTTTTCAAATCATGATACATCTTCGTAGCTCCAGGATGAATACTCAAACCACTACGATGTCCTTCTTCAAGAATGCTCTTCTTAAGCTCAGTAACATCCGGAATACACACCCGATTACCAAATCTCAAAACACCATTCTCGTCAACTCTGAATTCCCCACCTTGACCTTGATTCACTAGAGTCAATTTATCAACCAAAAGCATATCGGATTTCTGACCCTCTCTGATCTCATCCAGAATCCCACTCGTTAACTTCAACATCCCCAATTTAACACTATTGTGAGTACTCTCACACACCAAACTCAAGTCTCTAAACTGCTCAATTAAATCCAATTCCTTAACCATTAACATAGACATATGCAATGATTTCCTACTCAATGCATCAGCCACTACATTTGCTTTACCCGGATGGTAATTCAAACCAAAATCATAATCCTTCAGAAATTCTAACCATCTCCTCTGTCTCATATTCAGCTCTTTCTGATCAAATAAATACTTTAAACTCTTATGGTCACTGTAAACTTCAAATCTTGACTCGTACAAGTAATGCCTCCATAACTTCAGAACAAATACCACGGCTGCCAACTCTAAATCATGTGTCGGATAGTTCCTCTCATGAACCCTTAGCTGTCTCGAAGCATAAGCTATAACCTGCTTATTCTGCATCAACACACCACCTAAACCCAACAATGAAGCATCACAATAAACCTCGAATGATTCTGATGAACTCGGTAATATCAGGATAGGAGCAGTAGTCAACCTTTTCTTTAACTCTTGGAAACCTTCTTCACATTTTGAATCCCAAACAAACGATTGCCCCTTTCTAGTCAACATTGTCAACGGTAACGCCAACTTGGAAAATCCCTCAATGAATTTTCTATAATAACCTGCAAGTCCAAGAAAACTCCTTATCTCAGAAACTGACTTCGGAGCTTCCCACTTAGACACCGCTTCTATCTTAGAAGGATCAACAGCAACACCACCTCTTGAAATTACATGACCAAGAAAACTAACTTCTTCTAACCAAAATTCACACTTAGACAGTTTAGCAAATAACTTCTTTTCTCGTAGAACTCCCAAAACCACTCTCAAATGCTCAGCATGCTCTTCTTCAGATTTCGAATACACCAAAATGTCATCAATAAACACTACCACAAACTTGTCTAGGTACGGATGGAAAATCCTATCCATATACTCCATAAATACTCCAGGCGCATTAGTCACACCAAAAGGCATTACAGAATACTCATAATGTCCATACCTTGTTCTGAAAGCAGTCTTCTGAATATCCTCAGTTTTCACACGTATCTGGTGATACCCAGATCTCAAATCTATCTTGCTAAACACACTCGCACCAACCAACTGATCCATCAAATCATCAATCCTCGGCAAAGGATACCGATTCTTGATCGTCACTTTATTCAGTTGCCTGTAGTCCACACACAACCACATAGTACCTTCTTTCTTCTTAACCAATAACACTGGTGCACCCCACGGCGACACACTCGGACGAATAAATTTCTTATCCAACAAATCTTCCAACTGACTCTTCAATTCAGTTAGCTCAACAGCAGACATACGGTACGGAGCCATCGATATTGGCCTAGTACCAGGTACCAAATCAATCGAGAACTCAACTCCACGCTCTGGCGGTAATTCATTCACTTCTTCCGGAAACACATCAGGAAAATCACACACCACAGCGAGATCGCCAATCACCAGTTTATCTTTAGCTTCCAAAGTCGCTAACAGCATAAACAACTCCGCCCCATCAGCTACTTCCTCATTCACTTGCCTTGCTGATAGAAACAAACTCTTTTCTTCCTCAACCTCAGGAAAGATCACAGTCTTATCAAAACAATTGATATAGACTCGGTTAAACACTAACCAGTTCATACCCAGAATAACATCAATCTGCACTAGTGGAAGACACACCAGGTCTATCCTAAAATCCCTACCAAAAATACTCAAAGGGCAACTTAAACAAACTGAAGTAGTAGTCACTGAACCCTTCGCAGGAGTATCAATCACCATACTACTCAACATCTCAGATATCTCTAACTTAAGTTTCACAGCACAATCCAAGGATATAAAAGAATGAGTCGCACCTGTGTCAATAATAGCTACAAGAGGAAAGCCATTAATATAACACGTACCTCGGATCAAACGATCATCTGCAGAAGTCTCAGAACCTGATAAAGCAAAGACCTTGCCTCCTGACTGATTCTCTTTCTTTGGCTTAGGACACTGTGGACTGATATGACCCACTTCTCCACAGTTGAAACAAGTCACAGTCTTCAACCGACACTCTGCAGCCAAATGACCACCTCTTCCACACTTGAAACACTTCATCTCAGCACTGGTACACTCATGAACACGATGTCCAGCCCGACCACATCTATAACACTTAACAGGAGCACTAGAGTCTCCCCCACTAGGCCTCTTCATCCCACTCTGCCTCTGGAAACCTTTGCCAGCTGCATACGGTTTCCCACGATCAATCTGATTCTTACCTTTCCTATCAACCCTTTGCTGATAGCTCTCTGCTCTAGCCTTGGAATCCTGTTCGAAAATCCTGCAACAGTCAACCAAATCAGAAAACACCCTGATCCGCTGATATCCAATCGCCTGCTTGATCTCGGGACGCAACCCGTTCTCAAACTTCACACATTTGGAAAATTCCCCAGTAGCCTCACTGTAGGGAGTATAATACTTTGACAGCTCTGTGAACTTAGCAGCATACTCAGTAACAGACTTGTTACCCTGCTTCAATTCCAAGAACTCTATCTCTTTCTTCCCTCTAACATCCTCTGGAAAATACTTCCTCAGGAATCTCTCTCTGAACACAGCCCAAGTGATTTCAGCATTCCCAGCAGTTTCCAACTCAGTGCGGGTAGCAACCCACCAATCATCAGCTTCTTCTGACAGCATATGCGTACCGAACCTGACCTTCTGGTTATCGACACACTCAGTCACTCGGAAGATCCTCTCAATCTCCTTCAACCACTTCTGAGCACCATCTGGATCGTATGCTCCCTTGAACATTGGAGGATTGTTCTTCTGGAACTCACTCAGTTGACGAGCAGCTCCCATTCCCACAACATTCGGATTTCCTCCAAGTACTCCAGCTAGCATACCCAGAGCCTCAGCAATTGCAGCATCATCTCTACCTCTTCCAGCCATCTCTATTCTGAAACCCAAACAACTAAAACAATGAGTACTGATAGGGTTATACAACACCTATCCCGTACAGGGGAAACAGAATAATTACGACTCGACTCGACCGACTATGCTCTGATACCACTAATGTAACACCCTTCTAAATACCCCACAATATTTTAAGTAAAATAATAACATATCAATCAGAGTAATTATGCCCCGAAGGGTGTCACACACTCATTTCACAACATTTATCAATATATCCTGTCATGCTCATTTATTAAATCAAAATAAGACTCTTTTGCATAATTCGCAGCGGATACAAAACATCGACATTCAAATCATGTACTACATCTCATGTAAAGTTGATCAACAACTAAATTAAAACATAGTCAAACATCCCCTCCCGATGTTACATCTACCAGAGCATGACCCACTAAGGACGACACTAGACTCCATAGCACTAGCTTCTACTCACTCACTGCTCGTTACCTGAAAAATAGTTGTAAGGGTGAGTTCCTCAATCAATATAATAAGCATTATAGAACAACATGTAATGCTAAGTAAATAACACATCAATTCACCCTAATCAGACTACGCACTCAGCAACGGCAATATCCGTTCAAACATCATATTCAACAGTAACATATAGCATATGTATACTCTCAACCATACTCAACATCAACAACACACACACACACACATATAATACTGGAATACATCCATTCATATTATATGCCATACATTCCTTATGCAATGAGACTCCACACATGCGGTACCGACTATTCTTGAACATACAGTTCAAGCTCACCGATCAAATCCAGATACAGCTACTAAGCTCACTAGTCCCACTCATTTGAGATCTAATGACTCACTCACTAATTCCTCACCGTGGGAATTAGCTACAGCCCCGAAGGCTAGACTATGCAAGCTAATCATCTAGCATGCAAACATCAACAACAAATCCACAATGATTCACTCACTAATTCCTCACCATGGGAATTAGCTACAGCCCCAAAGGCTAGAATGTGCATGCTAATCACCTAGCAATGCAACAACGACAGCAACAATTCAATAATAGACATAAGCTCACTCTCTAAGCCATAAAACAGTCTATTCACAATGCATACATAGCTGATACATTCACAGCATCATGCTTATCATCACACATCATTAATACATTTTATCACAAAAGCATATCACATCATGCCACATAATCAAATACAGTATTAGCACATTCTACTAATACCTATACTACTCAAAACAACGGGAAATGATCCCTGCTACATCATACATCAGCTAAGTACATCACTCAGCCTAAACAACCAAAAACTGCACAACAACAGCACAGAAAAATCACAATTCTGCCCATACGCGTATTGCCTATGCCCATACGCGTATTGCCCAAACCTGACCAAGTCCATACGCGTACTGCCCACTCTCATACGCGTATTGCGCATTTCCTCGCCCAACCCATACGCGTATCACCTGTCTCATACGCGTATGCTACGCGTAACAATCTCCCATTACGCGTACCAACAGAGACCAATTTACGTTCAAAATATCATCTTTTTCACTCATACGCGTAAGGCCTCATCCATACGCGTACCAGCCATCTCATACGCGTATTGCCTAGTGCCATACGCGTATGACCAGAAACCAGAACTCTCAGATCTGCAATGGCTTTCTCTGCTACGAGATCTATCCAATTCACCCTTCCACAGTCCAAATTTCACACAATATTACTCATATCATCTAACACGAATCATCCCCTATTCGATTTCACAAATCCTAACATCACTACATATAATTTCCACGAATTCCTTCGATTAAAAATCCCAATTTCGCTCATCCAATATTTCACCATTTTCAGCATACATCAATCTAATCAGAGGTAAAACAATAGTTTATTACTACCCAGTACATATCATCCCATAATACCCGTTAATCGACGATAAACCCCCCTTACCTGAGTCAATCCGGCAAATCCCGTTAGCTTCAAGCTTTTCCTCTTCTCTTGCTCTGCCTCTTTGCCTTTTCTCTTTCAGCCGCTTCCCTTTTCCTTTTTCACGTGAAAACCCTTTTCCAAAAATTAGGACTTTTTATTATTCCAACTTATTTTATTCCAATAAAATAATAACCCAATAATGATTATTCCAAAATAATAATAATAATCCAACTTCCAATTATTCAATTAAATTAATAAATAAAATATTAATTTAAATTAAATAATTATCTTATTTTAATTGGGGTGTTACAGTAGCTTCGGAGCGGGTAAGCGGCCTTCAGGGTTTCCGCCTTTTGAACTCTTTGGATTAGCAGGGTTTCTGTGTTTCTCCCTCTGGATGCGTGTTTCCGTCCGTCTTCGTCCGTCTCTGTGTGTTCCTGTGTGTTCCTGTGTGTGGCAGAGGAGCAGGTATTTATAGTAGTGGTAATGGTGACCTAATGGGCTTAAAATGAGGTCCAAAACTTCAAATTCTCGCAAGCTTCGCTAGGCGAAGGAATTGCTCGCCTAGCGAGCAAACTAGGTCTGGGCTTTTTCCTGGATCCAACGCTTCGCTGGGCGAGTGGCATGATGCAATGTTCGCTAGGCGAAGGAGCTGCTCGCCTAGCGAGCAAGCTGTTTTGGGCCGCCTGTGGGTTGGGCTTTTGTCCATTTGATATCAGTGCCTTGCAGAACAAGTCAGAGGGTCTTGGAAAATGCTTTGTAATATCAACGGGCAAATTTTGGGGTATGACAGCTGCCCCTGTTCAATACTCTTGAACCGAGAGAGTAGAATGGTATGTACCGTTCGTGGTCTGGAGGTGAAAGATTATTGAACACTAGAATGCCCCAAAAATTTGCACTTGCCAATTAGTCTTGGTGGAGATGGGCTTAAAGATGCCATCCAGGTAGTTTGATGAGGAGATTTCCAGATTGTGTCGTACGTTAGACAATGTCTGAAGACATGGACGTCATACCGGGTCATACGCTAGACCGTATAGTGAATCATCCATCATGCTGTTGACTTCGCTGGGGAGTCAGAGTATGCTATATGCTGCTGGGGATACGGGATCAGAATGGATCATACACTGGACCATATCTGGGTATCAGAGTGAGCTGTTCGTTAGGCGGATGACTTTGATGGGGATGAAAGATCAGAATGGATCGTATGCTAGATCGTCTCTGAGTTGCAGAATGGGCCGTCCGTTAGGCTGAATCTGCTGAAAAGGGAGTAGTCGTATGCCAGACCACCATTCAGAAATGTACCTGTCCGAAGGTAGCATCTGAGTAAGGGAGTAGCCATATACTAAACTACCATTCAGGAATGTACCTGTCCGAAGGTAGCACCTGAGAAAGGGAGTAGCCGTATAGTAGACTACCATTCAGGAATGTACCTGTCAGAAGGTCGCACCTGAGAAAGGGAGTAGCCGTATACTAGACTACCATTCAGGAATGTACCTGTCCGAAGGTAGCACCTGAGAAAGGGAGTAGCCGTATACTAGACTACCATTCAGGAATGTACCTGTCCGAAGGTAGCACCTGAGAAAGGGAGTAGCCGTATACTAGACTACCATTCAGGAATGTACCTGTCCGAAGGTAGCACCTGAGAAAAGGAGTAGCTGTATACTAGACTACCATTCAGGAATGTACCTGTCCGAAGGTAGCACCTGAGAAAGGGAGTAGCCGTATACTAGACTACCATTCAGGAATGTACCTGTCCGAAGGTAGCACCTGAGAAAAGGAGTAGCTGTATACTAGACTACCATTCAGGAATGTACCTGTCAGAAGGTAGCACCTGAGAAAGGGAGTAGCCGTATACTAGACTACCATTCAGGAATGTACCTGTCCGAAGGTAGCACCTGAGAAAAGGGGTAGCCGTATACCAGACTACCATTCAGGAATGTACCTGTCCGAAGGTAGCACCTGAGAAAGGGAGTAGCCGTATACTAGACTACCATTCAGGAATGTACCTGTCCGAAGGTAGCACCTGAGAAAAGGAGTAGCCATATACTAGACTACCATTCAGGAATGTACCTGTCCGAAGGTAGCACCTGAGAAAGGGAGTAGCCGTATACTAGACTACCATTCAGGAATGTACCTGTCCGAAGGTAGCACCTGAGAAAGGGAGTAGCCGTATACTAGACTACCATTCAGGAATGTACCTGTCCGAAGGTAGCACCTGAGAAAGGGAGTAGCCGTATACTAGACTACCATTCAGGAATGTACCTGTCCGAAGGTAGCACCTGAGAAAAGGAGTAGCTGTATACTAGACTACCATTCAGGAATGTACCTGTCCGAAGGTAGCACCTGAGAAAGGGAGTAGCCGTATACTAGACTACCATTCAGGAATGTACCTGTCCGAAGGTAGCACCTGAGAAAAGGAGTAGCTGTATACTAGACTACCATTCAGGAATGTACCTGTCCGAAGGTAGCACCTGAGAAAGGGAGTAGCCGTATACTAGACTACCATTCAGGAATGTACCTGTCCGAAGGTAGCACCTGAGAAAAGGGGTAGCCGTATACCAGACTACCATTCAGGAATGTACCTGTCCGAAGGTAGCACCTGAGAAAGGGAGTAGCCGTATACTAGACTACCATTCAGGAATGTACCTGTCCGAAGGTAGCACCTGAGAAAAGGAGTAGCCATATACTAGACTACCATTCAGGAATGTACCTGTCCGAAGGTAGCACCTGAGAAAGGGAGTAGCCGTATACTAGACTACCATTCAGGAATGTACCTGTCCGAAGGTAGCACCTGAGAAAGGGAGTAGCCGTATACTAGACTACCATTCAGGAATGTACCTGTCCGAAGGTAGCACCTGAGAAAGGGAATAGCCGTATACTAGACTACCATTCAGGAATGTACCTGTCCGAAGGTAGCACCTGAGAAAAGGAGTAGCTGTATACTAGACTACCATTCAGGAATGTACCTGTCCGAAGATAGCACCTGAGAAAGGGAGTAGCCCTATACTAGACTACCATTCAGGAATGTACCTGTCCGAAGGTAGCACCTGAGAAAAGGAGTAGCTGTATACTAGACTACCATTCAGGAATGTACCTGTCCGAAGGTAGCACCTGAGAAAGGGAGTAGCCGTATACTAGACTACCATTCAGGAATGTACCTGTCCGAAGGTAGCACCTGAGAAAAGGGGTAGCCGTATACCAGACTACCATTCAGGAATGTACCTGTCCGAAGGTAGCACCTGAGAAAGGGAGTAGCCGTATACTAGACTACCATTCAGGAATGTACCTGTCCGAAGGTAGCACCTGAGAAAAGGAGTAGCCATATACTAGACTACCATTCAGGAATGCACCTGTCCGAAGGTAGCACCTGAGAAAGGGAGTAGCCGTATACTAGACTACCATTCAGGAATGTACCTGTCCGAAGGTAGCACCTGAGAAAGGGAGTAGCCGTATACTAGACTACCATTCCGGAATGTACCTGTCCGAAGGTAGCACCTGAGAAAGGGAGTAGCCGTATACTAGACTACCATTCAGGAATGTACCTGTCCGAAGGTAGCACCTGAGAAAAGGAGTAGCTGTATACTAGACTACCATTCAGGAATGTACCTGTCCGAAGGTAGCACCTGAGCAAGGGGAGTAGCCGTATACCAGACTACCATTCAGGAATGTACCTGTCCGAAGGTAGCACCTGAGCAAGGGGAGTAGCCGTATACCAGACTACCATTCAGGAATGTACCTGTCCGAAGGTAGCACCTGAGCAAGGGAAGTAGCCGTATACCAGACTACCATTCAGGAATGTACCTGTCCGAAGGTAGCACCTGAGCAAGGGGAGTAGCCGTATACCGGACTACCATTCAGGAATGTACCTGTCCGAAGGTAGCACCTGAGCAAGGGATGAGGGTTTAACTTGGTCGTACATTAGACTGTATTTGAGCAGCATCTGGTCTAACTTGGTCGTACATTAGACTGTAGTTGAGGACTGGAAGGTCTAACTTGGTCGTACATTAGACTGCATTTGATGACTGGAAGGTCTAACTTGGTCGTACATTAGACTGTATTTGATGACTGGAAGGTCTAACTTGGTCGTACATTAGACTGTATCTGGGCAGAATCCGAGGACTTGACGGTCTAACTTGGTCGTACATTAGACTGTCTTTGAGTGGTATTTGAAGATTTGAAGGAGTCATGTGTTGAGATGAATCAGGATGGACCATATACTAGGCAGTACCTGAGAAGGGAAGGTCCAACTGGGTCGTACATTAGACCGTGTTGGAGTAGTTGAAGATCAGAATGGATGGTCCATTAGATCGTATCTGAGTGGAAGGAGTTATATGTTGAGCTGAATCAGAATGAACCGTATGCTAGGCTATATCTGATAGTATTGGTATATGTTGTATTTGCAATGAATATTTGGGATGGGCTTATAGATGCCATCGTTAGGAGGATGTCAGAATGGATGTTGACATGGAGCAGATCTGGAAGATGTATCTGAAGAAGAAAGTAGTCGTACGCTAGACTACACCTCGGAATGTACCATATGCTAGGCAGTATCTGAGGGATATAGTTGAATCTTGAATGTAATTGATAAAGATGTCCGTCTGAATGGACCTTTGTGTTGGTTGTATCAAGAGGATAATTAACCTGAAAAATGAAGTTAGCTTCATGCCATGTCATGATGCATGAGATGCAAATGTTGTATGCATGCATGTGCTGTGAAGTGATGTAATGAGTGAATTATGCGTCTGGAATGAATGTGAGCTTTGTATGCATGTATATGTTATGAAATGATGTAATGTATATGATGCGGAATGAAAATTGTATGTAGGTATGTGATGTGAAATGATGCAATGAATGCACTTTGCGTCCGAAACGTTCTTCCAGGGAACTCTACTGGGGAGATAAGTCTCAGTCTGCTGGTCGGAGACATTGGTATTGATGACCCGGTCTCGGCTGGGGTATTTGATTTCTGTCTGATGTTAGAAACATTCGACAGAGCCTGGCTGGGGATAGAAGAGATGACCAATTCGTCTAGTGATGTCCATTTCTTCTGGGGAATAACTGGCTTAGCCGGGGAATAGAATTAGCAACAGATTCATTGGAAAGCCTGGTTAGACCTTCTCCTCGATCCTGAAGTCCTTTAGTAATTGTCATTGTTATTTTATGCATGTATTTTGATAAACATTGATCATATTCAAATGCATATATCAATTAAAGTTAAATCAATGGACGTTTACGCAAACAAAACAGAAAAGGTGAAACAAAAGCGTCTTTTTGGAAATGAAATTGTATTGATTTTGAAAGAGGGCCCATGAACAGGCAAATCGTGTACAAGGAGACAGAAATCCTAGTAAGAGGAAATTGCCGAGAAAACAAAGAAAAAGCTATGCAGGAAAAGTCCTGTTGATTTTAAATCCACTACCGTCATTATGTCTTCAAGCATCTCATCTCCTGCTGTCGGATAGAAGTGATTGGCTTGTTCGGTCCCTTGAACTTGGGCGAAGCTGACAGAGAACGGGGCATAGTCATACGCTTTCCCTAATTTTTGCCTGGACCGCCTTTTCAGGTTTTCAGTCCACCGGGATACCCTTTTTTGCTCAAGCCGCCTTTTCAGGTTTTCGACTTGCCGGGTGTACGTCTTTATATGTTTATCCCTAATTTTGCCCGAACCCTTTTGGTTCGCCGGGATGCCCTTACTTTTGCCTAGGTACGTCGACCTAGCGGGTCTCTTTTATGCGTAGTATTTTTTAACTATGTCCGCGTTCACAGGATGCGGGAAATCTTCGCCGTCCATTGTAGCAAGTATCATGGTTCCACCAGAGAATACCTTCTTAACTACAAGTGGCCCTTCGTGTGTGGGAGTCCATTTGCCTCTGGGATCACCTTGTGGTAGAATGATACGCTTGACCACCAAGGCGCCAAGTTGGTCCACCTGTCTCTTGACCTTTTTGTTAAATGCTTGGGTCATGCGCTTCTAATATATCTGCCTATGACAAACAGCCGCAAGTCTCTTTTCATCAATCAGATTTATCTGATCGAGTCGAGTTTGAATCCATTCATCCTCATCTAAGCCTGCATCTTTCACAATTCTTAGAGAGGGACTCTGAACTTCCATTCCATAGACTAAAGAGAAAGGGGTTGCCCCTGTCGAAGTGCGGTAACCATGAAGAGCAAAAGGTAACATCTCATGCCAGTCTTTGTGCGTTACTGTTATATTCTTGATATTGTTAGCAGCCTCCACGGCGCCGTTCGTCTTTGGCCGGTACGGAGAAGAGTTATGGTGCTTTATTTTGAACTGCGTGTAGAGTTCAGTTTAGTACCATTATTAGTGATAACTCTCTCGGGAGACATCAGGTTTCTCAAGTAGATATTTGATAGAATCCATCTTAGAAATCAATAAAGTGGTATGATTCAACATATACTGTCTTAGTCGGCGAGCAGCCTAGGCCAAAGCGTAGCAAGCTTTCTCGAGCTGTGAGTATCTTGTTTCACAGTCGGTACCTTTTGCTAAGGCAGTGTATGACATGCTCTTTTCGACCAGACTCGTCATGTTGCCCCAGCACACCCTATTGAATTTTCTAACACGGTCAAATACATGATTAGAGGTCTTCCTTCAACTGGTGGTATCAGAATTGGAGGTTCTTGGAGATATTTCCTGATTTTGTTATTCATCATTCCATACCATCTCTTGATTTTTCCTTTTTAGTAATTTGAAGATGGGTTTGCCGGTAGCAGTCAAGTGTGGAATGAATCGGGCAATGTAATTCAAGTGTCCCAATAAACCTCTGACTTCTTTCTTGTCTATTTCAGTACCCAGATTTACAATTTCAATCGATTCCTCATGCGGCTGTATGGTCTTTTCTTCTTGTAGTACCAGTCTGGCAAGTTCTCCAGGGACTTCACAATCTTCCTCACTTCCATCCTAGGCTTGGTAGATCGGATTTTCAAAGTCATAATGAACAGTAGCAGAGTCATTACCAACAGGATCCAGAGTGGGTATGGATCGGCAAATTGTTACGTGAGTGTGTGCAAGAAAACATAGCTTGTTTTGAAAAAAATGACAGGAAAGATAAAGAGCGCAATATTTGAATGCAAAAAGTCCATTGATTTATTGAATATGAATATGCTTATGAAATGACAAAACCCTTGAAAAATTAGCTATTATGCCCCGGGTATAGACACAATGCTTTGAAACACAAAAATAGCAATAACAATTACTCCTGACTAAAGGAAATCGGGATAGTGTCTTCAGCCTTCCAATTATTGGGTCCGTCACCAATTGTTGGGAAAATCCAGCTATCCAAGTCATAATCGTTATCAGTATCTTCCACAGCATTGACAGTCTCGTCATGATTAGGCAGAGGGGCAGTGATGCCATTAGGAGTCTCCGGCGGATCAAATTCGAATTCTCCGGCATCGATCATATCCTGAATTTTGTTCTTCAACGACCAACAATTGTTTGTATCATGCCCGGGGCTATCGGAGTGATATGCACACCTGGCATTGGGATTATAACGAGGAGAAGTAGTGTTGGGTTTTGCAGGAGGATCTCTGAGGGTAATTAAATTTGCTTTTAGCATACCCTGCAGTGCCTGTGCTAAAGTCATATTGATCTTCGTAAACTGCCTTCTTCTCGGGTTAGTGTGCCTCACAGATTTCTTGTCTTTTTTCTTCTCGAGCAAAAGAGCCTTCAGTTCCTTCTGCCCCCTGGATAAGTTCAAGATCATCTTCTGGAGTTGAGCATTCTGAGCCTGGAGATCTCTGACAATTTGTTCGAGGTCCATTTTTCTGTGTGGAGGAAAACCGTGAGAACACTGATCCCTTTAGAGTACCTGTTATGCTATGTTATGCTATGCAATGCATGAAATGTTTTCAAGGCCTTTTGGAACTTAACTTTGCATAAACTACCGAAAAGGGAAACTTTTTTTTTTTTGTTTTTTTTGTTTTTGTTTTTTTTTCATACAAAACAGAGCAAAGTTAAATCCCTAAGTCCTTGAAATGGTTAGTTCAATGTTATGATGTTATGATGTTATAATGTTATGCAAGCAAAGACATGTCACACAACAATCAATCCTAGGTTTTAAGGCCTGCATGAGTTCCATAGGTAAATACCCTCCCCACTGAAGTTTGGTTGGTTCAACCTGTCCTAGAATAGTAACCGGGTTCTAGAAGGATCTCAAATCATCGACCTTTCCTTAAGTCCACTTCAGTGCAACACCAAGTGGTTGACCGAAGCTTCCCTAAAGTCCAATCTCAAAGAGTGTAGTATCGAGTATCAACCAACCTCAGTCGGAACCGAAGCCAGTTATCTCACTACTTTCTAAAGGCTAGGATGAGTCAATTAGGGTTCTAAAGGTCTGGTTAATGCTTTGATGACACCACGCGGAAGCCAAATTTTTCCTCAAGTGAACATGAGGAACATCAGGACGACCAAAGTGCCACATTAACCGTAGCCATCATTTTGACCATTCCAGTATACGCCGGATAGTCGCGATGATCTATTGCTACTTACCTAAGGTACACTAGATCCGGGTGTAGGATCTTTCACTCAGACAATCCCTTAAAACGAAAGAACAAATTCAAACATAAACGATTTTTAAGGTGGACCTCTCTTTATCGTCCCCAGCAGAGTCGCCAGTTCTGTCGTACGGTGAACTAGACTTTATTGGATTTGTAATCGCAATGTCGCGGTTAGCAAGAGTCGCCACCGACTTTTCTTTTATCCCATAAGGAAAGGTGGAAAAGAACAGGAAAGACCTTAATTTTAAATTCTTAGGTTCGGGAGGTACTTTATACAAAGGGAAGGTATTAGCACCCTTTGTATCCATGGTTATCCATGGGCTCTTAATTGCTCAATCATTTATGTTTTCTAGTTTGAAAAAGGTGGTTGAGAAATGTGTGAAAAATGTTTTGAAAATGAGAATTTAACTTTGTAATGATTCTTGCATGAATGTATACAAAGTGGTTATCTCGTATAGTTTTTGAAAGTAGTTTAGAAAAATATAACTCGGCAATGATCCTAGTACGGATGTATGCTAAGTGATGATTTTCCAAAAGATGTTTGAAAGGTGTGAGGTGTGAAAAATATTTTTTTGTTATGAATGAGCAATTAAGGTTATACCTGTCCGAGGTCTTTCCGGGCATTTCCTATCCTTATGAGGGTAAAACTGTCCTGACTATTGAGAAGTAAGTAGTTTTATCCTTGGGATGTAGAAGGGTCATCGTAGGGTCATTGATAGGTCATTGAAGGCAACAGTAGTGAGGATACCTTAGCATTCGAAGGGACTATCATCATTTAACCGTAGGCTACACCGAAGGGTCATCGAGGGACGAAATCGTATTTCCGAAGGCAACATCCGAGGGACTATGATGATTTTACCGAAGGGTCTTTGCTAAGGATATCCCCATATTCGCGGGACATGACCGTAATATCGAAATTGTGGGGTAATAAAGAGAGGTCCGATATCATTTATTTAAAGTCCGGATTTTAACAATTAATTAAATAGCCGTAATCAGTTAGGTAATTAGGTCCACAGGAAATCAATGAAATCAATACATTAAAAATCAAGCTTGGTGATTCAAGATGAATCTCCATATTAAACTTAGGTCATCCAAAAGCCATCTCCTCAAGAATGTCCACACCTAAAGCGGCATGCCTAGCCGGTTATTTCTTTGGAAGTATGCTAGCCTTTACATCATGCAACACACGGATTAGAGCATTGAGGCAAAATACAATTGGAAATTGCCCCATAAAATAAATATAACAGTCAGAAATTTAAGCCAAATAATGCAGAATCATCATCAGGTAAACATGAAATGGGCAGCAAAAAGGCAAAGCAGCCCCTGGTCCGGTCGCCTCTGCTTCGCCTAGCGAAGGCTCAGCGAAGGCTCGCTGCGGGCTCGCCTAGCGATGAGCTAGCGAGCGGCCACGGGTTTGAAATTTGAGAACATTATGACCTCAACCTGCAGCATGGCTTATGGCATCCAACACATAATTATATGGTTCAGTTTCACAATATTCAAGCACATTTAAATTCTCATGCAAAACTTCAAAATGTTTATGAATTCAATTATAATATCCTCCACAAATTAAGAACATGAAGTGGTACCATATGCCAAATGAGAGCACAAAACGACATCACATGCAAATTAAGACACTAAAGCGGTACCACATGCAAAATAAGAACCTAAAGTGATGATCACATGCCGATTAAGAATCCTAAATCATATGCCAAGTAAGAAACTAAAGCGATAATAGTGATGCAAACCTGTTTGCAAATCGAGTTGCAACCTTGAATTGGCGAGCCGGATTGAGTTGGGCGACGGTAGCTTCGGAGCGGGTAAGCGGCCTTCAGGGTTTCCGCCTTTTGAACTCTTTGGATCAGCAGGGTTTCTGTGTTTCTCCCTCTGGATGCGTGTTTCCGTCCGTCTTCGTCCGTCTCTGTGTGTTCCTGTGTGTTCCTGTGTGTGGCAGAGGAGCAGGTATTTATAGTAGTGGTAATGGTGACCTAATGGGCTTAAAATAAGGTCCAAAACTTCAAATTCTCGCAAGCTTCGCTAGGCGAAGGAATTGCTCGCCTAGCGAGCAAACTAGGTCTGGGCTTTTTCCTGGATCCAACGCTTCGCTGGGCGAGTGGCATGATGCAATGTTCGCTAGGCGAAGGAGCTGCTCGCCTAGCGAGCAAGCTGTTTTGGGCCGCCTGTGGGTTGGGCTTTTGTCCATTTGATATCAGTGCCTTGCAGAACAAGTCAGAGGGTCTTGGAAAATGCTTTGTAATATCAACGGGCAAATTTTGGGGTATGACACCTGGGTTAATCGGTTAACGCAAAACAGAATGCGCTTCTTGGCAATTTTTAACAGTGTTAACCCATAATACCCATTAAACGATGATAAACTCCCCTTACCTGAGTTAATCCGGCAATTGATTCTTTGACCTTCAACAATCGTGAATTCTCCTCTTGAGCCCTAGCCTCTTCTTCTCCCTTTCTCAGTTTCTTCTCTTTTCTCCCAATTCTTACGTGTTCTCTGTTTTCACGTACCGATAGAAAAACTCTCTCTACCCTTTCCACTTCCTTCTTATAATAACAAAATTCTTAAATTGGATTTCTCTCTTCTACCCTCGATTATTCATAAAATTTCCAACTTTATTATTCCAATAATAATGATCCAATAATATTCCAATTATTTAATTAAATTAATAAATATACTATTAAACTTAAATTAAATAATTATCATATTTTATCGGGGTGTTACAACTCTCCCCCACTAAAAGAGTTTTCGTCCTCGAAAACATACCTCAAGCGAATAACTCTGGATAAGACTCCTTCATCCGACTCTCAAGTTCCCAAGTCACATTGCCACCTGCTGGTCCTCCCCAAGCTACCTGTACCAAAGCAATCTCTTTACCCCGCAACTGCTTCAACTCTCGATCCTCGATCCTCATAGGTGATGTTTCAACAGTCAGGTTATCTCTCACCTGTACATCATCTACTTGGACCACATGCGACGGATCAGGAATGTACCTCCTCAACTGAGACACATGAAAAACCTCATGCAAATTCGCAAGTGACGGCGGTAAAGCGATACGATAGGCTACCTCCCCTATCCTCTCCAAAATCTGATAAGGACCAATAAATCGAGGTGTCAACTTCTTCGACTTCAAAGCTCGACCAACCCCAGTTATCGGAGTAACACGAAGAAACACATGATCTCCCTCTTGAAACTCAAGTGACTTCCTCCTCTTGTCGTGATAACTCTTCTGACGACTCTGAGCAATCCTCATCTTTTCCTGAATCATCTTAATCTTTTCCGTAGTTTGTTGAACAATCTCCGGTCCAACCACAACACTCTCACCGGACTCATACCAACATAAAGGTGTCCGACATCTCCTACCATACAAAGCTTCAAACGGTGCCATACCAATGCTCGAATGAAAACTATTGTTGTAGGTAAACTCAATCAAAGGTAAATAACAATCCCAAGCACCTCCCTTTTCCAAAACACAAGCCCTCAAAAGATCCTCCAGTGACTGAATCGTCCTCTCAGTCTGACCATCAGTCTGCGGATGATATGCAGAACTCAATCTCAGCTTAGTTCCCAAAGCCCTCTGCAAACCTTCCCAGAACTTCGATGTAAATCTAGGATCTCTGTCCGAAACAATACTCGACGGAATACCATGCAAACTTACAATTTTCTCAATATACAACTCAGCTAATCTCTCTAACGGATAATCCATTCTGATCGGAATGAAATGAGCCGATTTTGTCAATCTGTCAACAATCACCCAAATAGCTTCAAAATTCTTAATTGTCCTCGGTAAACCAGAAACAAAATCCATACTGATACTATCCCACTTTCACTCTGGGATAGCCAACGGTTGCATTAGCCCAGACGGCTTCTGATGCTCAATCTTTGACTTCTGACAAGTCAAACAAGAATAAACAAAACTCGCAATTTCTCTTTTCATTCCCGGCCACCAAAATAACTTTTTCAAATCATGATACATCTTCGTAGCCCCAGGATGAATACTCAGGCCACTACGATGTCCTTCCTCAAGAATACTCTTCTTAAGCTCGGTAACATCCGGAATACACACCCGATTACCAAATTTCAAAACACCATTCTCATCAACTCTGAATTCACCACCTTGACCTTGATTCACTAGAGTCAACTTATCAACCAAAAGCACATCGGATTTCTGACCCTCTCTAATCTCATCCAGAATACCACTCGTTAACTTCAACATTCCCAATTTAACACTATTGTGAGTACTCTCACACACCAAACTCAAGTCTCTAAACTGCTCAATTAAATCCAATTCCTTAATCATTAACATAGACATATGCAATGATTTCCGACTCAATGCATTAGCCACTACGTTTGCTTTACCCGGATGGTAATTCAAACCAAAGTCATAATCCTTCAGAAACTCTAACCATCTCCTCTGTCTCATATTCAGTTCTTTCTGATCAAACAAATACTTTAAACTTTTATGGTCACTGAAAACCTCAAATCTTGACCCGTACAAGTAATGCCTCCATAACTTCAGAACAAATACCACAGCTGCCAACTCTAAATCGTGTGTCGGATAGTTCCTCTCAGGAACCTTCAGTTGTCTCGAAGCATAAGCTACAACCTGCTTATTCTGCATCAAAACACCACCCAAACCCAACAATGAAGCATCACAGTAAACCTCAAATGGTTCCGACGGACTTGGTAATATCAGAATAGGAGCAGTAGTTAACCTTCTCTTTAACTCTTGGAAACCTTCTTCACACTTTGAGTCCCAAACAAACGCTTGCCCCTTTCTAGTCAACATCGTCAACGGTAACGCCAACTTAGAAAATCCCTCAATGAATTTCCTATAATAACCTGCAAGTCCAAGAAAACTCCTTTATCTCAGAAACTGACTTCGGAGCTTCCCACTCAGATACCGCTTCTATCTTAGAAGGATCAACAGCAACACCACCTCTTGAAACCACATGACCAAGAAAACTAACCTCTTCTAACCAAAATTCACACTTGGACAGTTTAGCAAATAACTTCTTTTCTCGTAGAACTCCTAAAACCATTCTCAAATGTTCAGCATGCTCTTCTTCAGATTTCGAATACACCAAAATATCGTCAATAAACACCACAACAAACTTGTCTAGGTACGGATGGAAAATCCTATTCATATACTCCATAAATACCCCAGGCGCATTAGTCACACCAAAAGGCATTACAGAATACTCAAAATGTCCATACCTTGTTCTGAAAGCAGTCTTCTGAATATCCTCAGTTTTCACACGTATCTGATGATACCCCGCTCTCAAATCTATTTTGCTGAACACACTCGTACCAACCAACTGATCCATCAAATCATCAATCCTCGGCAAAGGATACCGATTCTTGATCGTCACTTTATTCAGTTGCCTGTAGTCCACACACAACCTCATAGTACCTTCTTTCTTCTTAACCAATAACACTGGTGCGCCCCACGGTGACACACTCGGATGAATAAATTTCTTATCCAACAGATCTTCCAGCTGACTCTTCAATTCAGTTAACTCAACAGCAGACATACGGTACGGAGCCATCGATATCGGCCTAGTACCAGGTACCAATTCAATCGAGGACTCAACTTCACGCTCTGGCGGTAATTCATTCACTTCTTCAGGAAACACATCAGGAAAATCACACACCACGGCTAGATCGCAAATCACCAGTTTATCTTTAGCCTCCAAAGTCGCTAACAGCATAAACAACTCTGCCCCATCTGCTACCGCCTCATTCACCTGCCTTGCTGATAGAAACAAACTCTTTCCTTCCTTAATCTCAGGAAAGATCACAGTCTTATCAAAACAGTTGATATAAACTCGGTTAAACACCAACCAGTTCATACCCAGGATAACATCAATCTGCACTAGGGGAAGACACACGAGGTCCATCCCAAAGTCTCTACCAAAAATACTCAAAGGGCAATTTAAACAAACTGAAGTAGTAGTCACTGAACCCTTCGCAGGAGTATCAATCACCATACTCCCATGCATCTCAGATATCTCTAATTTAAGTTTCACAGCACAATCCAAAGATATAAAGGAATGAGTCGCACCTGTGTCAATAATAGCTACAAGAGGAAAGCCATTAATATAACACGTTCCTCGGATCAAACGATCATCTGCAGAAGTCTCAGAACCCGATAAAGCAAAGACCTTGCCTCCCGACTGGTTCTCTTTCTTCAGCTTAGGACACTGTGGGCTAATATGACCCACCTCTCCGCAGTTGAAACAAGTCATAGTCTTCAACCGGCACTCTGCAGCCAAGTGACCACCTTTGCCACACTTGAAACACTTCTTCTCAGTACCGGTACACTCATGGATACGATGTCCAGCCTGACCACATCTGTAACACTTAGCAGGGGCACTGGAGTCTCCCCCACTAGGTCTCTTCATCCCACTCTGTCTCTGGAAACCTTTGCCAGCTGCATACGGCTTCCCACGATCATTCTGATTCTTGCCTTTCCTATCAACCCTCTGCTGATAGCTCTCCGCTCTGGCCTTGGTATCCTGTTCAAAAATCCTGCAACAGTCAACCAAGTCAGAAAACACTCTAATCCGCTGATACCCAATAGCCTGGTTGATCTCGGGACGTAACCCGTTCTCAAACTTCACACATTTTGAAAATTCCCCAGTAGCCTCATCATAGGGAGTGTAATACTTCGACAGCTCTGTGAACTTAGCAGCATACTCAGTAACAGACCGGTTGCCCTGCTTCAATTCTAAGAACTCTATCTCTTTCTTTCCTCTGACATCCTCTGGAAAGTACTTCCTCAGGAATCTCTCTCTGAACACCGCCCAAGTGATCTCAGCACTCCCAGCAGCTTCCAACTCAGTGCGGGCAGCAACCCACCAATCATCTGCTTCCTCTGACAGCATATGCGTACCGAACCTGACCTTCTGGTTATCGGCAACTCAGTCACTTGGAAGATCCTCTCGATCTCCTTCAACCACTTCTGAGCACCATCTGGATCGTATGCTCCCTTGAACATTGGAGGATTGTTCTTCTGGAACTCACTCAGTTGACGAGCAGTTCCCAATCCAACAACATTCGGATTCCCTCCAAGTACTCCAGCTAGCATACCCGGAGCCTCAGCAATCGCAGCATCGTCTCTACCTCTTCCAGCCATCTCTATTCTGAGTTAATCCAACAAGCTAAAACAATAAGTACTGATAGGGTTACACAACACCTATCACATACAGGGAAACAAAATAATTACGACTCGACTCGACCGACTATGCTCTGATACCACTAATGTAACACCCTTCTAAAATACCCCAATAATTAATTAAAACAACAAAATATGAATCAGAGTAGATATGCAATTTCAGGGTGTCACACTTGACACTTCACACCAATCACCAAATAACTTGTTATGCTCATTTATTAGTCAAAATAAAACATTGCATAATTCGCAGCGGATAGAAATCTAACAACATTCGAACCATGTAACACATTACATGTAAAATTGTTCAACAACCAACAATGAAAACAGGTAAAACATCCCATCCCGATGTTACATATACCAGAGCATGACTCACTAAGGAACTACACTAGACTCCAAGCACTAGCTTCTACTCAATCACTGCTCGTTACCTGAAACATAGTTGTAAGGGTGAGTTCCTCAATCGATATAATAAGCATTATAAAATATCATGTAATGCTAAGTAAATTAACACATTCATCACCCTAATCATATCACACATTCAGCAACAGCAACATCAACTTATAATCATACTCAACACAAACACGAAACACACGTATAATATTGGAATACATCCATTCATATTATACGCCATACATACATTATGTAATGAGACTCCATGCATGCGGTACCGAATATTCGTGAACACATAGTTCAACCTCACCGATCAAACCTAGATACGGCTACCAAGCTCACTAGTCCCACTCATTTGAGACCTAGTGACTCACTCACTAATTCCTCACCATGGGAATTAGCTACCACCATAAAGGCTATGCCATGCACGCTAAATCACCTAGCATGCAAACATCAACAACAATCCACAATGGACATATGCTCACACTCTAAGCCATAAACAGTCCATCCACAATTGCATACATAATAGATATATTCACAGCATTATGCATACCATCATACATCATCAGCATGTTTATCACAGAATCATATCATGTCATGCCAAATAATAAATCACAGTATTAGCACACTCTACTAATACCTATACTGCTCAAAACAACGGGAAATGATCCCTACTATATCATACATGCAATATATCATTCACCAATATAGGCCAATCATCAAATATGTACACATAATTCCATTCCAAAACGTACACAATATTTAAATATCAATTTTTCACTTTTCAAACAGTGTTAACCGGTTAACCCCCTGGGTTAATCGGTTAACGCAAAACAGAATGCGCTTCTTGGCAATTTTTAACAGTGTTAACCCATAATACCCATTAAACGACGATAAACCCCCCTTACCTGAGTTAATCCGGCAATTGATTCTTTGACCTTCAACAATCGTGAATTCTCCTCTTGAGCCCTAGCCTCTTCTTCTCCCTTTCTCAGTTTCTTCTCTTTTCTCCCAATTCTTACGTGTTCTCTGTTTTCACGTACCGATAGAAAAACTCTCTCTACCCTTTCCACTTCCTTCTTATAATAACAAAATTCTTAAATTGGATTTCTCTCTTCTACCCTCGATTATTCATAAAATTTCCAACTTTATTATTCCAATAATAATGATCCAATAATATTCCAATTATTTAATTAAATTAATAAATATACTATTAAACTTAAATTAAATAATTATCATATTTTATCGGGGTGTTACAAAATGCGCACTCAAATCGATTGGGGAAGAAATAAACTTCAGCACAGGAGGAGCAAAAATCTATTATTCACTGCCTGTTACTGGGTAAGGAGATAATAAAGATCTGACAGAGAGAACATCCGTCATCGGTTAGGATGAACATATCAAGGATGACTCGCTGAGGATTCCAGGAGAGGAAATTCATTACCGGTTACTGGGTAAGAATAACCATGCTGGGGAAAAAATGTAGAAAAGATAGGATTTACAACTACCAGTTACTGGGCAAAAGACCAAGGGTGAGAGTATCCGTCATAGGTTATGATGAACATATTAAGGATAAACTCAACAGGGAAGAAAATCCTTCACCGGTTAAGATGAACATATCAAGGATAAACTTGCCTGAAAATGCCAAGGAGGATACCCGTCATTGGTTAGGATGAACATATCAAGGATATACCAACTGAACAAAAAGGGTAGGAACTACATCTATCGAAAGCTAGATAGAAAACCGTCGGAGAGAAAATCCATCACCGGTTAGGATGAACATATTAAGGATAGACTCTGTGAGGGGACAAAGTAGGATTTACAACTACCGGTTACTGGGTAGAAAACCACAAGGAGAAGAAAACCCGTCATCGGTTAAGATGAACATATCAAGAATTAACTCTCTAGGGAACAAAATAGGGATTACAACTACCTTTTTAGAGGATAGAATACCAAAAATCAGAATATCAGTCACTGGTTAAAGTTAACATATCTAGGATAGGCTCAAGCAGGGGAAAGAAAGATATCCGTCACCGGTTAGGATGAACATATCAAGGATACACTTCTTGGGGAATAGATCCACTAGGGACTCTACTGAGGAGAAAAATAAGGGTACTTTTGTCGGGTATTGGGCAAGAAGTAACAGACTGCAAACTAAGAAGAATATTACCAGTTACTGGGTAATAGACTCTTAGGGGACCAAAGTATCTATCTAGGTAAGAGCTAGAAAGAAAACAGTCAATCAAGACTCAACCCAATGAGGACATAACTCAAGGGGAGTAATTCCATCCAGAAAATCCACTGGAGAGGAAACTGAAATATCAACCATCCACGAGGAAACAAACTCAGTGGGGAAATGGAGAAAGGTTAAAGTCTTTCTGCTTAAGGGGCTGACACTCTATAATTAAAGGAGGACAGACACCAGATTTGATATGGGGATAAAATACCGCCATAACAGAAAATAAGAATCTCAAACCAATCAAATATGAGGATGCAGGATATGCAAATTATGAAATTATATGAATCTATATGTATATGTATATATGATGCTGACAAAATGATCACAAAGGATATAAAGGTGTCTCAAAGAATTTGAACCACCGGTACAATCCTCGGTCAATCCATAAAATATGGAGACAACTATTGAGAATAGAGAGATCAACACCCCAAAGGCTCAACCCTAACTGGGGAAGGAGGAGATCTGCTGAGGACAGAACATCTAATCTATGGGGAATTTTAGGTCAACACAATAAAAATGGGAGACAACCCTACAGAGAAAAATAATCACAAAAAGCTGCTCAGAAAACAGGAGGAAACTCTTACTGGGAGCAAGTTGAATGGCGATTGGTGGGGAAACCAAAGCGATCTACTGGGGGAAGATCAACCATCTTTGAAGATCAACCCTGCTGAGGAAATACGAACTTCGCTGGGGAAGGCAGAAACTCTGTCGGGGAAAACAACACGTCGTAGGGTATCTGAATCAACCAACTCAGATGGGGACAAGGAAAGAAATTCCACTGGGGATCAAACACTCCGCCGAGGAACTGAATCAACACAAACATCTAGGGATACCCAAAGGGTTAACTGCTTGGGGAACCTCTGATGTTTCACACTTAAGGACTTGATATCCATCGAAATGTTATTGATATTCATTTTAATTGCTTTGAAAAATTCTTGCTTTATATATTTAAAAAAACTTGAGTTTTTTGATAAAAAAATTTAATTTCAAAATGATCATAATAAAATTTAAAACTATTGGCTGAAGTAAATAAGAGTAGAAATAATTGGATAAAAGCTCAACTTTATTTGATGGAATGGTAGTCTGTAAATGACAATACTCCATAGATTTTTACAACGTTGAAAATGGTAATTTACATGGAAAAGGGTTACATTGAATACAAATGATCCTTAATCCTTCTACCATCTCTTGATATTCGCTGTGCTCTTGACCGCTGCTGGGGTGATGAATCGATGTCAACCAGTGTGCTCAGATCAGCAGAATGCAGTTACTTGCCATAATCCCTAATTTTTGCATAAGTTTCCCCAAGGTAGGGTACTCAACTTATCGGGAAATTCTTTTTGTTTTATGTCTCTAATTTTTGCCTGGATCACCCTTTCAGATTTTCAATCCACCGAGACACTCATTTTTGCCTAAGCCGTCCTTTCGGGTTTTCAACTTAGCGAGTTGTTCTTTTATTTTTTAGGAGAAGTATTTCTTGACTGCATCTGCGTTCACAAGACGAGTGAACTCTTCACCATCCATAGTTGTAAGAATCAATGCGCCGCCTGAAAAGGCTCTCTTAACAACATATGGACCTTCATAATTAGGAGTCCATCTTCCTCTGGAATCTGGCTTGAACGTCAAAATCTTCTTGAGCACAAGGTAACATTCTCTGAACATTCGAGGTCTGACCTTCTTATCAAAAGCTTTCTTCATTCTATGCTGATATAATTGACCATGACACATGGCAGTTAACCTCTTCTCTTCAATCAAATTCAGTTGATCAAACCTGGTCTGACACCATTCAGCTTCAGTCAACTTCGCTTCCATGAGCATACACAATGAAGGAATCTCAACCTCTATGGGGAGTACTGCTTCCATACCATAAACAAGAGAAAAGGGGGTTGCCCCTGTTGAAGTGCGGATGGATGTACGATACCCATGCAAAGCTAAAGGGAGCATCTCATGACAATCGTTATATATGACAACCATCTTCTGGATAATCTTCTTGATGTTCTTATTCGCAGCTTCAACAACCTCATTCATCTTGGATTTGTAGGGAGAAGAATTATGATGTGCAATCATGAAGTCTTTGTAAAGAGCTTCCACCATATTATTATTCTATTTCGATCCATTATCAGTAATGATCTTACTTGGCACACCATAACGGCATATGATCTGATTCTTGATAAACCTTACAACAACTTGCTTGGTCACATTTCCATACAATGTCGCTTCAATCCATGTTGTGAAATAGTCAATTGCCACTAAAATTAAACGATGTCCATTCAAAGCTTTGGGCTTAATCATCCCAATCATATTAATTCCCCACATGTAGAAGGGCCATGGGGAAGAGATAACATTCAATAGTGTCAGAGGAACATGAATCTTATCAGCATAAATATGACACTTGTCGCACTTCTTCACAAATTTGCAACAGTCAGATTCTATTTTCAGCCAATAGTAACCTGCTCGCAACATCTTCTTCGTCATTGCATGTCCATTGGAATGAGTACCAAAGGAACCTTCATGCACTTCAGTCATCAACAAGTCTGCTTCGTGTCTATCCACACATTTGAGCAAAACCATGTCGAAGTTTCTCTTGTACAGTATATCACCATTCAAGTAGAAATTGCCGGCTAGTCTTCTCAAAGTTTTCTTATCTTTCAAAGATGCCCCAGGCGGGTAAATCTGACTTTGGAGGAAACATTTGATGTCGTAATACCACGGCTTATCGTCTTTGATCTCTTCAACAGCAAACACATGAGATGGCCTATTAAGACGTATCACAAATAAATTGGGAACTTCATTCTAATATTTTACTACAATCATTGACGCCAACGTTGTAAGAGCATCTGTCAGTCGGTTCTCATCTTGAGGGATATGATGAAATTCAACCTTTGTAAAGAAAGTTGAAATCCTTCTTGCATAATCTCTATATGGTACTAAACCGGGTTGATTTGTCTCCCATTCTCCTTTGATCTGATTCACAACCAAAGCCGAATCACTGAAGACATCCAAATACTTGATTCTGAGATTCATGGCCTCTTCAAGCCCCATAATGCAAGCTTCATATTCTGCCATGTTGTTTGTACACTTGAAAGTCAATCTAGCTGTAAATGGTAGATGCGTGCCTTGAGGAGTAATAATCACAGCCCCAATGCCATTTCCATATTGATTAACAGCTCCATCAAATACCATGCCCCAACGGGAACCAGGTTCTGGCCCTTCTTCAAGCAATGGCTCATCACAATCTTTCATTTTCAAGTACAAAATCTCTTCATCAGGAAAATCATACTGCACTGACTGATAATCTTTAATTTGTTGGTGATTCAAATGGTCAGCCAAGATACTACCTTTGATCGCTTTCTGAGATCGGTGTTCGATATCATACTCTGACAACAACATCTGCCAACGGGAAATCCTCCCAGTTAAAGCAGGCATCACAAATATATACTTGATTGGATCCATTTTAGATATCAACCAAGTGGTATGATTCAACATATACTGACGCAGACGCTTAGCAACCCAAGCCAATGCGCAACAAGTCTTCTCAAGCATTGAATACAGAGTCTCACAGTCGGTGAACTTCTTACTGAGGTAGTAAATTGCAAATTCTTTCTTTCCAGTCTCATCTTGTTGACCAAGAACACATCCCATACTATCTTCGAGTACAGTCAAATACATGATCAACGGTCTTCCTTCAACAGGGGGAGACAAAATCGGAGGTTCAAGCAAATATTCTTTAATACTGTTAAAAGCTTTCTGGTAGTCTTCGGTCCAATCACAAGACTGATATTTTTGAAGAAGCTTGAATATAGGTGCATATGTGGCAGTCATGTGGGAAATGAATCTGGAAATATAATTCAAGCGGTCGAGAAAGCCTCTGACTTGCTTCTCAGTTTTGGGCGCAGGCATCTCCTGTATTGCTTTGACCTTGGCAAGATCAACTTCAATACCCTTCTCGCTGACAATAAAGTCCAACAACTTACCAGAACGAACACCAAAAGTACACTTATTGGGATTCAAGCGGAGTTTATACTTTCTCAAACGCTGGAATAACTTCAACAAATGCTCAACATGTTCCTCTTCATCAATTGATTTAGCAATCATGTCATCGACATAAACTTGAATCTCTTTATGCATCATATCATGAAAAGAGTAGCCATTGCTCTCTAGTAAGTTGCACCAGCATTCTTTAGACCGAAAGGCATGGCTCTATAACAGAATGTTCCCCAGGGTGTAATGAATATGGTCTTCTCCATATCTTCGGGTGCCATTTTGATTTGATTATATCCGGAAAATCCATCCATAAACGAAAAGACTTTGAATTTAGCGGTATTGTCTACCAACATATCAATGTGTGGCAGAGGGAAATCATCTTTCGGACTGGCTTTATTCAAATCTCTATAATCAACACACATGCGGACTTTTCCATCTTTCTTCGGCACAGGCACAATATTGGCCATCCATTGCAGATACTCAGCGGTCACAAGGAAATCGACATCAATTTGCTTCTGCACTTCCTCTTTGATCTTCACAGCCATATCAGGATGCGTTCTTCTCAACTTCTGCTTTACTGGCGGGCATTCTGGCTTCAACAGCAATCTATGCTCCACAACCTCAGAATCCAAACCATGCATGTCTTGATTGGACCAAGCAAACACATCTGAATACTCTCGAAGAAGATCAATTAACCCCTTCTTAACATCTGAACACAGGCGAGACCCAATCTTGACTTCATTCACATCATCTTCGGAACCTAAGTTGACTAGCTCAATCTACTCTTCGAACGGCTGAATGGTCTTTTCATCTTGCTCAAGAAGACGAGATAATTCATCACTCACTTCTACATCACTTTTCTCTTCGGCCTCGAACACAAGGAATTCAAAATTTGGAGAAGGAGAAGGATCATTGTATTCAATGGGGTTAGGAACCAACCTACATAATGATTTGATATTTTGATTTTATAGAAGTGAATTTGTGACCAAATATTATGCAGATGGATAATTATATTGCTTATTTATGTTTTTTGTGATTACCATTTTCAGAATAAAGCAAAAAGCAAAACAAACATCAAAGATGTGGATGAATAGAATTGATTTTATTAATGATCAATTTAAAATGCCCAAACAATGTTCACTTCTACCTTAGGCATATGAGAAGGATTTTAAAAACATAAAAGCAATTACTTAGATCCATGCAAAATAACAGGAATATCAACAACAGTCCAATTGTTGCACGTCTTTCCATGCGTAACAAAGTTGGTGCAGTTTTCCTCTTCGCTGTCCTCTAGCACAACAGCTAAGTGTTGTTCATTTCCATGAATGAACCCTCCGCTACGGAAGTTGAGTTGTATATCTTCAAATCTTGCAATTGATGAGCCTTTCTAGAACCCCAAATTGGTTCTGCCCTTGTTGTCGGAGACCTCTACCATGTGCCCCCACTGATCAACAGTACCTTCTTCAACAATCTTCTGAGCATCTTTCAACGAGGACATAGGTGCCCCAACTCTCTTCTCAACAGCAACAGATAAGGCTTGGAACGGAGTTCCAACCTCATCCTTAGCTTTAATATAAGAGAAAGATGATAGGTGGCTAACCAACAACGCCTTCTCTCCTCCAACAATCACAAGCTTGCCATTCTTGACAAATTTCAATTTCTGATGCAGAGTGGAGGTAACAGCCCCTGCCGCATGAATCCATGGCCTTCCCAATAAACAACTGTAGGCCGGGTGGATATCCATTACTTGAAAAGTAATATGAAAATCACTCAAACCTATCTTGACTGGAAGGTCCATTTCACCAATTATTGTCTTGCGCGAACCATCAAAGGCTTTGACGATTACACCGATATACCTCATAGGCGCTCCTTGGTAAGATAGCTTTGACAAAATTGACTTCGGAAGCACATTCAGCGATGACCCGGTGTCAACAAGCACGTTTGACAAAGCATATTCCTTACAGTTCATTGAAATATGCAAAGCCAGGTTATGATTTCTTCCCTCCTCAGGGAGTTCTTCGTCGCAGAAGCTCATATTATTGCATGAAGTGATGTTAGCCACGATGTGATCAAACTGATCCACAGTAACATCATGCTCTACAAATGCTTGCTCAAGAACTCTCTGTAGTGCTTCTCTATGCGCTTCGAAATTCATCAGCAGAGACAACACTGAGATTTTTGAGGGGGTTTGGAGCAGCTGCTCAACCACATTAAACCCGCTCCTCTTTATCAATTGGAGTACCTCATCATCATCATTGGCTTTCAATTTGCTGGATTCACCAGACTTATCTTTTGAACAACCAACCGGATCTACATTAGGCACCTTCGCCTTCATACCAACAATCGTTTCTTCTTTGTTTTCTGGGAACACCGACGCAAACACTCGACCACTGCGGGTCACCTTCGTAACATCAGCAATGCTCACTACTGAACTAGTCGTAGGTAACGGGACCTCTTGACCATTATTTATCATTGTAGCATTGTATTGGTACAGTACAGCCTTATCAGATGAATACGGGACTAGGCCCGCTAACCGTATTACCAACGGTGATACTGATCTTTGACTGACATTATCATTGTTGCTGCTGTCATATTGAATTACCAACCACTCTTGTTGTTTGAAAACGGGCACTATGACATTGACATCGTCATCTACATGACGGGATTGAACAATTTGGATCATGCCTTCATCCATCAGACGTTGGATGTCCCTTTTCACTATAACACACCCTCTTGGGTTCACACTACAAACAACACAACCATCATGGTCATGTTCACAGTTACTCACCATACAAATATCCTTATGCATCTGCACCAAGGATCTTCGGATAAACCGAACGTCATAAACCTTGAATTCTCCAGGAAAACCGTCCATCATATTCACTGAACAGTTCCCATGAGCGGGCAAAGGGTTTGCTTTCACATTTGGCCCACGATCCTCAAAGGACACCATACCACTCTTCATAAGATTTTGAACCTCATACTTCAATGGATAGCAGTTTTCAATATCGTGTTCGGGTGCTCCTTGATGAAAAGCACAACGGAGCTCAGGTTTATACCATCAGGGAAATGGTTCTGGGATCTTCGGTGGGTTCCTCGGTTGAATTAAGTTCTTGAGAACTAGCGAGGGATATTTCTCTGCATATGACATAGGAATTGGGTCAAAAGAGACCTTCTTCCTCTCAAAGTTCTGTTGCTGATGATTGTTATTGGTATTGTTGTTGTTGTTGTAGGTATTCGTTCTTTGTTGCGGTTGTTGTTGTTGACGTTGATGTTGTTGTTTTTGTTGAATTGGTGTTGCTTATTGATTAGAAAATACCAGAATTACTGATGACACTTGATAATGATGATGTTGACCGGGTGGTGGATTCCTTCTGATCTGAGGCCTCCTCTGCCTCCCACTGATTACTGTGTTGGTCTCACTATCCTTCTTCTTACCAAAGTTGCTACCATATCTCTTGCTTGTTGATGCCTTATCTCTTGACAATCGTCCCTCACGAACTCCTTCCTCAAGTCCCATCCCCATGTTCACCATTTCGGTAAAGTCACTAGGGGCACTAGCGATCATGCATTCATAATAAAATGAACTCAGAGTTTTCAAGAAGCTTTTTGTCATTTCTTTCTCCTCCAAAGGAGGAGTGATCTGGGCAGCCAACTCCCTCCATCTTTGCGCGTACTCTTTAAATGTCTCTTTGTCCTTCTGAGACATAGACCTCTGCTGGTCTCTATCTGACGCCGTGTCCATATTATACTTGTATTGTTTCACAAAAGCCTCTCCTAAGTCGTTGAAAGTGAGAATGCTTGCACTATCCAACCCCATGTACCAACGGAGTGCAAAACTAGTCAGACTATCTTGGAAGTAGTGAATAAGCAATTGATCATTGTCGGTCTGAGTAGACATCTTGCAGGCATACATCACAAGATGACTGAGCGAACAAGAGTTCCCCTTATACTTTTCAAAGTCAGGCACTTTGAACTTCACTGGGATCTTTACCTCTTAGCAACTTCAATTCCTTGCGTAGCTCAAGAAACTGATCTTTCATCTCGTCCATCTTCTCAAAGACATCCGGACCCTGAGACGGCTCAGAATGATAGATGGTATCTTCTACGCGAGGAAAAGTGTGCACAACGGGAGGTGGCACGGACATGACCAGGCTAGATGCCGGCATGGAAGCAAATGTAGGCACAAAGCCTTTGGGCACAAAGTTGGGCGACATTCCTCCGGCAGGCATATTCGGCGTGAAATGGGCGGTAGCAGCAGGCATGGTAGAGGTAGTCACCTCTGAAGTAACAGTCCTCGTGGGAGGAGTTGTAGGTGTTGGAAAAGCTTGACTCTGAGCAGCAAGAACTGACTCCATCATGGCAGTCAGGTGGGCGATCTCATCCTTCAGCTCTTTGTTCTCTTGCTCCAAATGTTCCATGATTTTCAGATGATTGGCTCGGGTATTATACCGGTAAGTCAGCTTGGCTAAAGCACAGAAGAAACACCAATCAAACATCTGGCGAAAACCTGCTTATGCAAATGATGCATGAAATGCAATGCTTGATTATTTTTATTTTTCAAGGAATTTACTATATCATTTGCAAATATATAATATTTAAATGGTAATTGCACCAATTTGATATGACCAAAAATCTCTTTTTATTTATATAAATTGGAAGGATTACACTGAGTACAATTTCAGAAACCAAAATAAAAAGATACAAGAGAAAAGGAGACTAGTCATCCTAAGGATCCCTAACAACAATGTCAAAAGATCTGGCTAAAGGCGCGTACTTCCTTCGAATGCGACAAATCTCGGCCTGAAAAGAAGCCTTCATCTGAGTCTTCTCGAGGACAAGCTGATCCACAATCTTCTTCCAAGCAACGGAAGGCTGAGGCATGCTAGAAGATGAAACCTCTAGCTCTCTCTGTCTCTTTGTCACTCGGTCTTCAAGTAGCTCAATAAGTGCATCTTTGTCCTTAGACTCCAACTGCAACTCTTCATGCTTCTTGCTCAAAGCACGGAAACGCTCTTCCCATATATCCTTCTCTTGCATCATCTTGGCGAGCACGTATTCCAACTCCTCTACATCTTAGTTAGGGAGAGTTAATGTCTCAACCACAACCATATACACAAGTCTTTCACAAGGATAAGGCATCTTCAACTCCAAAGCTCTCTTCTTCACCCAAAGATTCTAAGCTTCCAAAGCTACACAATTGCACGGACCAAGCTCGGATCTTCCTTTCCTATGCACATTATGCCAAGCATGCACAATCTTCTGCTTCAAATGTTGGGGATCTTTAGCCTCTTGATAGAAAAGACCTTCTAACAACATGTTATTAGGTTTGACTCTCAAGGGGAACCCAAGTTGACGACGAGCCAAAGCAGGGTTGTAGTTAATTCTTCCTTGTGTACCAATGAGAGGCACATTAGAGAATTTACCACAACTATCAATAATATCCAAACTGCTCAAAGACAGATCATACCAAACTATATCATCATTAGTGAGAGACATAAGTGTCTGAGACCACCTTAGACATTGTTTATTCTCCATAAAAGTAGGCGTTTGAGGCAAGTGCGAAATAAACCACTTGTACAGAAGAGGAATACAACAGACAATCGTTCCACCACCTTTAGAATTCCTTAGATGCAAAGAGAAATACATATCACCCAACAAAGTACGCGCAGGATTCCCAATCAAGAAAAGTCTAATGGCGTTAACATCAACAAAACCGTCAATGTTAGTGACCAAAGCTAATCCATAAATGAGCAACACAAAGATAGCTTCAAAAGCGTCCACACTACCAGCTTGAGCAAAAGTAGTAGCTTCCTTGATGAGAAAAACAGATGGTAACCTAAATAATCCTCCTTTCTTCACCCAATGAGCCTCTATCTCAGACTTCTTCAAGTGAAGAGCTTCACCAATAATACTATATCGGGGAATCTCCTCCAATCCACTAAAAGGCACTCTACTAGAAATAGGTATCCCCAAAAGATGAGAATACTCCTCTAAGGTAGGCACAAGCTAAAAATCTGGGAAAGTGAAACAATGGTAAAGAGGATCATAGAACTGCACTAGCACACTCAAAAGTCCTTCAACTACATCAAAATACAAGATAGACAAAAGCTTCCCATGGCGTTGTTTGAAGTCCAAGGGATCTAATACAAAAGATGCTAGCTTCCTTAACTCTTTCAAGTCGGGACATCTGAAACTGTACTTCTTAGTGTTTCTTCGTCCACAATCCATGGTCTGAAAATATTTTGCAAATGATACCTTAGTTCCTTGAAATTTTCGTGTGATGAATGTTATGATGCGCATGAATGCATGAATGCAACAATCACAAATAAGGGATCACACACAAGGCAATCAAACAAAGGTCAAGGGATGAATCAAGTCTTTGTTAAGATCAATCATCCATTTTGGTGGATTATAGTTTTCACCTTATCAACACCCAAGTTCCATTGATATTGACAAGACTTGATTGGATCAACCAAGAATCAAGGGTTTGTTGTAAGTCACGAGCATGGAGTCTGGGTAAGAACCATCCCAAAGGAGTGAACTAAGGATAAAAACTTGTAGATCATGTTTGTAGAAGTGTATTCGTTACCATTGAAGATATTGATTAAATCCAAGGTAAATCATACAAAGTCGAGTCACCACCGCACTTCTATTTATCCAAAGGAAAGGTTAGAAAGCGAACATAAACCTAAAAGTTTTACAAATAAAACTAGTAAAAGAAACAGAGATCTGGGTAAGGGGGTTGGTTATGCAATGGGAAGGTGTTAGGCACCCAAAACATCCTAGGTACTCCTAGGGAGCCCTTTTCTCGCTTGTTGCAAAGGTTATTGTTTATGAAAAATTTTATTTGTGCAAACATGATTGAAGAGATGAGAAAAGAATATACAAGTTTATTTACATTTTGTGTTTGGATGGATAAACCCATTGTCTACGTACCCTCTTATGAAAAGATTAGGATCAAAACCTCGTAGTTCGGGTAAAAAATTTCAAAACAAATGAGTGTATTGATTGGTCCAAAAGCCTTAAGGTATTTTGTTATTAAAGGGAGAAAACTCAACCTGAAAAACCACAAGTCCACCATGTGAGGATAACTTCAACATGCTAGTGAGGGGTTAACCCTATAATAAGCATGGAAGGCTTATTGTCCATCACTAAGGACAAAAGTGAGTATTACATCTACCACAAAGATAACTCAAACCTAATAGCAAAAGGTTATGAAAAATTTGATTAAGAAGTGATAATTGAAACCACACAAGAAGCATATTTGAATGGGTTATATTTACCAATTAGAAGTACATACAAAATGGTCAAAGTTGACTTAAAGATTCAATTCACAATGAGTGTTATGAAAAGAAAGTTTGAAAATCAAAAGCATAAGGCTTAGGTTTCTAATGTTGAAAACAAAGTCAAATGTTGGCACAAAAGTTTTTGGTTTGGGTTAGGATGGAGAAATGAAGAAGAAAGGGTGATGGTTAAGAAATAAAACCACACTAGGAGTTCCTCTCTTGAGATCATAGAGATGACCCAAGTAAGTTCCTTTGGAATAAGCAAGCACAAAGCAAAAGCAAATCAACCAAGTCTCATAAGAGAACCTCAAATGAAAGGAAACAAGATGCCAATAAATGAACTTACACCCAACTCCTATCAACAAAACGGAAACAGAATGCCAATATATGGACTTAGATCCGACTCCTAACAACAAAACGGAAACAGAATGCCAATATATGGACTTATATCCGACTCCAAACAACAAAACGGAAACAGAATGCCAATATATTGACTTATATCCGACTCCCAACCATAACAAACAAATGGAAACAGAATGCCAATATATGGACTTAGATCCGACTCCTAACAACAAAACGGAAACAGAATGCCAATATATGGACTTATATCCGACTCCAAACAACAAAACGGAAACAGAATGCTAATATATGGACTTATATCAGACTCCCAACCATAACAAACAAATGGGTGGGCTTTAGTCAAGAGGGGTCATATCAACCTCGACAAACAAGCCAAACTGTACAAGGATAGTTTGTAGCTCTTAATCACTAACTTTGAGAGTTAGGGTGAAGCTGATCAATGATGGAAATGAGGATGAGACCTCATGCTCTTAACCCTGGCCTGGGTGAACTCATGATAAAGAAAGCGTGGGGATCCAGAAAGTGGGATCTTATTCCACTTGACAGACACTAGACAAAGATCTTGGGTACATGTTCAAGAGCATCAGCACGTAGTACGAGCATAATGGACGACTCACTGAATAACGGGGGATTGGCTACTAATCCCTTCCATGCGTCAATTGCCTCTTCACTTATGAGGACTTATCAAATAGCACATGCCTCATCTTGGAGGTCTTTGGCACAAATGTAAACAAACACAAACAGAGCCTCTTAAGGAGGACTTGCCAGCAAAATGCCTGCCAAAAAGGTGACAGGACTTCCAGACTACATGGAGTAAGAGGATAACTACCTAAGTGGTGTATCAACCACAATCCAAAGCTCAAGCAAGAGTTAAAAGCAAGCAACTAATGTACCTGTACAAAAGCTAAACAATTAATATCTCAGACAGAAAACCAACAGATAAACAGTGAATCTATCCAATTGTTACACAATTCAATGAGCAATGGCCAAGCATTCAAATGAAGCAATGAGCTCAACACATCAACTTAAATCCCTACAAAACACAAAGAAGTCAGAACACAATCCAATTTGCATCTCAAAAGGTGAGAAACTCAACCATTAATGCTAAATGTCCAAATCTGAAACACAAGTCAAGGTTAGTTCATGTACAAAACACTAGTACAAAGACTAAGTTCAAAACCAAACCAAATTATCAAAACAGAAGTCAATCTTTCACATATGCAAGTTCAACCAATCAACAAAATGTCCTCAAAAGGACTAGCATCAATTCACAAAGCAAATAGCCCAAATGATCAATGTAAAGCAAAGGCAAGCAAACATGCACAAAGTGAACTTCGAAATTAGAAAATCCAAATCAAAACAGAAATGCATCTAATGGCCTTGAGATTTTTTATGCAAGCTACTCATGTTATGAACAAACAATGTGCAAAATATCAAATCCAGAATAGTTCAAATGATAGATGAACAAAAATGCACAAATTGGATGCAAAAAATGTGACACAAATTGTTTCATTATATCTACATGTGTCAAAAACAATGATAGGATATGGGAAAAAATTCAAACCAGTGCTCAAAAATTCATATCATGAATGAAGATCAAGCATGCAAAAATTCAGAATAATTGGATCAACACATAGCATTTCACAAAGCAATGAATGCAACATATCAAAATAGCACAACTTCAAATCAAAAAATCACATTTAAAAAATCAGACATCAACAAATCATGAAAATAATACCATAAAAAACTAGACTATAAAACAAAGCTATGAAAAAAAATTGGAGTTGATTTGGAGCATTTTTCAATTTTTAATGCATTTTTCAAAACAAGCAAATGAAATGAGATAAAAAAAATAAATGGAGGGAAAACAAATATTTGAAATTAAATCAGAATATTCACAGCCATTGGATGAAGCGCGAAAAAGCAATCCACGGTCCAGATTTAAACAAGCAAAACACACAGTTTCATTAATTGACATCAGCAGCCATGTCATTGGTCAAGGTACGCGTGGATCAAGTCAAAACAAACACAACCAATGGAATGAACACGCGAGCAACACATCGGCACACACATGGAATAAATGAAACGATGCGTTTCACTTAATACAGTCATCACGCCACTCAGCAGGTCAAACAATGTGTGGCACAGTCAAAAGGATACCAGCCAATCAATTGGACACACAGGGAGCCACATGGACAGACACGCAAGCAGGCAAACCCTAAAAACCAGATGCCGGAGCTACAGTCTCCGGTCATCTTCCCCGGTGAGATTCCGGCGGAGTCACGACCAAAATTTCCAGAAATGAGCATATGATACATCAATCGAAAGCTCTTGCAACATAGAATCCAAATATCATATCATCTAATCCTAAATCATCATGTATTTTCCAGATTGAGCAAAAACATTTCCTAGATCTAAACTTGAATTTCATCATACATGCTCATTTCTTGATCATTTTCAATTCTAAGCATATCCGCATTCTCTACTCAACAAGATCTACACATTTATAACAAGAAAACAGCAAAAGGAGAGGATCGATTTCAACCTACTTGAAATTGCAGTTCTCTGAAATCAAGCTCTCAAGTGTCCAAAAGCTCCATATCTTCTTCTTTAACCTTGCCTTGAAGCTTTGTGCAAGAATCACCACTTGAAACCACCTGGATCTAGCTCAATTTCAAACTTCCATTTCCATGAAGATGCACTTGAACAACTCGAATATGGACTGAATTGATCAAGGTAATGGTTGATTCTTGCTCAATGAAGCATGATGAACAAGATTATGCAAAGAGATTGAAGAATTATGTGAAGAAAATTGAATTTCGAAGAGAGAATTTTGGAGGGAATTTGGAAATTTTGATCTGAAATTCTGTTATTGTCAAATGAGATTAGGGTTTGGTATTTATACCACTTGCTAATGATGCTGAAATCCCGATTAGGCATTGGTTAAACATGATTAGGGAAATATAGAGTGAATTGCAAAAATTGCAAAACGAACCAACATGTCCATGCAACACGTGAGAATCCCATGCAATGACTTGAAAATCACTCAAAATCAACCAATAATCATGATGGAATGGTTAATTTGCTTGTATCATTAGCCAATTTTAAATTATGAAAATTCCCTCCAAAATGAACACATGAGAAATGATGAGAATACACACTCTTTACATGCATGGCAAGGCTTTTTTTGAGAAATATTGGTCATGAGGTGTATTTTGCAAAAAGAATGGACCAAATTGGAGCTTTGTATCAAAAGTTATGTTACTTTGAACTTCCATGCACACCTTGTGATCATTTGGCCATAACTTCTCAACCAATCATCATATGAACATGAAATAGGACTTTTTGGAAATGGGAAACAAAGATCTACAACTTTCATGTTCACCAAAAATCCATTTGAAGCTTCTTTGATGTTGATAAGTCAAGTTGAATGTGGACCAGAAACTTGCCATTTTTGGAAACTTGAAATTACAGGTCACTTTCCATTTTTGGAAACTTTTGCCATGACTTCAAAATCTTCAAGATAGATGTTTGAAATGACAAATAGACTTCATTTTAACATGAATGAGGTGTTTAAATTCATCTCCCCAACCTCAAAGCCACTCAATTGACTGCACAGTTGACTTTTTGGTCCTCAGATGACCATGAAATGTATGACTGAATTTGGGCCTTTATCTCTTAATGAAATGGCTTCAAAATGAAACCCTAGCTTATGCAAGCTCTTTTTAATGATCATGTGGTCCTTATACCAAGGAAAATATCTCAGCTCTTGCACAAAGGATGCTCTTGAGGTGCTTGACCTGTGCTTGCTTAATGCTACAAAACAAAAATGTTAATGACATATTTTTGTGCTTTTGGTTAGTGAACAAAATGAGAAAAGCAATGATATACAACACAAGCATGCCTGGTGATCTCAAACCACTCACAAGGAATCCCTACCCAAAGGGAAAGAAGCCAAGATGGTCAAAGATCCTTGAGGCTATGCAATGTAATGCTATGATGCCATGAGGGATCTTAGGGACAAAATTGGGGTCTTACAATGTTCTAAAAAGTTTCCAGAGTCTTAATTCCATCTATCGGATATTACAAGTTAAGATGACTGACTCATCGACCCATAATATTCTCAAGAGAAACTCGTCTGAGTGTAGTATCACGTAACAACTTTATCAAGTCTACACTTGAACAATTTCCGCACTACGTCCTAAATAGGCCAAGATGGGGTAGATGTTCTACGGTCCTCATCTTCTCGAACCCAATTAGAGATAGTAATGCCTAACCACAAATACTTGTGTGACATTTCCAAATCCAAAAGAGTCACCACTGAGCAGATGGGTCTCAAGCCAACTTTTTAAGGACTACTCCACACAAGTCGAACATGACTATACCATCCTCCTATCTTAATTGCATTCAAGTTCGGGTTAGAACTTATCTCACCACTCAGAGATCACCAAGCACAACAAGCAGAATATATCGCACATACATATATACAAACATCACATATATACAAATATATACACACAAAAAGTAAGCTAAACCCACTGGAGACTACTCCCCAGCAGAGTCACCACTTAATTTCTGTAGCGGGAAATTCATGATCATCAAGCTTTGGATAAGATAGAGATCAAATAACAAGAGTCGCCACCGCGCTTTTATTGTTTCCAATGGAAAATGGAAAAAGTACAAACAAAACCCAAAAAAGTAAGAAGTTTTCAAATCAAAACTAATAAAAAGTCAGAGATTACAGGTAAGAGGGTTGGTTACACAGAGGGGAGGTGTTAGCACCCAAAGTGTCCTAGGTACTCCTAGGGAGCCCTTTTTGTGTGCATATTGTAAGACCCCAATTTTGTCCCTAAGATCCCTCATGGCATCATAAGCATAGCATTGCATAGCCTCAAGGATCATTGAGCATCTTGGCTTCCTTTCCTTTTGGGTGGGACCTCCTGGTGAGTGGTTTGAGATCACCAGGCATGCTTGTATTGTATATCATTTCTTTTATCATTTTTGTTCACTAACCAAAAGCACAAAAATATGTCATTAACATTTTTTGTTTTGTAGCATGAAGCAATCACAGGTCAAGCACTTCAAGAGCACCCTTTGTGCAAGAGCTGAGATATTTTCCTTGGTATAAAGACCACATGATCATTATATTGAGCTTACATGAGCTAGGGTTTCATTTTGAAGCCATTTCATCAAGAGTTCAAGGCTCAAGTTCATCAAGGCATTTCATGGTCATCTGAGGACCAAATCAGTCAACTGTTCAGTCAACTGAGGACTTTGAGGTTGGGGAGATGAATTTAAACACCTCAATCATGTTCAAACAAAGTCTATTTTTCATTTCAAACATCTATCTAGAAGATTTTGAAGTCGTGGCAAAAGTTTCCAAAAATCGAAAGTGACCAGTAATCTCAAGTTTCCAAAAATAGAAAGTTTCTGGTTCACATTCAACTTGACTTATCAACATCAAAGAAGCTTCAAATAGATTTTTGGTGAACATGAAAGTTGTAGATATTTGTCTCCCATTTCCAAAAAGTACTATTTCATGATCATCTGATGATTGGTTGAGAAGTTATGGCCAAATGATCACAAGGTGTGCATGGAGGTTCAAAGTGACATAACTTTTGATTCAAAACTCCAAATTGGTCCACTATATTTGCAAAATGCTCCTCATGACCAATACTTCTCAAAACAAGCCTTGCCATGCATGGAAGAAGTGTGTATGATCATCATTCCTCAAGTGTCCATTTTGGAGGGAAATTCTACAATTCAAAATTGGCTTAAGCTACAAGCAAAATACCACTTCCATCATGATTATTGGTTGATTTTAAGTAAATTTCAAGCTTGCATGGGCACTGTTCACGTGTAGCATGTGCATGGAACCTCATTTTTGCCTTTTTGCATTTTTACTTCATATTTCACTAATCATGTTTAGCCAAGGCTTAATTGTGATTTCAGTGTCATTAACAGGTCATATATAAGCCAAACCCTAACTATAATTGGAGAGGATAACAGAATTTCAGATCAAAAATTTCCAAATTCCCTCCATTTTCTCTCTCTTCAAATTTCACTTTTCTTCACATAATTCTTCAATCTCTTTGCATAATCGTGTTCATCATGCAATTCTGAGCAAGATTCATCCCTTGGTTTGGACAATTGAGCAAGAATTCAAGCAGTTCATGTACATGAACATGTTGATGGAAGTTGAAAATTAAGCTAGATCCAGGTGGTTTCAAGTGGTGATTCTTGCACAAAGCTTCAAGGCAAGGTTAAAGAAGAAGATCTGGATATTTTGAAAGCTTGAACACGCGAATTCAGAGAACTGCATTTCAAGTAAGTGAAAATTTGATCCTCACATTTTGCTGTTTTATGTACATGAATGTATAGATCCTGCTTAGCTGAACATGCTAATATGATTAGTTTTGAATTTGGTTGAGAAATGAGTTTGTATGATGAACTTAAAGTTCTGGTGATGAAAATGTTTTTGCTCGATCCGTGCGATTCAGCATGATTATGTATGGACGTGATATTTGGATTCCTGGTTGAAATGTGGTCCGAATGATGTATGCATATGAAAATTCTGGAAAACTTTTCATGAATCTCCGTCGGAGACGGCCGGAGAAGATGACCGGCTCCGCCGTCTGCAACTCTTAGGGTTTTGCCTCTGTGGCATCCACGTATGCGCCTCGTGTCTGTTTCATTGGCTAACGTTTGTTTGACTAAGCCACGCGTTTCTTTGAACGCTGATGTGTGATGGTGAATCATTTAGTGAAACGCGTCGTTTCACTTATCCTTGTTGTATGCTTGCGTGTTGCCTCCGTGTCCATTCCATTGGGTACCATTGTTTTGACTGCCTTGTGTGTATGTTGACTGCTTGAGTGGCACGCTAACTGTGTTTAGTGATGCTATGCGTTTTGAGCATTTGAATGTGATCCGTTGATGTGCCTTTCGCGCTAGATCTGATGGCTGAGATTAATGCTGATTTAATTTGAATATTATTTTCCCTCCATTTCATTTTAATATGTCATATTATTTCATTCATCTTTGAAAAATCATTAAAAATAGTAAAATGCTCCAAATTAAGTCCAATTTTTTTTCGTAATTTTGTTTTAATGTCTAGCTTTTTATAGAATTATTTTCATGATTTGTTGATTGCTGGATTTTTATTTGTGAATTTCTTGATCCATGCCATGCTATTTTGATATGTTGCATTCATTGCCTTGTGAAATGCTATGTGTTGATCCATTTGATCTGAATTTTTGCATGCTTGATCATCACATGTGATATGAATTTTTGAGCCCTGGTTTGAATTTTTTCTCATTTGTATTCACTGTTTTTGACACATGAAGATATAGTGTGACAATTTGTGTCACATTTTTGGCATTGCATTTGTGCATTTTTGTTTACCTATCATTTGGACTCTTCTAGATTTAATTTTTTGCACATTGCTTGTTCATAACATGAGTAGCTTGCATAAAAGATTTCATAGCCATTGCTTTCTTTTCTGTTTTGATTTGGATTTTCTAATTTGGATGTCTACTTTGTGCACCTTTGCTTGCCTTTGCTTTACATTGATCATTTGATGCCTTTTCTTTGTGCATTGATGTTGGTCCTTTTGAGGACATTTTCTTAATTGTTTGAATGTGTAAAATGCACAAGATTGACTTATGTTTTGATCATTTGATTTTGTTTTGGACCTAGTCTTTGTACTAGTGTTTTGTACATGAACTAACCTTGACTTGTGTTTCAGGTTTGGACACTTAGCATTAATGGTTGAGTTGCTCACCTTTTGAGATGCAAATTGGATTGTGTTCTAACTTCTTTGTGTTTGGTAGGAATTTAAGTTGATGTGTTGAGCTCATTGCTTCATTTGATTGCTTGACCATTGTACATTGAGTTGTGTAACAGTTGAATGGATTCACTGTTTGTCTGTTTGTTTTCTGATTGAGATATTAACTGTTTAGCTTTTGTACAGGTACATTAGTTGCTTGCATTTAGCTCTTGCTTGAGATTTGGATTATGGTTGATACACCACTTAGGTAGCTATTCTCTTACTCCATGTAGTCTGGAAGTCCTGTCACCTTTTTGGCAGGCATTTTGCTGGCAAGTCCTCCTTAAGAGGCTCTGTTTGTGTTTGTTTACATTTGTGCCAAAGACCTCCAAGTTGAGGCATGTGCTACTTGATAAGTCCTCCTAAGTGAAGAGGCAATTGACAGATAGAAGGGATTAGCAATCAATCCCCCGTTATTCAGTGAGTCGTTCATTATGCTCGCACTACGTGCTAATGCTCTTGAACAAGTACCCAAGATCTTTGTCCAGTGTCTGTCAAGTGGAATAGCATCCCACTTTCTGGATCCCCATGCTTTCTTTATCATTGAGCTCACCCAAGCCAGGGTTAAGAGCATGAGGTCTCATCCTTGTTTGTCGAGGTTGATATGACCCCTCTTGACTAAAGCCCACCCTTGGTTTTGAAACCTCTTGTATGTATATAGTGTGTGATGATTGTTTGCATTGTTTGCTCTTGCATGTTTGCTCTTGCATGTTTGCTTTTGACATTTGTTTGTCGTTTGGAGTCGGATCTAAGTCCATATATTGGCATTCTGTTTCCATTTTGTTGTTAGGAGTCGGATCTAAGTCCATATATTGGCATTTTGTTTCCATTTTGCTGTTAGGAGTCGGATCTAAGTCCATATATTGGCATTCGGTTTCCGTTTTGCTTTTCAGGAGTTGGGTGTAAGTCCATATATTGGCAGCTTGTTTCCTTTTATTTGAGGTTCTCTTTTGAGACTTGTTTATTTGCTTTTGCCTTGTGCTTGCTTATTCCAAAGGAACTTACTTGGATCATCTCTATGATCTCGAAAAAGGAACTCCTAGTGTGGTTTATCCCTTAACCATCACCCTTAACCTTTTCTCTCCATCTTAACCCAAACCAAAAAACTGTTTTGGGCAAACATTTGACTTGTTTTCAACATTAGAAACCTAAGCCTTAGTCTTTTGATTTTCAAACCTTCTTTTCATAATACTCATTTTGAATTGAATCTTTAAGTCAACTTTGACCATTTTGTATGTACTTCTAATTGGTTAATGCAACCCATTCAAATGTGCTTCTTTTGTGGTTTCAATGATCACTTCTTAATCAAATTTTTCATAACCTTTTGCTATTAGGTTCGAGTTATCTTTGTGGTAGATATAATACTCACCTTTGTCCTTAGTGATTGGATTGTAAGCCTTCCATGCTTATTATAGGGTTAACCCCTCACTAGCATGTCGAAGCTACCCTCACATGGTGGACTTGTGGTTTTTCAGGTTGAGTTTTCTCCCTTTGATAACAAAAGACCTTAAGGCTTTTGGACCAATCAATCCACTCATTTGTTTCAAAAAATTTTACCCGAACTACGAGGTTTTGATCCTAATCTTTTCATAAGAGGGTACGTAGGCAATGGGTTCATCCATCCAAACACAAAAATGTAAATAAACTTGTATATTCTTTTCTCATCTCTTCAATCATGTTTGCACAAACAAATTTCATAAACAATAACCTTTGCAACAAGCGTGAAAAGGGCTCCTTAGGAGTACCTAGGATGCTTTGGGTGCCTAACACCTTCCCATTGCATAACCAACCCCCTTACCCAGATCTCTGACCTTCTTTTACTAGTTTTGTTTGTAAAACTTTTTAGGTTTTTGTTCGCTTTTTAACCATTCCTTTGGATAAATAGAAGTGTGGTGGCGACTCGACTTTGTATGATTTATGTAACACCCCGATAAAATATGATAATTATTTAATTTAAGTTTAATAGTATATTTATTAATTTAATTAAATAATTGGAATATTATTGGATTATTATTATTGGAATAATAAAGTTGGAAATTTTATGAATAATCGAGGGTAGAAGAGAGAAATCCAATTTTAAGAATTTTGTTATTATAAGAAGGAAGTGGAAAGGTTAGAGAGAGTTTTTCTATCGGTACGTGAAAACAGAGAACACGTAAGAATTGGGAGAAAAGAGAAGAAACTAAGAAAGGGAGAAGAAGAGGCTAGGGCTCAAGAGGAGAATTCACGATTGTTGAAGGTCAAAGAATCAATTGCCGGATTAACTCAGGTAAGGGGGGTTTATCGTCGTTTAATGGGTATTATGGATTAACATGTGATGGGTAGTAATAAGCCATTGATTGACTCTAATTAGGTTTTGAGAAATACCTTTGAATTGGGATGAATAAGTTAAGTTAAAACTGTGAATGAACCTATATTTGGATGAGTTGTGATTTTCTGGACGTGTAGCTTTTTACGGAATCGAAATCGGAGGTCCGGAAGGCCTCCAATGGCGAAAAATGCGGGTAATCCTGCATTCTGTTCGTGTTAGCGCAGGAACAGCTTTCTGTCTTGCGTTAACCGGTTAACCCAGGGTGTTAACCGGTTAACACTGTTATGATATTTAAAATAATTAAATTCTGTCTTACGTTAACCGGTTAACCCAGGGTGTTAACCGGTTAACACTGTTAAAATTTGCCAGGAAGCGCATTCTGTTTTGCGTTAACCGGTTAACCCAGGGCATTAACCGGTTAACACTGTTTGAAAAGTGAAAAATTGATGATTGGCCTATATTGGTGTATGATATAGTAGGGACCTTTTTCCGTTGTTTTGAACAGTATAGGTATTAGTAGAGTGTGCTAATACGGTGATTTATTATTTGACATGACATGATATGATTCTGTGATAAATATGCTGATGATGTATGATGGTATGCATAATGCTGTGAATATATCTATTGTGAATTGGAGTGTGATGTATGTATGATGTATGATGGACTGTTTATGGCTTAGAGTGTGAGCATATGTCCATTGTGGATTGTTGTTGATGGTTGCATGCTAGGTGATTTAGCGTGCATAGCGTAGCCTTTATGGTGGTAGCTAATTCCCATGGTGAGGAATTAGTGAGTGAGTTATTGTGGATTGTTGTTGATGTTTGCATGCTAGGTGATTTAGCGTGCATAGCATGGCCTTTATGGTGGTAGCTAATTCCCATGGTGAGGAATTAGTGAGTGAGTCACTAGGTCTCAAATGAGTGGGACTAGTGAGCTTGGTAGCCGTATCTGGGTTTGATCGGTGAGGTTGAACTATGTGTTCACGAATAGTCGGTACCGCATGCATGGAGTCTCATTGCATAATGTATGTATGGCGTATAATATGAATGGATGTATTCCAATATTATACGTGTGTTTTGTGTTTGTGTTGAGTATGATTTTAAGTTGATGTTGCCGTTGCTGAATGTGTGATCTGATTAGGGTGATGAATGTGTTAATTTACTTAGCATTACATGATATTTTATAATGCTTATTATATCGATTGAGGAACTCACCCTTACAACTATGTTTCAGGTAACGAGCAGTGATTGAGTAGAAGCTAGTGCTTGGAGTCTAGTGTAGTTCCTTAGTGGGTCATGCTCTGGTCTATGTAACATCGGGACGGGATGTTTTAGTTTGTTTTCATTTTGGTTGATCGAACAACTTTACATGTAATGTGTTACATGGTTTGCATGTTGTTAGATTTCTATCCGCTGCGAATTATGCAATGTTTTATTTTGATTAATAAATGAGCATGACAAGTTATTTTGGTGAATGGTGTGAAGTGTAAAGTGTGACACCCTGAAATTGCATATCTACTCTGATTTATATTTTGTTGTTTTAATTAATTATTGGGGTATTTTAGAAGGGTGTTACAATTTACCTTGGATTTAGTCAATATCTCCAATGGTTACGAATACACCGCTACACATATGTATTTGGTACAAAGTGATGTTTATAAACAAATAGAATGGGGGGATGAGAAAAGAATTCATTAATTATATTTTATTGTTTGACAAGACCTTTGGTCTTGTGCCTACGTACCAACATAAAAATGAGGGATCAAAACCTCGTAGTTCGTGATACAAATTTCAAAGTGGATGCATTACTTTTAATAAAATTCAAGTTTGAAAGCCACAAAGACCTAAAAGTGGTTTGAATGAGTTAGTTCTTTTTGGCTTTTTGAAAGTTTAGGTCAAATATAGTTAAATTTATTTACAAGTTTGATTTAAGAAAAGAAGTTTGAAAATGCAATGGCATAAGGCCAAAGTTTCTATCTTTTTGCAAAAGTGGTCAAAGTTTAGAACAAAAGTAGTTCACACAAAGGAGATTTTGAAAAATGGAGGGAGAGATTTTGAAATTAAAGAAATGAGGAGAAGATGAAGAGACTATCCTATGTATAAAATTAAAAGTTTAGAGTTGAAAAGATCTGACTAAATGGGTTGTAATCCAATAGACAAGAATGTCAATAGAAACCTAGAATTCCCTTGGACTTTTAGAATCAAACAACACACAAATGCACAATTATATTATCTTGAAGAGAAAGGCATCAAATAAAGATGCCCACATCCACGCTTATCCATTCCATGATCTTCTTGAAAGTAGCCCATATAACAAATGGATTCCACAAGTCACATGTTCAAAATAACAGCTTCACAATGATCATGTTGCAGATGAACTCAAAAGGATCTTGAATGATGTATCAGATGAAGTTTTAGATTACAAGCACTTGGTTTCTCAACAAGTTGGCATTGGCCAAGTCCTTTAGCATAGGAAGGTTGCCGAGATTCTAAGTCCATTTACCCAAGATCAAGCCAACAATCCACACAAAAGTCTTTTAGGGTTTTTGTTGTTATTATGTACATTAATGGTCAAAGACCACACAAACAAGCAAAGTATACACAAACAAAATATATCACACAATATGGTCCAAATGGACAAAGTGAAAATTGCATTAACATAAACAATTAGAATGATATGAACAATGGCAAGTGAATAGAAACAAAAATTAAATGGCATTAAAGTAAAGGGCTTGAAATTAAAAGTTAGTAGTTAATAGGTTAGAAGTTAGTATTGTTTTGCTTTTTCTTTTCATTTTAAGACATTCTTTGGAGAACACTCAACCCATTTATCACATGCATGAATCCTTGAACCAAAAAATCTTCCAAAGGAAGGAAAGAAGGCCAAGTTTCCACACAATACCATGAAAGAGGGGAGACTTACAATCTCACTAACTAGAATGCTTATGCCTTTTATGTCACAAATTTAGCACTATGTTAAGCAATCATAATTGGACTTATGTAGAAGTCACAACTATTTGAGGCCGAGCAATAAAATTGTGGTGTTAATGCATGTTAGAGACATAGTATAATGGACTATGCTCATGAAACATACCACACACAAAAAGAATATGCAAAAGGTGTGGTCTAATCTCATTCATACTCGTGTCAATTTTTCAATCAACTAGCCTTAGGATTATGAGATATCATAGGCCAAATGGAATGAATCAATGAAGAAAGGGAATAAGATGAAGTGGGAGGGGAATGGATCAAAACACAAATTGGTCAAAGGAGGACTTTTACCAAATCAACCTTGACCAAGGCCTAACAACAAGAGTCAAACATAAAACAAGTCATCACAACTGGTCAACAAATTTATTTGGCATTTATTCAAATTAAAATACTAAAATAGTGCATTTAAATTAAATATGGTTTGGCAAATTCCTAAAATCTTATCAAAACACCAAAGAAATGTCCATGAGATTTATCATAGGTCAAACAAGGTCAAAGGACCTTGGAGAAAAAAATTCATAATTTTTGGACATTTAAAAATATTTTTAAACAATTAAAAACAAATTCAAAATCAATTAATTCATGAAAAATATTAATAATGATCCAAAAAATAATTTTAATTCAGAATATGAAAAGGAAAATATTTGAAATTTTTTGGTGAAAGTCCCATATTTTTTGGATCAATATTGAATTTAATATGAATTATTGAAAATAATGCAATTAAAATAAAAATTAAAATATCAGAAAAAACGTGGACCACTTGATCTCCCTCATTAATTGAGGTGGCAGATCAAGTGGTCACAAATGCGCTATCCATGATGGACTCTAGTCAGCGCGCCATAACCATGGTAATCAGAAAGAACGCTCAGGATTAAAACAAATTAGATGGATTCTATGGTTGTGAGAGATGCCAACACATCGCCGGAGTTGTAGCTCCGGTCTTCTTCTCTGGTGGACCTCACTGGACTGGTCCACCTTCAACCATCACCAAAATTAAAAACAAGGACATGATCACAAAGTCAAAATGGCATTGAGTTCGAATATGGCCTCAATTCACTTTAACTCCAAGTATATTGAGAGATACATGGAGTTGAAATTTGAGGTACATGAACTGAGTTGCTTCAATTTGGCCTCTAAGCAACTCAGTCTTATTGCCTATATTGGTAGCACTTCAGACAACCAAAGAATCAATAGAATTGAGCAAGAATTAGAGAGAATCGAAGAGATCAAAATTTATGGAAAATACCTTCAATGGAGGTCTGGATTCAACTGATCTTGCTCTTGCTCGTGCTTGATCTCACTCCAAATGCTTGCAGAAGAAGGATTGAATGCTCAAAAGGCTATGGATTCCTAGAGATTTGAATTTCAAAACAGTGCAAATTCAAACTCAAATTCAAGTGAATTTCTCAGGTTTATCCTTTGCAATGTGAGGGTTAGAGTTAGGGGATCAAAGATGGCGCCAATGTGTGTGAAATGCTGAGCATATGAGGCTCTATTTATAGCTGAATCCATTGCTTTTTGCACACTTGAATTCACTTTCCAAATTTGGTCATTGATGATGAATGGGTGCATGGGCGCGCATAGGCCCGTAAAATCATTACCATAAGTCCACAAATATGTGTGAGATGATCTGGATTCAGCTTGGATTGCAAGGAAAGTGTACATTTTGACATGAAGTTTGATCCTTGCCAAGTGATGACACCATATTCATGCCATGCGCAGCCTATGGATTCCTTGTCCAAAATGAATGAATTTGAGCTCTTTGGAAAGGTGAGATCAAGAGGAATAACTTTCATGTTTAACTTTTTTCCATTTGGAGTTTGTAACTTGAAGAAATTTGAGGTGTAAGTTTGGAAATTTTTGACATATCATATTTTTTCTAAGTGTCAAGCCATATGTCTCAATATTCCACCTTGCTTAACGTTTTATATGAGCTTCAAATTAGAAACGTGTCTTCATCAAAGTTGTATCTATCTCAAATACCTTCAAAATGGTCACCAATTTCATGTCATTTGTATTTAAAATGATAGAGTTATGCATTTTTGAAGTTTGGAAAAATCACTATATCAATGGTATAGGTCAAAGGTAACCTATAATGTAACCTCATATCACATGCTCAAAAAAGTAGAATTAGCTCCCACTCCAAACATCATAGTTGAATTAGACACATTGAATTTGATTGTTCAACTTGGGAATCTTTCATCTCATGAAAATTGAGCAAGTTATGGCCTTGGGAAGTTGACTTTCAAATTAGGGTTTAGACAAAATGACCTATAATGTTTCAACATAGAAAATGATTTTCCAAGCAAAACTAGCTCTAGGTCTCAACATTAAAGTTGTTTGGAATGTCATTTAGAGTAAGTTTTCTCTTGAAATCATTTTCATACAGCGAAAATTGTAGGAGATAGGGTCTAGGGAGATCCAGTTTTGATTAGGTGAATTCATCTGGCCAACCACCATCAACGAACTTGTTAACCTTCAATTCTATTGACTTTCTAGGCTCATGGTAGATCATATATGTATAAGATGATGAATTTTGAAGTGTCCCTTTAGAATTTTTATCAATTGGTGAGATAGCTTGTTGGAGAAGTTACTCAAGATACCCAGTCAAACTAGGGTTTCCAAGGCAAATCACCCTCAAACTCTTGAAGAAAACTTGATCAATATAACATGTAGATAACATTAGGACTCATATATGATGTTCATAACCATTCTTGGATCGATTCTTGGTTGTTCTCTTTGTTAATGAGGGTCTTAAACCCTAGATGTGAACTTGATAGATCAATGGAGATCATGCCCTTCCTACAAAAGAGTTAGGCAAATGCAAAGACATATTTTTGGTATTTTGGTTAGTGAAATGATAAAATACAAGTATGATATAATCATAAAGTGCTTGGTGATCTCTCCCAAAACAAACCTAATGAAAGAGGGGTAAGGAGGATGCCAAGGTATGATCCCAATGCTAATGCTTATGATGGAATTGTATGGGGGATCTTAGGGTCAAAATTGGGGTCTTACAAGCATAGATTATCGTTGAAGCCATAATGCCCGCCACTCAAGCAGAAATTGAGGAGGATTCATCATGATATGGCAGTAAAGATTAAAGAAGAAGTGCAGAAGCAGATTGATGCTGGTTTCCTTGTTACCGCTGAGTATCCGCAATAGGCGGCCAATATTGTGCCTGTTCCGAAGAAAGATGGAAAAGTCCGCATGTGTGTTGATTATAGAGATTTGAATAAAGCTAGTCCGAAAGATGATTTCACTTTGCCACACATTGATATGTTGGTAGACAATACAACTAAATTCAAAGTCTTTTCATTTATGGAAGGATTTTCTGGATATAATCAGATCAAGATGGCACCCGAGGATATGGAGAAGACCACATTCATTACATCCTGGGAACGTTCTGTTATAGAGTGATGCCTTTCGGTTTAAAGAATGATGGTGTAACTTACCAAAGAGCAATGACTACTCTTTTTCATGATATGATGCATAAAGAGATCGAAGTCTATGTTGATGATATGATTGCTAAATCCATTGATGAAGAGGGACATGTTGAGCATTTATTGAAGCTATTCTAGCATTTGAGGAAGTACAAACTCCGCTTGAATCCCAATAAGTGTACATTTGGTGTTCGTTCTGGTAAGTTGTTGGACTTTGTTGTCAGCGAGAAGGGTATTGAAGTTGATCCTACCAAGGTCAAGGAAATACAAGAGATGCCTATGCCCAAAACTGAGAAGCAAGTCAGAGGTTTTCTCTGCTGCTTGAATTATATCTCCAGATTCATTTCACACATGAATGTCACATGTGCGCATATATTCAAGCTTCTTCGGAAAGATCAGTCTTGTGATTGGATCGAGGATTTCCAGAAGCCTTTTGACAGTATCAAAGAGTATCTGCTTGAGCCTCAAATTCTATCTCCGCCTGTTGAAGGAAGACCGTTGATCATGTATTTAATTGTGCTTGATGAGAGTATGGGTTGTGTTCTTGGTCAGCAAGACGGGACTAGAAAGAAAGAATATGATATTTTCTACCTCAGTAAGAAATTCACCGACTGTGAGACTCGGTATTCTATGCATGAAAAAGACTTGTTGCGGATTGGCTTGGGCTGCTAAGCGTCTGCGCCAGTATATCCAAAATGGATCCAATCAAGTACATTTTTCAGAAGCCTGCTTTAACTGGGAGGATTGCCTGTTGGCAAATGTTGTTATCAGAGTATGATATCGAATACCGATCTCCGAAAGTGATCAAAGGTAGTGTCTTGGCTGGCCATTTGGCTCACCAACCGATTGAAGACTACTAGTCAGTGCAGTATGATTTTCCGGATGAAGAGATCTTGTACTTGAAAATGAAGGATTGTGATGAACCATTTCTTAAAGAAGGGCCAGAACCTGGTTCCCGTTGGGGCACGGTATTTGATGGAGTTGTTAATCAATATGGTAATGACATTGGGGCAGTAATCATTATTCCCCAAGGAATGCATTTTCTGTTTACAGCTAGATTGACTTTTAAAAGTACAAATAATATGGCTGAGTATGAAGCTTGCATTATGGGGCTTGAAGAGGTCATTGATCTCAGAATCAAGTATTTGGACGTCTATGGAGATTTGGCTTTGGTTGTGAATCAGATCAAAGTTGAATGGGAGATGAATCAACCCGGTTTGATACCATATAGATATTATGCGAGGAGGATTTCAAATTTCTTTATAAAGGTTGAATTTCATCATATCCCTCGAGATGAAAACCGGATGGCAGATGCTCTTGCAACGTTGGCTTCAATGATTATGGTCAAGTATTGGAATGAGGTCCCTAATTTGACTGTGATGCGTCTTGATAGGCCAGCTCACGTGTTTGCTGTTGAAGAGACCAAAGATGAGAATCCATGGTATTTTCATATTAAGTGTTTCCTCCAAAGTCAGATTTACCTGCTTGGGGTATCTTTGAAAGATAAGAAGACTTTAGGAGATTAGCAGAAAACTTCTACCTAAACGGTGATGTGTTGTACAAGAGAAACTTCGATATGGTTCTGCTCAGATGGGTGGATAGACATCAACCAGACCTATTGATGACTGAAGTCCATGAAGGTTCCTTTGGTACTTATTCTAATGGACATGTTATGGAAAAGAAGATGTTGAGAGCAGGTTACTATTGGCTGACAATGGAATCTGACTGTTACAAGTTTGTGAAGAAATGCCATAAGTGTCAAATCTATGCAGAAAAGATTCATGTCCCTCTGACACTGTTGAATGTCATTTCCTCTCCATGACCCTTCTCCATGTGGGGAATTGATATGATTGGCATGACTAAGCCTAAAGCTTCAAATGGACATCGTTTCATTCTGATGGCAATTGAATACTTCACAAAGTGGGTTGAAGTGGCATCGTATGCGAATGTAACATGGTGGAAGCTCTTTGTAAAGACTTCAAGATTGTGCATCATAATTCTTCTCCCTACAGACCTAAGATGAATGGGGTTGTTGAAGCTGCAAACAAGAATATCAAGAGGATCATCCAGAAGATGGTTGTGACTTACAAAGATTGGCATGAGATGCCCCTATTTGCTTTGCATGAGTATCGTACATCCATCCACACTTCAACAGGGGAAACCCCTTTCTCACTTGTTTATGGCATGGAAGTTGTGCTCCCAATAGAGGTTGAGATCTCATCATTGTGTGTGCTAAATGAAGCCAAGTTGACTGAGGCTGAATGGTGTCAGACCAGGTATGACCAGCTTAATTTGATTGAAGAATATAGGTTAACTGCCATGTGTCATGGTCATCTATATCAGTAGAGAATGAAGAAAGCTTTTGACAAGAAGGCCAAACCTCGTGTGTTCAGAGAAGGTGACCTTGTGCTCAAGAAGATTATATCTTTTAAACCAGATTCTAGGGGAAAATGGACTCCTAATTATGAAGGCCCGTATGTTGTTAAGAGAGCCTTTTCAGGCGGTGCTTTGATTCTTACAACTATGGATGGTGAAGAGTTCACTCGTTCTGTGAACACAAATGCATTCAAGAAATACTTCTCCTAAGTTGAAACCTGAAAGGGCTGCTTAGGAAAAAATGAGCGTCTCGGTGGATTGAAACCCGAAAGGGCGACCCAGGCAAAAGTTAGAGACATAAAACAAAAAAAAAATATCCCGATAAATTGAGTCCCCACCTTGGGGAAATTTATGCATAAAATAGGGATTATGGCAAGTAACTGCCTCCTGCTGATCTTCAGCTTTGAAAGACATTCTTGAGCAAGTCGGTCGATTCTGATTCATCTTTCTCCAGCGGAGACACCAAGAGCACAGTGGATATCAAAAGTTGGTAGAAGGATTAGTGATAATTGTATTCAATGTAGCCATTTTCCATGTGAATTACCATATTTTCAACTTTTTTAAAGATATATGGAGTCTTATCATTTACAGACTACCATTCCATTAAATAAAGTTGAGCTTTTTATCCAATTGTTTTTACTCTTGTTTAATTCAGCCAAATAGATTTAAATTTTATTATAATCATTTTTGAAATCAAATTTTTAAAATAAAATAATGTTTTCTTAAATATATAAAAGCAGTTACTTTAAAAATAATCGATATCATTTAAAGGAATATCAACTACGGTTCGAAAAGCGGTAAGCCCTAAACATGGAGCATTATTGGTTCTCCCCAAGCAATTGGCGTGATCCCTGTTTCATCCCCGATAACGTTTCAGTAACCGAGTTTTGTTAGTTTCCCCAGCCGAGTTTGTTGGCCTCCCCTTGAGTTGTAGGCGTGTTATTTTGGCAGTTTGCATGGTTTCGGCATAATTTTGCTTCCCCGCGAGTCGTCAGAATTACTCCTGATTTTGAGCATCTATTGTGTGTCCTTTGCAGGGTTGTCTCCCATTTGATATGGTGTTAACCTAAAATTCCCCACAGAGTTTGTAGCAGGTTCCTTAGCAGACTCTCTCCTTGTGCTTTCCCCAACCTGGATTGAGCCTTCGAGATGTTTGATTCTCTCCAGCAGTTGATTTCCTCCTCTGAGGATTGGCTAGGAGTTATATCGATGATTCAAACCAGTGAAACTTGTATCCTTTGTGATTGTTTCGTCAACATAATCATCGTATATACATATACATATACACATACACTCATATATCTTCATTATTGCATTATTGCACTTTGTAATTCTCTCTGATCTTTTGCTATGGTGGTATACTTTTCCCCCATGAAGATTTGGTTTATCTGTCCTCTTTCAATTATAGAGTGTCAGCCCATTAAGCAGAAATACTTTAACCTTTCTCTTTCCCCACTGAGTTATTTCCTCGTGGATAGCTATTATTTCAGTTTTCTCCCCAGTTGATAGCCTGGATGAAATCATTCCCCTTGAGTTATATCCTTATTGGATTGAGTCTTTGATTAACCTTTCTTTCTAGATCTTACCTAGATAGATGCTTTTGGTACCCTGAGAGCCTATTTCTCTCATGTTGTCACTTTTTCCCAATACCCGACAAGAGAAACTTTTTCTCCCCAGCGAATTCGTTTTCACGTTTCCCTAGGAAGTATATCCTTGATATGTTCATCCTAATCGATGGCAAATATTTTCTCCCCTTGCTTGAGTCTATCCTTGATATGTTCATCTTAACCGATGACGAATATTCTCTCTTTGGTATTCTACCCAATAACCAGGTAGTTGTAATCCCTATTTTCTTCCCTAGAGAGTTAATCCTTGATATGCTCATCCTAACCGGTGACGGGTTTCCTTCTCTTTGAAGTCTTCTTCCCAGTAACCGGTAGCTGTAAATCCTGTTTTTCCCCTTTGTAGAGTTTATCTTTGATATGTTCATCCTAACCAATGACGTATATTCTCTTGTTGGTATTCTATCCAGTAACTGATAGATATAATTCCTACTTTTCCCCTCTGAGGCTATCCTTGATATGTTCATCCTAACCGATGACGGATATTCCCTTGTTGGTATTCTATCCGGTATTTGGTAGATGTAATCCCTACTTTTCAGGTAGTTTATCCTTGATATGTTCATCTTAACCGATGACAGATATCCTTCCTAATTTCCCCGGGCAAGTCTATCCTTGATATGTTCATCCTAACCGATGACGAATTTTCTTTCCTTCGAGTTTATCCTTGATATGTTCACTTTAACCAGTGATAGATATTGTCTCTTTGGTCTTCTTCCCAGTAACCGGTAGTTGTAAATCCTATTTTGGCTTTTCCCAACAGTTTATTCTTACCCAGTAACTGGTAACGAATACACCTCCTGGTTTCCCTCAGCGAGTCATCCTTGATATGTTTACCCTAACCGATAACGGATGTCCTCCCTGTCAGATCTTGTTATCCCTTCACCCAGTAACCGGTAATGGATAATAGATTTCTGCTCCTCCTGTGTTGAAGATCTTTTCTTCCCCAGTTGAGTTTGAGTGCTCATTTCCTCAGTGAAATCATTGTTTCCCGTTTGGTTCGAGTATTTCAGCTTTATTCTGCACTACTCGTTTCCCCTGCAGGTGTTCCTTTTATTCCCCGGTTGAGTCTTTCCATTTATTTAATATCATGGAATCCCTCGAGTCCCCCAGTTGTTTTTAAGTCGTATCCTGGCCTACGCACAACCCTTTATTCCCCCAGAGTCTCTGCCTCCCCAATGAGTTTTCCTTATGGAACGTGTTATACTCTTGTGGACTTTCAGTCTCTCTAGATTCCTTTCCTTTGTGGCAACATTTTTACCCACCGAGATTTATTTTAACATTCATACCATATGCATCACGAGGTCTCTTAGGGACCAATTTTTTTTTCTATATGTTGTTATTTAAGTCCATTCTACTGAGTCGATGCGAAGATTTTAACCTTCATCTCCTCAGCTATAATATCCTTAAGTAGGGGCAACTGTAAGACCCCAATTTTGACCCTAAGATCCCTCACGCTATTCTCATCATATGCATTAGCATTGGGATCACATCTTGGCATTCTCCTTACCCCTCATTCATTGGGTTTGCATTGGGAGAGATCACCAAGCACCATTTTATTCTATCATACTTTGTATTTTATCATTTACTAACCAAAATACCAAAAAATATGTCTTTGTATAATCTAACTCTTTTGTAGGTAGGGCACGTGCTCACTTTTGATCTATCAAGCTCACATTTAGGGTTTAAGACCCTCAGTGCAAGGAACTCAATCAATAATTGGTTTACTATGGCTCTAAGCATCATATATGGATCCCCATTGTAGCGGGGTATTCGTTACCATTAGAGATATTGACTAAATCCAAGGTAAATCATACAAGTCGAGTCGCCACCACACTTCTATTTATCCAAAGGAATGGTTAGAAAGCGAACAAAAACCTAAAAGTTTTATCGAATCAAAAACTAGTAAAAATGTCAGAGATCTGGGAAAGGGGGTTGGTTATGCAATGGGAAGGTGTTAGGCACCCAAAGTATCCTAGGTACTCCTAGGGAGCCCTTTTCACATTTGTTGCAAAGGTTGTTGTTTTTTTTTTGAAAATTTATTTGTGCAAACATGATTGAAGGGATGAGAAAAGCGTGTATGTTTATCTAATGTACTACTTACTAAAAGAAGGGTCAAGAGAAAATGACTCGCACGGATGTCGCATCCACTGCATACGTATCTCATCTGAATCTGAGAATCAGAGTCTTCGTAGCTCGGCTACCTATGGGTTAAAGAGGAGTGTGCTCGCTAAGACATTGCGTCTTATGCCTACGTATCTCATCTGGGATGAAAATCAGAGCAAAACGTAGTTCGACCATCTATGGGGTAAGGGTTGTGTTTTGGGGTGAACGACGTTACTACGCAATCTACCGGATGCTCGACCTTTGGAGACTTACTCACCTGTAGTAGAAGGAGTTAACGTGTTCTTAGGAGAAGAAAAATCAATGAGTTTGGGGTGTTTAGGGATGCTCATGCGAAAAGGCAGTCCTAGATGAAGGAACCACGCTACCTTAAATGACATGCCATGAGAGGCTATACGAAACCTAAGAAAGCGGTAAAATGCGGGAAAAAATAAAGGGATCGGGGGATCTACCGTACGGATAAAGATCCGAAGCAACAACAAATAAAGGAATAAGAAACCCAGAGATCTCTCAAGCTAGCACCATCAACGAAAGTGAGTCAGTACAGGTAATCGGAATAAACCTCCAGGTGGTATACCACAAATAAAGTGGAACACCAGGCAAGCCATCTCTGCAAGAGTCATGTGAGCCCTCACAAAAAAAACTCAACAAACAGGTTAGAGAAACAAGATAGGGTAATCCAGAGTTGCCCCTAAATCAAAATGTAACCACATGAATCATGCCATTAAAATTCACAAAAAGCTCACAAAAAGCAACCAAGGGTAGGAGGCCTAAACCTCTTGTCAAACACATGCATCAAATGGGTATCAAATTCACCCATAATACCTCATACATTCAGAGCATTCAAATTAAAAGCATAAAGTAATGGGAATAAGGCAAACCTGACTGGAGAGATCGAATGAAATTGAATTGCCCGGTTGGGTTTGCAAAGCAATTTGAGGGTTTATATGAGAGGGAATTGGTTCTTTGCCGATGAGTTCCCTTCAGTCTCTGGAGGTTGCCCTAAACTCTGTTAGCTCTTCTCTCACTATCTTTTTCCCTACCAGGGTAATAGGAATACTATTTTGTTTTTTGTTTCACTGAAACTCTGAATTTATAACCTGATTTTTGTGGACCTGTGGGCTCAAATGACAGAGGCCCAAGTCCAAAAAAAATTCTGTTATATTTTGTTTATTTATTTTTTTATTTTTTCTTTTTCTTTTTTTTTTGTTTTTCGTTTTTCGTTTTTTTTTCGTTCTTTTTTTTTAAACACGTGGGCTTCGCCTAGCGAGCATGACAGTTCAAGAAATTCCTCTGAGCATAGGTGATTCTTGTGGCTTTTCTTGGGACTCGCTAGGCGACCCATTCTGCTCGCCTAGCGAGCATGACAGCTCATGAACAAACTTTTGCTCCTTCAAGATTTACGTTTTGACTGACGAATAGACCCCATTTGAACCTGTTGGAAGTATCTCAAGCCATTCCCTTGTGTTGACTGATCATCTAAATAGAACCCACAAAGTTTCTTGGATGATACTCAAGCTTCAAACAAAAGATGTTAGTGACACACTTTTGTGCTTTTGGTTAGTAAACAAAAGTAAGAGAAACAATGATGTATAATTCAAGCATGCTTGGTGATCTCAAATCAATCACAAGGAGTCTCACTCAAAGGCAAAGGGAACCAAGATGCTAAAGATCCTTGAGGCAATGCAAATGCAATGTTATGATGCCATGAGGGATCTTAGGGTCAAAATTGGGGTCTTACAGATGCCCCTATTTAAGGTCATTCTAGCCGGAGAAGTGAACGTTAAAATCTTCGTCTCGACGGGGTAGAATGGGCTTAAATAATAACAAAGAGACGAATTTTGGTCCCTAAGAGACCTCATGATGCAAATGTAGGTATGAAAAAACGGTAGCACTCTGTGGAGATATGTGTCCACAAAAGCAAAGAAATCAGAAGCCACTGATAATCCATATGAGCAATTCACTCCATGGGACCAAGACCCTGGGGACTCTCCTGGGGATAGAAAATGGATAAAAATGCGCGAGCAGGTCACGACTCAAAGCGTGGGGAACAGAATTCCAAAGGGAAAAGATCCAATGGAAAGACTCGAGCTAACTCGAAGATGCATGTATTGGGGAATATGCCAATACAGCAAAAAAACTATCCACAGCGGATACTTCGGATGAAATCCGGATGAAGACAATCCACTAAGGGACTTCGCTGGGGATGTCCACAAGGACACTCCTGGGGAAGCAGCGGGACGAGGTATTACCGGTTTACTGGGTAATAAGCTCAAAGAGACATGTGATCTGAACGCCAGGTATGAGGGTGAGAGATACAACATGCTCAGGAAGAGATGAATATCCAAGACCAGTATAAGGGTGAGAGATATCAAAACTTCAAAACGTCTGAGGAAAACCTAAAAGGTATACTTCAACTCAGGGATTCTGACTCCACAGGGGACAAAAAGTCATAATAGGGAGCAGAGAGAAAGGAACACCAGGGATACCGGTTACTGGGCATATAATAGGTGACCAACCAAGATGTGATATGGGGAATATTCCCAAGACACTCATCATCCACAAGAGGGCTAAAAAGCAAACTCGATTATAGGATGGATATTCGACTCCACAAAGGGGATACGAATCTTACTCAACTGGGAAGAACGAAAGGCTTCAGACCCGAGAGTGCATGAGATATACTATCTATTACCGTCAGAACATAGATAATATACTCGCATGGACGATTATCCATAACCGGTTACTGGGTTAATAAAGGATAAATCGACCGAAAAGAAAAGGCATCGGGATACCGAAACTAGGTATATAATGATGACCAATTCAGGGGAGGAACAATCGTTACCAACAACAACAAGGTAGACGAGAGATGACCCACTGGGGATAAATTGCGTAATCAGGGCAATTATCCAAGCAGATGAGGGGATATCATCATCGAATATTGGATGAAGATAACTGTCACCAATTAAAGATCAGCAAAAATAGTTACTCTGCAAAAAGGGAAGAAATATGGTTTACAACTACCAGTATGAGGGTAGAGAAACACAGACTCCTCCAGGGATAATAATTACTAATTATTGAGCAATTATTCATTTACCACGGGGAAACAGGAAAAGAGTCTCAAGAGACCGATCTAGGATCAAACTAGATAGGCACACCAAATCAAGACTTGTCCCGGTGAGGATATAACTCAATGGGGAAAACCATCCCAGTATATGTGTTGGGAAGGAACAAAAACAATCGACATCCACGAGGATATAACCCGGTGGGGAATATGGAAGAAAGGATAGACGCTTTCTGCCTATGGAGCTGACTCTATATGGAGAGATCAGACACACACGTCTGCTTGGGGAAGTATATCACCAAATAGTAGGAGACAGGAAACAACGATATATGGCAAAGAATGCAACAAGAATATCTGAATGTTATAATTATGCATGAATATGCGTGGTTTATGTATGATGTATGCTGACAGATAGACATATCTAACACAACCAGGTCCAGGAATCAACCACCCGGTACTACATCTCAAGAGAGAAAGCCAAGTTCACCGGGGAGTATCCGATCTGCTGGGGATCAGAGATACCAGGAAACAAAGAACTCTGCAGGGGATGAATCATCAATCATTCCAGCTGGGGACGAGAGTTATCACAGACAAGGTCCACCACACAACAACTCTACTGGGGAATCTATCCGAGGAGATAAAGGATTTATCGGGATCAACCACCAAATACCACTCTTGCCCAAAGAGATCCAAGCTGCTGAGGAAGAAAGATTGCTATTCTGCTGAAGGGAAGAGAGGTGACTCTCAACAAGCAATTCACTTGGTAGGATAAACCACAAAAGGTTCCGGAGGGAGGAGATACAGTTATGCCAGGAATATGGACAAAAATCTTACCCTGTTGGGGATCGTACCACCCTTGGGAGAGCACTGAGGATCTCCTAAGTATCCTTTCGTCATTGTGAATGTTCACTTTGTTTAAAAACAAATTATAAAAAATTTGATCGTTTAAAACAATGATATTTTCTTAATCAAAACATGCAAAACATTTGTTGAATAGAAACAGATAAGAGTGGCAATAATTGGATAAAAGGCTCAAATTTATTTGATAGAATGGTAGTTTGTGAATGGCAAGACTCCATAGATCTTTACAAATTTGAAATTGGTGATATATATTGGAAAAGGGCTACATTGAACATAATGACCATTTCTCCACCAATTATGAATCCGATGTATTTGAAGCTTTGGTTGATAATGAGCAAGGATCTCTGACGGACGACAGCTGTAGAACAAAGTCTTGTCAGGATGCAGTTACTTGTCAAATCCCTAATTTTTGCCTAGATTGCCCCAGGATGAGGTACTCAATCTAGCGGGATACCTATATTCATTTTTCATGTCTCTAACTTTTGCCTGGACCGCCCTTTCGGATTTTCAATCCACCGAGACGCTCATTTTTGCCTAAGCCGCCATTTCGGGTTTTCAACTTAGCGAGCTATTCAGTTTTTATTATTTTAGGCGAAGTATTTCTTGACTGCATCTGAATTCACAGGACGAGTGAAATCTTCCCCATCCATAGTTGTAAGTATCAAAGCACCGCCTGAAAAGGCTCTCTTAACAACATACGGACCCTCATAGTTTGGAGTCCACTTGCCCCTGGAATCGGGCGCGAAAGACAAAACTTTCTTGAGCACAAGGTCACCTTCTCGGAACACACGAGGCTTGACCTTCTTATCAAAAGCTTTATTCATTTTTGCTGATATAACTGACCATGGCACATGGCAGTCAATATCTTCTCTTCAATCAAGTTTAGCTGGTCATAACGACTCTGAACCCATTCAGCATCAGTCAACTTGGTCTCCATCAAGACTCTCATTAATGGGATCTCCACCTCTACTGGGAGTACAACCTCTATGCCATAAACAAGAGAGAAAGGGGTTGCCCCTGTTGAAGTGCAGACAGATGTACGATAGCCATGCAAAGCGAATGGTAGCATCTCATGCCAATCTTTGTACGTAACAATCATCTTCTAGATAATTTTCTTGATATTCTTGTTAGCAGCTTCAACAGCCCCATTCATCTTGGGTCTGTACGGAGAAGAATTATGATGTGCAATCTTGAATTCACTACATAGCTCTTTCATCATCTTGTTATTCAAGTTAGATCCATTATCAGTAATGATCTTATCTGGCACACCATATCGGCATATGAGTTGATTCTTGATAAACTTTATGACCACCTGCCTGGTCACATTTGCATACGACGCCGCTTCAACCCACTTGGTGAAGGAATCAATTGCTACGAGAATAAATCTGTGTCCATTGGACGCTTTCGGCTCTATCATGCCAATCATGTCAATTCCCCACATGGAGAAAGGCCATGGTGATGAGATCACATTCAAAAGTGTCGGGGGAATATAAATCTTATCAGCATAAATCTGACATTTGTGGCATTTCTTCACAAATTTGCAGCAGTCAGACTCCATTGTCAGGCAATAGTAGCCTGCTCTCAACATCTTTCTAGCCATGGCATGTCCATTGGAATGAGTACCAAATGAACCCTCATGGACCTCAGTCATCAACAGGTCTGCTTCATGTCTATCCACGCATCTGAGCAGAACCATGTCAAAATTTCTTTTGTAAAGCACTTCGCCATTGAGGTAGAAACTGCCTGACAATCTCCTTAAAGTCTTCCTATCTTTTACAGATGCCCCAGGCGGGTAAATCTGGCTCTAAAGGAAACACTTGATATCATAATACCACGGCTTATCATCTTTTACTTCTTCTACTGCAAATACATGAGTTGGTCTGTCCAAGCGCATCACGGTGATATTGGGGACTTCATTCCACAATTTAACCACAATCATTGAAGCAAGCGTAGCAAGAGCATCTGCCATCCGATTCTCATCTCGAGAAATATGATGGAAGTCAACCTCAGTAAAGAACGTTGAAATCCTCCTCGCATAATCTCTATATGGAATGAGGCCAGGCTGATTCGTTTCCCATTCACCCTTAATCTGATTAACAACGAGGGCCGAATCACCATATACATCAAGATGCTTGATCCTTAGATCAATACATTCCTCCAATCCCATAATACAGGCCTCATACTCAGCCATATTATTCGTGCATTTGAAAGTTAGCCTCGCTGTAAAAGGAATATGTGTGCCCTGAGGTGTAATGATTACCGCCCCAATACCATTTCCATATTAATTTACCGCGCCATCAAATACCATACTCCATCTGGAACCAGACTCTGGCCCTTCATCAAGTGTGGGGTCATCACAATCTTTCATTTTCAAATACAGAATCTCCTCATCCCGGAAGTCATACTGAACTGACTGATAATCTTCAATAGGCTGATGTGCCAAATGGTCAGCCAAGATACTACCTTTAATAGCCTTCTGAGCTCGATACTCAATATCATACTCAGATAACAACATCTGCCAACGGGAAATCCTTCCAGTTAAAGCAGACTTCTCGAATATATACTTGATTGGGTCCATTCTGGATATCAACCAAGTGGTATGATTCAACATATACTGATGTAAGCGCTTAGCGGCCCAAGCCAAAGCACATCATGTCTTCTCAAGCATTGAATATCGAGACTCACAATCGGTGAACTTCTTACTCAAGTAGTAGATAGCATACTCTTTCTTCCCTGATTCATCTTGCTGGCCAAGGACACAACCCATAGAATCTTCAAGAACAGTCAGATACATGATCAATGGTCTCCCTTCCATGGGCGGAGACAGAATCGGAGGCTCAGACATATACTCTTTAATACTATCAAAAGCTTTCTGGCAATCCTCGATCCAATCATGAGACTGATCTTTCCGGAGGAGCTTGAATATCGGCGCACATGTGGCAGTCATGTGGGATATGAATCTGGAAATGTAATTCAAGCGGCCAAGAAAACCTCGGACTTGCTTCTCAGTCTTGGGCGCAGGCATCTCTCATATTGCTTTGACCTTTGCAGGATCAACCTCAATACCTTTCTCACTGACAATAAAGCCCAATAACTTGCCAGAACGGACTCCAAATGTACACTTGTTGGGATTTAGACGAAGCTTGTACTTCCTCAAGCGCTGAAAAAGCTTCAATAGGTGCTCTACATGTTCAACCTCCAATCTTGACTTAGCGATCATATCGTCAACGTACACCTCAATCTCCTTATGCATCATGTCATGGAACAAGGTAGTCATAGCTCGTTGATAGGTGGCTTCGGCGTTCTTCAAACCAAAGGGCATCACTCGATAACAGAATGTTCCCTAAGGTGTGATGAATGTTGTCTTCTCCATATCCTTGGGTGCCATTTTAATCTGATTATATCCGGAAAATCCATCCATAAACGAGAAGACTTTGAATTTAGCTGTATTATCTACCAACATATCAATATGTGGTAGAGGGGAATCATCTTTCGGAATAGCTTTATTCAAGTCTCTATAGTCCACACACATTTGGTCTTTTCCATCTTTCTTAGGCACGGGCACAATATTGGCCACCCATTGAGGATATATAGAAGTCACCAGGAACCCCACATCAATTTGCTTCTGAACTTCCTCTTTGATCTTTTCTGCCATATCAGGATGAGTTCTTCTGAGCTTCTGCTTTACAGGCATGCACTTAGGCTTTAGAGGTAGGAAATGTTGCACAATATCAGTATCCAGACCAGGCATGTCTTCATATGACCAGGCAAAGACGTCAACATATTCTCGTAGCAACTTAATCAACCCCTTCTTAACAGATTCTTCCAGAAGTGCCCCAATCTTTACCTCTCGCACACAATCTTCAGACCCCAAGTTGACTGTTTCCAGATTCTCAAGATGCGGCTGAATGATCTTCTCTTCACGCTCAAGTAGCCGGGTAATCTTGTCAGGAATCTCTTCAACATCCTCTTCCTCTGCCTCAAATACAGGGAATTCAAAATTGGGAGATGGTGTTGGGTCATTATGTTCAATGGGTTTAGAAATCAACCTGCATAATGATTTTTGGATATGAAAAGCTTTAGAATTCAAACAAGGAAAATCATTATGCAGATGAGAAGGTTGATTTTATTTTATTTTTTAGTGTTTTATGTGATCACCAATTTCATGCAAAAACAAAAAGGGAAAATAAATGGAAAAACAAACATTTAACATGAATTTATTGAATGAAAATATCATTGTACTTATGCGCCATCAATGTCATCACTCCTCCTTTTGGCATGGGAGAAGGTTTTTTAAACAAAGTGATCATTACATTGACTTATGGACAACTGTTGGAATATCCCCAGCGACCCAATTGTTGCAGACCCCACCAGGGATGATGAAATTGCCAAAATCCTCTGTATCTTCTTCTAAAACGGCAGCAGCCTCCTCATCTAGACCAGTGTGGATGAAACCTCCACTCTTGAATAACCCTTGCTTGTTGAAAGTACCAGAAGAAAAACCTATGCCAGCCTGGGACTCGTTGTCTTCTAACTCAATCATTTTTTCTAAACCAGTGGTTGCACCACGCTCAATGGCCAACTTTGCATCTTTGTAGGAAGCAAATGAAGGAGCTCTTTTCTCAATAGGCTCAGCAATAGATAACGCTTGGAAAGGAGTACCAACTTCAACCTCAGCATCTATATAAGAGAAGGAAGACAAATGGCTAACCAGGAGATCCCTTTCTCCCCCTACCACCACCAGCTTCTTGTTTTTCACGAATTTCAATTTCTGGTGTAGGGTGGACGTCACGGTGCCTGCTTCGTGAATCCATGGTCTGCCTAAGAGACAACTATACGATGGGTGAATGTCCATAACCTGGAAGGTAATCTGGAAATCACTTGGTCCAATCTTGATTGGGAGATCAACTTCCCCAATCACAGTCTTACGAGACCCATCGAAAGCCTTCACAACTACTCCACTTTGCCTCATGGGAGGCCCTTGATATGATAGCTTTGAGAGAGTGGACTTTGGCAATACGTTCTTGATGACCCGGTGTCCACCAGCACATTGGACATGGCGTCGTCTTTGCAATTCATAGATATGTGTAAAGCCAAGTTGTGGTCTCTTCCCTCCCCAGGGAGATCAGAGTCATAAAAGCTCAGGTTGTTGCAAGCAGTAATATTTGCAACAATGCTATCGAATTGCTCCAAAGTGACATCGTGATCTACATATGCCACATCCAACACCTTCTGCAGAGCCTCTCGGTGTGGTTCTGAATTTAAGAGTAAGGATAACACATATATTTTGGATGGCTTTTGTAGAAGTTGGTCTACAACATTGTACTCGCTCCTTTTGATGAGTCTCAGCATCTCATCACAGTCTTCTTTCACATTGCCACTCGGGCCAACAAAAGTAGGAGTTTTCAGTATGGAGGAGGGCTTAACAGCAAGTGCCGGATTCGGAGAATTTACAGCGTTCCCGATCGGGCGTTCAACAAAATCAGCATTAATTTGAGGCTTCGGCGGTGCTGAAAATACACGGCCACTACGGGTCAAACTGCTAACATCGGCAATATTCACAACAGAAGAAGAGGGAAAGGACACCTCTTTCCCATTCTCTACTGCTACGGTGTTGTAGCGATATGGAACTGCCTTTTCAGAGGAGTAAGGCACAGGACCAGCATGCTTAATGATCAGAGCGGGAGAAGCCTTCTACTTGCTACCATTGTACTTGATGATAACAGGCTCGGGTATCCGGAACACTCGGGAGATCACATTGACCTTAGGCTCATTTTCATCAACATTCCTGTTTTGAAGGATCTCAATGACTCCTTCGTCCAACATTTCCTGAACATCCTTGCGCACCTGGCAACAACCCAATCGGTTAACAGAGCAGACTCGGAATCTATCATGGTCATGCTCATAATGAATGTAGTCACATAACAAACGATGCATCTGGACCAGAGACTGTTGAATATGACTGACATATTTGACCTTGTATTTTCAAGGGCAACCCTAGACCATGTTGACAGATTTCCCATGTTCGGGCAATGGGTTCTTCTTCACATTAGGGCCTACATCCTCAAAACATAAAATACCACACCTCACAAGGTCTTGAACCTTGGTCTTCAAAGGGTAACAATTCTCCACGTCATGGCCGGGAGCACCAGAATGGTAAACACAATGTAACTCGGGCTTATACCACCACTGGGGGTTAGCAGGTATAGCCGGTGGGTCTCTCGGAGTAATCAGCTTCCTTTCTATCAAAGAGGGATATAACTCTACGTACGTCATAGGAATAGGATCAAAGGTGACCCTTTTCCTCTCGTAACTCGTGCTGGTTTGATTACTATTCCGAGGCTGGTAGGCCTACTGCTGCGGTCGGTGTTGTTGTTGCTGATATTGCGGATGTGGTTGCTGATTGTTACTATGTTGCTGATATTGTTGATTGTCTCTGAAAACAGGTGCTATATGAGCCACCTGGTGCTGGTTACTGGCGGGACGCACAGTCTTCCTCCTCACAGAGGGTCTTCTTGGTTTCTCATGGGAGATCACAACATGTGCCTCTGCATCTTTCTTCTTTGCAAACGCCCCATAACATTTGGCAGAAGAGCCTTCTTCTCTAGTTAACCGTCCTTCACGGACCCCTTCTTCTAGACGCATCCCCATATTCACCATCTCGGTGAAGTCAGAAGGAGCGCTAGCAATCATCCGCTCATAATAAAAAGAACTTAAAGTCTTCAAAAAGATCTTAGTCATCTCTTTCTCTTCTAGCGGAGGCACGATCTGTGCTGCCACCTCTCGCCACCTCTTGGCGTACTCCTTAAATGTTTCTTTATCCTTCAGGGACATGGCTCTCAATTGATCTCTATCGGGAGCCATATCCACGTTGTACTTGTACTGCTTGACGAAGGCTTCGCCGAGATCATTGAAGGATCGGATGTTCGCGCTGTCTAAACCCATGTACCAACGCAAAGCGGCACCTGACAGACTGTCCTGAAAGTAGTGGATGAGTAGTTGGTCATTATCGGTTTGAGTCGACATCTTCCTGGCATACATGACCAGGTGGCTGAGAGGACAAGTATTTCCTTTGTACTTTTCAAAATCAGGGACCTTGAATTTCACAGGGATCTTCACATTTGGAACCAAGCAAAGTTCGGCAGCAGACTTGCCGAAAAGATCCTTCCCTCTGAGAGTTTTCAATTCCTTGCGAAGCTCAAGAAATTGATCGTTCATAACATCCATCTTCTCATAAACATCTGGACCCTCAGACGGCTCTGAATGATAGATGGTGTCGTCTACCCTAGGCAAATTATGCACGACAGGGGAGGAACGACAAGGCCCGGGCTAGATGCCGGCAGAGAAGCAAAGGTAGGAACAGGACCCTTAGGCATGAAATTGGTAGGCATCCCCCACGGGAACCCGGTTGGCATGGCTGTTGGAACAAAGTGTGCACTGGCAGCGGGCACAGTAGAGGAGACAATCTCGGAGATAACTGTCCTATGGGGAGGAGTTGAAGGTGTCGGAGAAGACTGACTTTGGGCAGCCATGAGTGACTCCATTAGGGCAGTCAATCTGGCCACTTCCTCTTTTAGCTTGCAGTTCTCTTGCTCAAAGTGATCCATCAGTCTTGAAATGTTGGCTCTAGTGTAGTACCGGTGAGTCAGCTTGTCTTCAAAATAAACGAAGGACACAGAGTTAGACCACAGGGCAAGGGACCGGAAACAAAACCAGCTTATGCATATGATGCATGCGATGCTTGTGCATATGATTTGTTTTTTTTTTATTTCAAAGGAACTTTAGAGTTTTATTTGCAAATTCGGGAAATATTAAGCATTTTATCACATATGGAAATATCTCATCAAATAATATTAGGGAAAAGAAATGCAGCATCGTCAATCATATACAAGAGAAAAGGAAAATAATCATCCTATTGATCCCTAGAAACAATCATCTAAAGCTCGGGACATAGGAAGATAAGATGCGCGAAGCCTCTTCACCTCCCTCTCGTAGACTGCCTCCATATCGGCCTTCTCTTTGGCGAGTCGATCATACATCCTCTTCCAGAACTTAGAAGACTGAGGAAGTAGAGAAGTTCATACATCATCAGGGTCATAAATCAACGCATCCTTCTCCTTAATCTGCTGAAGCAACTCTTCACGTTCACGGATCCAGGCACGTGAACGGTCTTCATCTCTCAACTCCTCTACTCCTTGATTAGGGAGGGTTGAAGGCCCAGCCAAAATCATAGGTGTAGGTCTCAAATACTCGTAAGGCATGAGATGCTCAGACGCCCTCTTCCTAACCCAAATAGTGTAAGGCTCCAAAGCGATGCAATTCTTAGGACCCAACTCTTTCCTTCCTTTCCTATGAATCTTGCGCCAAGCGCGGACCATCCTAGCTTTCAAGCCTTGGGGATCTTTACCATCCTGAAAGAATACACCCTCTAACAGAATGTTATTGGGTTTATCCTTTAAGGGGAACCCAAGCTGCCGACGTGCCAAAACAGGGTTGTAGTTAATCCCACCACATGTACCAAGAAGAGGTACATTGGAGAATTCGCCACAAGAGTCAATAATCTGCACACCATCATATACATGGTTATACCAAGAGATATCATCATTAGTGAGATACATAAGTCTCGTGGACCACCGTAGACATTCCTTGTTCTCCTTGGAAGCGACCGTCTGAGGTAAGTGAGAAATAAACCACTTATACAACAGAGGCAAACAACACACAATGGCGCCACCACCCTTTGCATTCCTCATATGCAAAGAGAAGTAGGTATTGCCCAACAGAGTCGGAACGGGATTAAGAGTAGAGAAGATCCTAATAACGTTCACATCCACAAACTTGTCGATGTTGGGGAACAATACAAATCCATAGATGAGAAGAACAAATATGGCTTCAAAGGCGTCCTCACTCACGGCCTTCCCATACATAGTAGCTTGAGCAATGAGGAACTCAGAAGGGAGACCTTGAATTCCTCCTTTGGTAGTTATATGAGCATCAACCAGGGATTCGTCTACGTGTAACATGTCTGCTATCTCTTGAGAAGTAGGAATACTCTCCAAGCCACTGAACGACAACTGGTCTAGAATAGGTATACCCACAAGGTAAGCATACTCCTCAAGGGTAGGTAAAAGCTGGAAATCCGGAAACGTGAAGCAACAGTACAAGGGATCATAAAATTGCACCAATACACTCATCAATCCTTCATCCACCTGGGTGGTCAGAAGAGGAAGAAGCTTCCCGAAACGATTCTTGAAACCCAAGGGATCTAATATATAAGATGTCAAATTCCTTAACTCTTTAAAGTCTGGTTGTCTGAAACTGTACTTCTTTGTATTCCTTCTTTGTCTTTCCATGTCTGAAAATTTTGCAAATAGACCTCTTAAGTTCCTTAAACATTTTCTTATTATTTTGATGATATGAATGCAAATGGGTGCATAAATGCATGAATGCAACAATCACACTCAAGGATCAAGCAAAGCACACCAAACAAAGGTCATGGGATGGATTATGTTATCATTAATATCAACCATCCATTCTGGTGGATTATGGTTTGCACCTTATCAACACCCAAGTTCCATTGATATTAAGGATACCTGAACGGATCAACCATGAATCAAGGGTTTGTTGCAAGTCACGAGCATGGAGTTTAGGTTAAGAACCACCCAAAGGGAGTGTACTAAGGTTTAAACCTGCCAAACATGTTCTACAAAAGGTTCCCATAGTCATCATCCCATCTTTTGGATATTATCGGAGAAACGACTACTCGTATTCCAAAAATATTCTTAAGAGAGACTCTTATGAGTGTAGTATCGCGTAACAATCATATCAAATCTTACACTTGAACGACTTTCGCACTACATCCTACGAAAAGGCCAAGATGGGCTTGGTAAACTAAGGTCCTTGGCTTCTAAGGTCTATATTGGAAAGAGTAATGTCTAACCACAACTTACTTGTGTGATATTATTGATCCCAACATAACCTCCACCAAGTGAATGGACTTGCAAGTCAACTTGCTAAGGAATAACTCCACACAAGTCGACAAGACTATGCCATTCTCCTATCCTAAGTGCACTCGAGTTCGGGTATAGAACTCATCTCACAAAGATCACCAAGCATACAAGGATTTAATATTCAAGCAATTCAATCATTACATACAATACAGTTATCCCAAATTGCACAAAAATATGTCACAAAAATAAATAAATATACAATACAATACAACAAATATGAAAAGTAGGCAAAACCCACTAGGGAAATTTTTTTCCCTAGCAGAGTCGCCACTTTTCTGTAGCGGGGTATTCGTTACCATTAGAGATATTGACTAAATCCAAGGTAAATCATACAAGTCGAGTCGCCACCGTACTTCTATTTATCCAAAGGAATGGTTAGAAAGCGAACAAAAACCTAAACGTTTTATCGAATCAAAAACTAGTAAAAATGTCAGAGATCTGGGTAAGGGGGTTGGTTATGCAATGGGAAGGTGTTAGGCACCCAAATCATCCTAGGTACTCCTAGGGAGCCCTTTTCACATTTGTTGCAAAGGTTGTTGTTTTTTTTTTGAAAATTTATTTGTGCAAACATGATTGAAGGGATGAGAAAAGCGTGTATGTTTATCTAATGTACTACTTACTAAAAGAAGGGTCAAGAGAAAATGACTCGCACGGATGTCGCATCCACTGCATACGTATCTCATCTGAATCTGAGAATCAGAGTCTTCGTAGCTCGGCTACCTATGGGTTAAAGAGGAGTGTGCTTTCTAAGACATCGCGTCTTATGCCTACGTATCTCATCTGGGATGAAAATCAGAGCAAAATGTAGTTCGACCACCTATGGGGTAAGGGTTGTGTTTTGGGGTGAACGACGTTACTACGCAATCTACCGGATGCTCGACCTTTGGAGATTTACTCGCCTATAGTAGAAGAAGTTAACATGTTCTTAGGAGAAGAAAAATCAATGAGTTTGGGGTGTTTAGGGATGCTCATGCGAAAAGGCAGTCCTAGATGAAGGAATCGCGCTACCTTAAATGACATGCCACGAGAGGCTATACGAAATCTAAGAAAGCGGTAAAATGCGGGAAAAAATAAAGGGATCGGGGGATCTACCATACGGATAAAGATCCGAAGCAACAACAAATAAAGGAATAAGAAACCCAGAGATCTCTCAAGCTAGCACCATCAAAGAAAGTGAGTCAGTACAGGTAATCAGAATAAACCTCCAGGTGGTATCCCACAAATAAAGTGGAACACCAGGCAAGCCATCTCTGCAAGAGTCATGTGAGCCCTTACAAAAAAAACTCAACAAACAGGTTAGAGAAACAAGATAGGGTAATCCAGAGTTGCCCCTAAATCAAAATGTAACCACATGAATCATGCCATTAAAATTCACAAAAAGCTCACAAAAAGCAACCAAGGGTAGGAGGCCTAAACCTCTTGTCAAACACATGCATCAAAAGGGTATCAAATTCACCCATAATCCCTCATACATTCAGAGCATTCAAATTAAAAGCATAAAGTAATGGGAATAAGGCAAACCTGACTAGAGAGATCGAATTAAATTGAATTGCCCGGTTGGGTTTGCAAAGCAATCTGAGGGTTTATATGAGAGGGAATTGGTTCTTTGCCGATGAGTTCACTTCAGTCTCTAGAGGTTGCTCTGAACTCTGTTAGCTCTTCTCTCACTATTTTTTTCCCTGCCAGGGTAATAGGAATAGAATTTTATTTTTTGTTTCACTGAAACTCTGAATTTATAACCTGATTTTTGTAGACCTGTGGGCTCAAATGAGAGAGGCCCAAGTCCAAAAAAAATTCGGTTATATTTTATTTATTTATTTATTTTATTTATTTTTTTATTTTTGTTTTTCGTTTTTCGTTTTTTTTTCGTTTTTCGTTCTTTTATTTTTTTTTATTTTTTTTAAACACGTGGGCTTCGCCTAGCGAGCATGACAGTTCAAGAAATTCCTCTGAGCATAGGTGATTCTTGTGGCTTTTCTTGGGACTCGCTAGGCGACCCATTCTGCTCTCCTTGCGAGCATGACAGCTCATGAACAAACTTTTGCTCCTTCAAGATTAACGTTTTGACTGACGAATAGACCCTATTTGAACCTGTTGGAAGTATCTCAAGCCATTCCCTTGTGTTGACTGATCATCTAAATAGAATCCACAAAGTGTCTTGGATGATACTCAAGCTTCAAACAAAAGATGTTAGTGACACATTTTTATGCTTTTGGTTAGTAAACAAAAGTAAGAGAAACAATGATGTATAATTCAAGCATGCTTGGTGATCTCAAACCAATCACAAGGAGTCCCACTCAAAGGAAAAGGGAACCAAGATGCTAAAGATCCTTGAGGCAATGCAAATGCAATGTTACGATGCCATGAGGGATCTTAGGGTCAAAATTGGGGTCTTACACCCATGATCTTCATATGTTAATTTTAATCAAGAATTCATCAAGAGTTTGGAATTTGTTTGCCTTGGAAACCCTAATTCATCTGGGTATCTTGTGTAAATTCTTCAACAAGCTTCTTCAACCATTGATCAAATATTTCAAGGGATACTTCACATTTCATCATCTTATGCATATATTATCCTCCATGATTCCCAAAAGTCAAGAGAATGTCAAGCTAGCAAGTTGGTTGATGGTGGTTGACCAGAGGAAGCCAACTGATCAAAATTTGGGTTCCCTAGACCCTATCTCCTACAATTTGTGTCATATGAAAATGATTCCAAGATAAAAATTACTCTAAATGACATTCAAAACAACTTTCATGTTGAGGTCAAGATCTATTTTTTCTTGGAAAGTCATTTTTATGGTGAAATATTATAGGTCATTTTGTCTAAACTCTAATTTGGAGGTCAACTTCCCAAGGCCATAACTTGCCCAATTTTTATGAGATGAAAGTTATTCAATTGCAAAATAAAATTCAAGGTGTCTAATTCAACTTTGATTTTTGGAGGAAAAGAAAATTCAACTTTAAATTCATGTGATATGAGGATACATTATAGGTCATTTTGGACCCATGCCATTGAACAAGTGATTTTCCTTAACTTCAAAAATGCATAATTCCTTCATGCTAAACCCAAATGAGGCCAAATTTTTGACCATTTTGAATAACTTTGAGAGAGATAAAACTTTGATGAAGGAAAGTTTATCATTTGAAGCTCATATAAAAAGTTAGCCAAGGTGGAAGAAGTGAACATATGGTTTGACACTTAGAATTTTTTTTGATATGTTTGATTTTCCCAACTTCCACCTAAAAATTCATCATGATCCAAGATTCAAATGAAAAAGTGTTCAACTTGAAAGTTGTTCCTGTTGATCTAAAAATTTCTAAAAAGTCCAGTTTCATCCCATTTGGACAAGGTATGAGAGACTTGCGCATGGCTTGAACTTGCATCACCATTTGGCATCAGTGAACTTGAATCTTCCATACACAAATGCATGGCTTTTCCACATGACTTTAGCGATGTTTGTACTCAACTTTGGACCTGAAGGAATGATTACACGGGCCTATCACACACTCATGCATCCATACAAGCAAGTTACTATTTTTGAAAATTTGAATCAAGTGCTCAATTAGCAATGCCTTGGCTATAAATAGAGACCCTTGCCTTCAGAAATAGGGATCCCTGCGCGTTAGCTTTAAATCCCCAACTCTAAACCCTCTCATTCAAAGGATAACCTTGAGGATTTCCATTGGAAATCGAGTTTGAATCTCCACTATTTTGAGATTCAAATCTCCAAGAGTCCTGCTTCCTTTTTGATTCAATTCCATTCCATCAAGTGTCCAGAGCAAGGCCAAGAGCAATTGGAAGCAAGATCGTGTTTACCCAGACCTGTAGTGAAGGTGAATTTCTCAATTTTTCATCTCTTCGATTCTTACTCAATTCTCCATAATTCTTCTTTATTTTTGGTTTTTTGAAGTCCTACCAATGTAGGCAACAAGATTGAGTTGCTTTGAGGTCAAATCTAAGCAACTCAGATCATGATCCTCAAATTTCAACTCCCTGTATCTTTCAATATACTTGGAATTAGGAGAAGTTGAGGCCAGATTTGAGCTCATGAGCATTTTTACTTTAAATTTATGTCCTCCTTTTTTATTTTGGTGATGGTTGAAGATGGACCAGTCCGATGAGGTCCACCGGAGAAGAAGACCGGAGTTACAGCTTTGGCGATGCGTTGGCACGTCTCAGACCATAAGATCCTTGCAATTTGTTTTAATCTCACGCGTTGGTTTTAAATACCATCTCTGCAGTGCATTGCCTTGTGTCCATTGTGGAACGCGCGTTGAGGACCACTTAATCTTCCACCTCAATTAATGAGGGAGATCAGGTGGTCCACGTTTTTTGCTATTTTTTTATTTTTGTTTTAATTGACTTATTTTCATTAATTCATATTAATTTTAATATTGATCCAAAAAATATGAGACTTTCACCCAAAAAATTCCTCTTTCATTTTCTGAATTAAAATTATTTTTTGGATTATTATTAATATTTTTCATGATTTAATTGTTTTTGTGAATATTTTTAATGGTTTAAAAATACTTTTAAGTTTCCAAAATTAATGAAATTTTTTCTCCAATATCCTTTGACATTGTTTGACCTATGATAAATCCCATGGCCATTTATTTGGTGTTTTGATTAGGTTTTAGGATTTTGACCAACCATAATTTAATTTAATGCATTTTTAAAATTAATTTTAATTGTTTAATTGCAAATAAATTGTGTTGAGTTTTTGATATTGACTTATTGAGTTTGATTTATGTTGTTGGGCCTTGGTCAAGGTTTATTTGACTTTCTTGAGTTAAAATCATTGGATTTAGGGGATTGATGAAATCTACATTTCATCTCCCAAAATGAATGAATGATTTTAATTTGATAAAAGTCTTCCTTTGACCAATTTGTGTTGATTCCATTTCCCCTCCCTCTTCATCTCAATCTCATTCTCTTCTCATTCATTTCATGGACCTATGATATCTCTATATCCTAAGGCTAGTTGATTGCAAAATCAACCTAAGTATGGATGAGATTAGGTCCACCCCTTTTGCATTTCTTTTAAGTGTGGTGTGCTTTAGGAGTATGGTTCGTCATACCATATCTCTAACATGCATTAACACTAAAAAAATTATTGCCCGACCTCAAATAGTTGTGACTTCTACATAAGTCCAATTATAATTCTTTAACATAACGCTAAATTTTTACACAAAGGCATAGCATTCTAGTAAGTGAGATTGTAAGTCTCTCCACTTTCATGGTATTGTGTGGAAACTTGACCTTTTTTCCTTTCTTTGGAAGATGTCTTGGTTCAAAGATCCATGCTTGTGAATAGTGGGTTAAGTGTTCTCCAAAGAATGACTTAAATAATTGAAAATCAAAAGCAATACTAACTTCTAATCAACTAACAATTAACATTTAATTTCAAGCCACTTACTTTTATGCACTTTAATTTTAAGTCTTTATTCATTTGCCATTATTCATACCATTTAACTTGTTTACTTTAATTCCATTTTCACTTTGCTCATTTGAGCCATATCTTGCGATTACATTGTGATTGTATATACTTGTTTGTGTTTGTGGTCTTTTGACCTTAATGTACATAATAACAACAAAAACCCAAAAAGACATTTGTGCGGACTGTTGGATTTGATCTGAGACATTGGACTTAGAATTAGGCAACACTCCTTATGCAAAAAGACTTGGTCAATGCTAACTTTCTGAAATCAAGTGCTTGTGAAGTGAATTTTCATCTAAAGCAAGTGTTGAGATCCTATTTGAGTTCATCTGCTACATGGTCTTATTAAAACTGTTACGTTGAACTTGTGCTTAATGCCTATCTCTGATTTCATCTGATACATGAGAGATTATGAAGAAGATCATGGAGTTGCTAAGCTTGGATGTAGCTATCTTTATTTTATTCCTTGCTCTTCATCTTGGTATTTGTGTATTGATATTGGTTGATTCTAAAGTCCAAGTGAAATTTCGATTTCTATACGACATTCTTGTCTATTGGATTGCATCCCATTGGTCATATCTTTTCAACCCTTAACTTTTAAATTTGTGCTTAAGATTAGTCTCTTTATATCCTCCCCACTTCTTTAATTTAAAATCTCTCCCTCCTCTTAAAAATCTTCTTTGGTTGTGTTTTTTTCTAAACTTAGACCATATTGCAAATTAGAAACTTTGGCCTTATGCCATTGCATTTTTAAAACTCTTTTCTTAATCAAATTTGTAAATGAACTTAATTATACTTGACTTAAAATTTCAAAAGACAAAAAGAATTAACACTCATTCAAACCTTTTAGGCCTTTCGTGCCTTTGTAAAAACTTAAATTTTTGTTAAAAGCAATGCGTCCACTTTGAAATTGATACCACGAACTACGAGGTTTTGATCCCTCATTTTTAAGTTGGTACGTAGGCATAAGTCCGAAGGTCTTGTCAAACACAAAAATATAATTAATGAATTATTTTCTCATCCCTCCCCTCCATTTATTGCAAACATCATTTTATACAAAAACACATATGCAAACAAAAAGGGCTCCCTATGAGTACCTATGACACTTTGGATGCTAACACCTTCCCTCTGTGTAACCAATCCCCTTACCTGTAATCTCTGGCATTTTATTAGTTTCTGAAATTCTAGTTATCAGACTTTGGATGTCACACTGGTTGTTATGACATCCAATTCTGCACAGACAGGGATTATGCAGAACTTAACAGTAAGTGCAGTAAATAACACAAGTAATTGTTCACCCAGTTCAGTCCAACATGACCTACATCTGGGGGCTACCAAGCCAGGGAGGAAATCCACTATTAGTAGTATCAATTCAAAGCTAAACTCACCCGTTTACAACTTATCACTTAATCCCTACCCAATGCAATTTCAATCTTAACCTAAGATCAGAGTTCCTACTCACTCCCCCTCAATCACCTAAGTGATATTAAAGACACTTTGAAGTCACACTTCAAAAACAACTCTTGATTATGCTTCACAGCTTAAATCAAGATACACAGCACTCACGCTTAAAAGCTTTGAGTGACACAACACTTACAACTCAATGAACACCCTATGCCAAAGCAATCATCTACTTGATAATGGCTTGGCTTACAAGATACGTCTAATACTAGACTCACAAAAATACAGCAGTGAAGTATGATGGACACACAAAATCTTCACGCCTCAAAATCCCCGAAACTGAATGAAGGAACGCCTTCCTTTTTATATTGCAGCATCCTGGGCTTTTGCACCTGTATTCTCCTGAATTTAAGGTCACACAAGTTCCCATAAATTCAACATTTAGGTTACTAACAAATAGGCTATTTGTTAGGTTCATTGAATGTAGATTGGTTGTTGATTTCCTGGTTTTTCTCTAAGCTGTTGACTTCCTAAAGAATAGCCTGAGAAAAAGCTGAAACAGAAAGCTGAACAACCTACAATATAGCATATGCTGTCAGGAATGAATGTCACGACATTCAACTTGACATCAAGGTCCATATGCTGAGTCTATTTTTCCAGAAAACAGACTGTACAATTTTGCTGACCTGTACATGATCAAAATGACCATACTACAGTAACAGCTTACATTAATAAATGTCAAAGTGTCCAACTTAACATTTACACATTTGGCCTTAAGTTAGTTTTGTTATTCTCTTGAAGAACAAACTAAGTTACATGCTGAAGTATAACAGAACACCACTCTGTCTAATCTTCAGCAGCTGCTTTCAATGAGGAATGTCATAACATCCAGTTTGACATTCAATCAGTAGGCCTTATGCCAGGTCTGGTTCTTCCTTGATAACCAGACTGCACTTAAATACTAAGTTCTAACAGAACTCCTGCTGTTCTATTCCTTAGTATCTGTTAACAGGTATGAGTGTCACAACATCCAGTTTGACATTCACTAAATCCTGTGTTAGCTAGTCCTGCAGTGACTACAATGTAGTCACACATACATGTTATGACATCAGTCAAGACATTAGTGTTTTACCATATAATGCAGCCAATAAACACCTACAAACTCCCCCTTTGGCAAATTTTTGGCTAAAACACTTTGATCCCCATCACAGAGTTCATAGCAGCGGAATCACACAATTAGCAGGAAAAAAATACTAGCTAATACACTCAGAGTGGCAGCACACTCACACACATGGAAGTTAAATAACAACTTCACACAGCAGCACACACACAGTTGCTGCAGGGGAGGGAATCTTCAGATCTGTCATGAGAGTCTGTTGTAGAGACCCACTCTGTTTGTCAGGGGTAGTGGTGGTGGTTATTACTCCCCCTTTTTGTCAAAAATGTTGCCAAAGCGAACAACATAGTCAGAGCACAATGACAGAGTTCCAGACTTGGTTTTACTTCATAGTTTCAACCAAGTTAACATCCCCTTGATCTTGCTTCACAGCTTCGATCAAGTAATCACCCACTTTTGCTTTACAGTAGGTACCACCATATCAGATGCCCTGATTTTGTTTCTGACATCCAGAACCACTCCTGCATGAACAGCATCCTTGAACTCCTGCAGGTACATTGACCTTCTCACAGTAGGGTGTCTCCTTACCCTCTTGTATCCACCCTTGTTACAAGTAGCATAGCTATGATCTGGTGCCCAATCATAACTTAGTCCAAATTGTTTAATAGACAGAGATATTAAACAATTTATTCCCAACATCAGTGGTTGCTATAAGGTCTCAGAGAGACACATTCCCAGTTTGCTCCTTAAGTTTTCAAACTAAGTAGCATCCAGAGCCTTTGTAAATATGTCAGCCAGTTGAAGATCCGTGGCTACATGTTCCAAAGTGATCACCTTGTCTTCCACCAGATCTCTGATGAAGTGGTGCCTAATGTCAATATGCTTGGTCCTGCTGTGTTGGATGGGATTCTTGGAGATATTGATGGCACTGAGATTATCACAGAACAATGTCATGACATTTTGAGAGACATTGTACTCAGTGAGCATCTGTTTCATCCAAACCAGTTGGGAGCAACTGCTTCCAGCAGCTATGTATTCAGCCTCTGCAGTGGACAGAGAGACACAATTCTGCTTCTTGCTGAACCACGATATGAGGTTTTCTCCTAAGAAGAAACATCCACCTGATGTGCTTTTTCTGTCATCAGCACTTCCAGCCCAATCAGCATCACAGTACCCAGATAGGACAGGCTCAGACCCATGTGAATACAGCATCCCATAGTCACACGTCCCATTGATGTACTTGAGAATCCTTTTGACTTGATTCAAATGGCTCACCTTGGGCTCTGCTTGGTATCTGGCACACACTCCAACTGCATAAGAAATGTCAGGTCTACCTGCAGTTAGATACAACAGACTACCTATCATGCTTCTGTACAGGCATTGATCAACACTAGGCCCTCCATCATCTTTGGTTAACTTCAGATGAGTAGGAGCAGGAGTCCTCTTGTGCCTGGCATTATCCATACCAAACTTCTTAACTATGTTCTTGGCATACTTGCTTTGGGAGAGAAACATAGAGTCCTCCATTTGGTTTACTTGCATTCCAAGGAAATAGGTCAATTCTCCCACTAGACTCATTTCAAACTCAGACTGCATCTGGTGAACAAATTTTTTAACCATTTGTTCTGACATTCCACCAAAGACTATATCATCAACATAGATTTGAGCTATCATGATTTTGCCTTCTTCATCCTTCACAAACAAGGTTTTATCTATGCCACCCTTTCTGTATCCATTTGAGGTCAGAAATTCGGTTAACCTTTCATACCAAGCTCTGGGTGCTTGCTTCAACCCATACAAGGCTTTCTTCAACTTGTATACATGCTCAGGTTGGTTAGGATCACAGAACCCTTTGGGTTGTTCCACATAGACTTCTTCATTCAGGTAGCCATTCAAGAATGCACTCTTCACATCCATCTGGAATAGCTTAAACTTCAGGATGCAAGCTACCCCCAACAGCAATCTGATGGACTCAAGTCTAGCCACAGGAGCAAAAGTCTCATCAAAGTCTACCCCTTCAACTTGAGTGTATCCTTGAGCTACTAGTCTTGCTTTATTTCTAGTAATTACTCCTTTCTCATCAGATTTGTTTTTGTAGATCCACTTGGTACCAATGATGTTGGACCCTTCAGGTCATGGAACTAGCTCCCATACTTCATGCCTTGTGAACTGCTCGAGTTCCTCTTGCATGGCAATGATCCAGTATTCATCAGTCAGGGCTTCTTTCACATTCTTTGGTTCAACCTTGGAAACAAAGCAGGAATTTGAAGTTATTCCTCTTGACCTGGTAGTTACACCACTGGTGGGATCCCCTATGATAAGATCCTTAGGGTGGTCTTTCTGAATTCTGATAGATGGCACTTTGGTGGTTGCATCTACTTCACATTCAGGAGGAGGTTCCTGTACTTCTTCAGACTTGACTGGAGTGTCAGTTGAACTGTCAAGGAATGTTTCAACATCCTCCATGACATCGGTTCCTTCCTCTTTGTCATCCACAATAACATTTATGGATTCCATCAGGACATTGGTCCTGTAGTTGAACACTCTGTAGGCTCTACTGTTGGTAGAGTATCCCAGGAATATACCTTCATCACTTTTGGGATCTAGCTTCCTTCTCTGTTCACGATCTGTGAGAATGTAGCATTTACTTCCAAAGATATGAAAGTACTTCACAGTGGGTTTTCTGCCCTTCCATACTTCATATAGAGTGGAGGAGGTTCCTTTTCTCAAGGTGACTCTGTTGTGAACATAGCACGCGGTATTCATTGCTTCAGCCCAAAAGTGCATGGGGAGCTTCTTTGCATGAATCATTGCTCTGGCAGATTCTTGAATAGTTCTATTTTTTCTTTCAACTATTCCATTCTGTTGAGGAGTTATAGGAGAGGAGAACTCATGGCTTATTCCTTCAGACGAGCAAAACTCATCAAACTTGGAATTCTTGAACTCAGTACCATGATCACTTCTAATCCGGACCACACAACTGTCCTTTTCCCTTTGAAGTCTTATGCACAGATCTTTGAAGACATCAAATGTATCTGACTTCTCTCTGATGAAGCTTATCCACGTGTATCTGGAATGGTCATCAACCACCACGTAAGCATACTTCTTCCCACCAAGACTTTCAACCTGCATAGGTCCCATTAGGTCCATGTGCAACAGTTCCAGAACTCTGGAGGTTGTGGAATGTCCCAGCTTCGGGTGTGACATCTTGGTTTGCTTGCCCACCTGGCATTCTCCACAGACTCTTCCTTCATCAATCAGAAGCTTTGGAATTCCTCTGACTGCTTCCTTGGATATGATCTTCTTCATTCCCCGTAAGTGGAGATGTCCAAGTCTTCTATGCCACAGCTTCACCTCCTGTTCTTCCTTGGCTGATGAGCATGTTGTGGAAAAGTTAGAGAGTTCAGGTTCCCACAGGTAGCAGTTGTCTTTGGACCTGGTTCCTCTCATAACTTCCTGATTGTCACCATTTGTCACAATGCACAACTCCTTAGTAAACTGAACATGAAAACCTTGATCACACAATTGACTTATGCTGATGAGGTTTGCAGTTAGTCCTCTTACTAACAGCACATTGTTCAGTTTTGGCACTCCAGAACAGTCCAGTTTGCCCACACCTCTTATTTTTCCTTTGGCACCATCACCAAAGGTCACAAAGCTGGTAGTGTGAGGTTGAATATCTACCAGTAGATTTTCCATACCAGTCATATGTCTTGAGCATCCACTGTCAAAGTACCAGTCTTCTCTGGAAGAAGCCCTTAGAGCAGTGTGTGCTATCCTAGCATACCATTGTTGCTTCTTAATGGGAACACATCTCTTATGTGTTTTGTGCTTAGGTCTGACATGCGAGGCTCTGTTAGGGAAACCATGAATCCAGTAGCAGAAGGCTTTTATATGTCCAAGCCTACCACAGTGGTGACACCTCCAATTCTGGTATTTCCTCTTCTGATGATCATTCATCCTAGATCCTCGATGTTGAGACATTGGCTTTGACTTCTGCTTGTACTTATGAACTTTAGCCTTTGGGCGTTTGTGTTCGGTTGAGGATCTTTTCCCAAATCCTAGGCCAGATTTGGTTCCAGATTGCTGTCCCACCTTGAGAATCTCTTCCAAGGTGTCAGTTCCCTTATTCATCATTCTGATGGATTTAGTCATCTGGTTCAGCTTGGAGGTCAGCAGGGCTATTTCACCATTTAGACCCTCTATGACAAACAGTTACTTTTGTCTCTCATCTTCCAGTTCCTTGATGAGTTTCTTCTGCTTTTCTCCTTGTGCACGCACCTCTGCACTGGTGGAACACAGCTTCTTATAGGCTGCAGCAAGTTCATCAAAAGACAGTTCATCTGCACTTGAGTCATCATCAGAGGCACAAACACTGGTTAGTGCAGTGACATGTTTGGCAGATTCTCCTTCAGATTCACTTTCAGAATCTCCTTCAGACCATGTGATAGCTAGCCCCTTATTTTTCAATTTGAGGTAAGTAGGGCATTCAGCTCTGACGTGTCCATACCCTTCACAACCATGACACTGGATCCCCTTGCCATGGTTGAACCTCTCATCAGAAGTTGATTTGTTCTTAATGTCAGACGGGATGTTCTTGACATTAGATCTACCTCTTTGATCAATCTTCTTCACGAACTTGTTGAACTGCCTCCCAAGCATGGCTAAGGCTTCTGATATACTTTCATCACCTCCAGTATATCCTGCTTCTGGCTCCTCTTCAGCATTAGATACAAAAGCTATGCTTTTGTTCTTCTTCTCAGCATACTCACCCAAGCCCATTTCAAAGGTTTGGAGGGAACCAATGAGCTCATCCACCTTCATGTTGCATATGTCCTGCGCCTCCTCTATGGCTGTGACCTTCATAGCAAATCTCTTAGGCAAGGACCTGAGAATCTTTCTTACAAGTTTCTCTTCAGCCATTTTCTCACCTAGTCCACCAGAGGTGTTTGCAATTTCAAGAATATTCATGTGAAAGTCATGAATAGTCTCATCCTCTTTCATCCTCAGATTTTCAAACTTGGTGGTCAGCATCTGAAGTTTGGACATCTTCACCTTGGAAGTACCTTCATGAGTTACCTTGAGGGTATCCCAAACTTCCTTAACTAGTTCACAATGGTGTACCAGCCTGAAGATGTTCTTGCTGATTCCATTGAACAATGCATTCAAGGCCTTGGAATTTCCAAGAGCTAACGCCTCTTGCTCCTTGTCCCACTCTTCTTCAGGAATCTGCACACTGACTCCATCTTCACCTGTCCTCATTGGATGTTCCCATCCTTTGTTGACAGCTCTCCAGACTTTGCTGTCTAGAGACCTTAAGAAGGCTATCATACGAGGCTTCCAGTCATCATAATTAGATCCATCCAACATGGGTGGTCTGTTTGAGTGTCCTAAATCCTTGTCCATGGTACTAGAAAGTAACTTCCCTAGATCTCACCCAGAAATTCACAGGCAGGGTGCCTGCTCTGATGCCAATTGAAATTCTAGTTATCAGACTTTGGATGTCACACTGGTTGTTATGACATCCAATTCTGCACAGACAGGGATTATGCAGAACTTAACAGTAAGTGCAGTAAATAACACAAGTAATTGTTCACCCAGTTCAGTCCAACATGACCTACATCTGGGGGCTACCAAGCCAGGGAGGAAATCCACTATTAGTAGTATCAATTCAAAGCTAAACTCACCCGTTTACAACTTATCACTTAATCCCTACCCAATGCAATTTCAATCTTAACCTAAGATCAGAGTTCCTACTCACTCCCCCTCAATCACCTCAGTGATATTAAAGACACTTTGAAGTCACACTTCAAAAACAACTCTTGATTATGCTTCACAGCTTAAATCAAGATACACAGCACTCACGCTTAAAAGCTTTGAGTGACACAACACTTACAACTCAATGAACACCCTATGCCAAAGCAATCATCTACTTGATAATGGCTTGGCTTACAAGATACGTCTAATACTAGACTCACAAAAATACAGCAGTGAAGTATGATGGACACACAAATCTTCACGCCTCAAAATCCCCGAAACTGAATGAAGGAACGCCTTCCTTTTTATATTGCAGCATCCTGGGCTTTTGCACCTGTATTCTCCTGAATTTAAGGTCACACAAGTTCCCATAAATTCAACATTTAGGTTACTAACAAATAGGCTATTTGTTAGGTTCATTGAATGTAGATTGGTTGTTGATTTCCTGGTTTTTCTCTAAGCTGTTGACTTCCTAAAGAATAGCCTGAGAAAAAGCTGAAACAGAAAACTGAACAACCTACAATATAGCATATGCTGTCAGGAATGAATGTCACGACATTCAGCTTGACATCAAGGTCCATATGCTGAGTCTGTTTTTCCAGAAAACAGACTGTACAATTTTGCTGACCTGTACATGATCAAAATGACCATACTACAGTAACAGCTTACATTAATAAATGTCAAAGTGTCCAACTTAACATTTACACATTTGGCCTTAAGTTAGTTTTGTTATTCTCTTGAAGAACAAACTAAGTTACATGCTGAAGTATAACAGAACACCACTCTGTCTAATCTTCAGCAGCTGCTTTCAATGAGGAATGTCATAACATCCAGTTTGACATTCAATCAGTAGGCCTTATGCCAGGTTTGGTTCTTCCTTGATAACCAGACTGCACTTAAATACTAAGTTCTAACAGAACTCCTGCTGTTCTATTCCTTAGTATCTGTTAACAGGTATGAGTGTCACAACATCCAGTTTGACATTCACTAAATCCTGTGTTAGCTAGTCCTGCAGTGACTACAATGTAGTCACACATACATGTTATGACATCAGTCAAGACATTAGTGTTTTACCATATAATGCAGCCAATTAAACACCTACAGTTTCGATTTGAAAACTTCTTATCTTTGGGTTTTATTCGTACTTTTCCCTTTTCCATTGGAAACAATAAAAGCGCGGTGGCGACTCTGGTGTAATTGACGTCTAGCTTATCCATAGCTTGATGGTCATGACTTTACCGCTACAGAAAGCACCAAGAAGTTCAAGATGCACAAATACACACTATAAGGTTAGACATATGCTTATGAATATGTATATGAATATGCTGACAAAAGAGGCACAAAGGGTTAGACCGATAACACATACAACCAGATACTCGGCTAATCTCAACAAGGTGGAGACGCTACTAGAGATCTTGCTAGGCATTCAGTTGAAGAATACCTTGCAATGAATGATCATAGTCCATAAAATGAGCTAAATCCTACTACAAGGTTTAACGGTAAATTCGTGACCATCAAGCTATGGATAAACTTCACGTCAATAAAACCAGAGTCGCCATCGCGCTTTTATTATTTCCAAAGGAAAAAGGGAAAACTACGAACAAAACCCAAAGATAATAAGTTTTCAAATCAAAACTAATAAAATATCAGAGATTACAGGTAAGGGGGTTAGTTACACAGAGGGAAGGTGTTAGCACCCAAAGTGTCCTAGGTACTCCTAGGGAGCCCTCTTTTATGTGCATATGTTTTTTGTTCGAAATGATGTTTGATATAATATGGAGTGAGGTGATGAGACAAAGAATTCATTTATTATATTTTTGTGTTTGACAAGACCTTCGGTCTTATGCCTACGTACCAACATAAAAAATGAGGGATAAAAGCCCCGTAGTTCGTGGTAAAAATTTCAAAGGAGATGTTGAATTGATTTTATAAAAAAGTTTAAGTAAAAGGGCATAAAAGACCAAAGTTTTAAATAGGGTTCTTAGTTCATTTTGTCTTTTTGAAATTAAAGTCAATATGGTTAAGTTTATTTACAAATTTGGTTTAAGAAAAAGTTTGAAAATTCAATGGCATAAGGCCAAAGTTTTTAATCATTAAAACACGTCTAAGTTTGAAATCACAAACAAAAAAGATTTTTGAAAAGAGGGAGAGATTTTGAAATTAAATAAGTGGGAGGAGATGAAGAGGATACCCTATAAAAAAATTAAAAGTTAAGAGTTGAAAAGATCTGACCAATGGGATGCAATACAACAAACAAGAATGTCATATAGAAACTCATTTTCCTTTGGACTTTGGCAAGCAACAAGCATAAGCAATATCCAAGCAAACCATGTGAAGGCCAAGGCATCAAATAAAGATAGCCATAATATCCAAGCAAGCATTCCAATAGCTAGTATTCTTCAATGTCTTCAAATATATAAGATGAAAGGGTCCTTGATCAACTCAGAACAATCATCAGGCATAAACAATAATAACAGTATAACAATTAAGCACAGAGACAGAGTAATATATGAATCAATGGCACTCGAGGCCCTGCATCAGATGAAAGCACAATCAAGGATAGAACAGTCTCAGATAGTCGCATTGGCTATGTCCTTTAGCATAGGTAATGTTTTCTAATTCTAAGTCCAAAATTTCAGATTAAGTCCAACAGTCCACCAAGATGTTTTTTAGGGTTTTTGTTGTTATTATGTGTTTTAAAGTCCTAAGACCAAAAAACAAAAACAAAGGCAAACAAACAATATATACAATCACAAGATATGGCTCAAATGAGCAAAGGGGAAAGGACTTGAAACATAAACATCTTGCATGAAATGTAAATGGCAATGAATGATAAAGGTACTGAAAACTAAAGTGCATAAAGTAAATGACTTGAAAGTAAAGAAATATTAATAAAAGGTTAGTTAATGATTAGTCAAATGTTAGTGAAAAGTTTTAATTAATTCATTCATTCTTTAGAGAACACTCAACCTTTTATCACAAGTATGAATTCTTGAACCAAGACATCATCCATGAGAAGGGATCCAACCTGGATAAATCAACATGTGTGCCACTAGCTCTCATAAAAGGAAGAAAGGTCAAGTTTCCGTATAATACCATGAAGAATGGGATACTTACAATCTCACTTACTATATTTTTATGCCTTGAGGGACCAATTTAGTTTTATGTTAAGCAATCGTAATTGGATTTATGTAGAAGTCACAACTATCTGAGGTCGGGCAATAAAATATAGGTGTTAATCCATGTTGGAGATTTGGTACAAAGAACCAAACTCCTAAAACATACGACACACTAAAAGAAATGAGAAAGACCTATCTCAGTCATACTTATGTTGATTCATCTGACACAAGGTTATTGATGAATCAACTAGCATTTAGACATTAGAGAAATCATTGGTCAATGATGGATTGGGGAAGAATAAGGGTGTAGATAAAGATGGAAGGGAAAGTAGAAACCCAAATTGATCATAGGAGGAATTTCATCTGAACAATACTATCCATTCATTTAGGGAGATTAAATGTACATTTCATAAATCCCCTAAAGCTAGTCTGAAAGATGATTTTCCTCTGCCACACATTGATATGTTGGTAGATAGTACGAATAACTTCAAAGTCTTTTCGTTTATGAACGGATTTTCTGGTTATAATCAAATCAAGATGGCACCTGAGGATATGGAGAAAACCACATTCATTACGTCTTGGGGAACATTATGTTATACAGTGATTCCTTTCGGTCTAAAGAATGTTGTTGCATCTTACCAGAGAGCTATGACCACTCTTTTTCATGATATGATGCGTAAAGAGATTGAATTTGATGTTGATGATATGATTTCCAAATCAAGTGATGAAGGAGAACATGTTGAGCATTTATTGAAGTTATTCCAGCATTTGAGGAAGTATAACCTCCGCTTGAATCCCAATAAATGTACTTTTGGTGTTCGTTCCGGTAAGTTGTCGGGCTTCAGTGTTAGTGAGAAGGGTATTAACGTTGATCCTTCCAAGGTCAAAGCAATTCAAGAAATGCCTGCGCTCAAAACTGAGAAGCAAGTTAGAGGTTTTCTCGGTCGTTTGAACTATATCCCAAGATTTATACGGCATATGACTGCCACATGTGCGCCTATATTCAAGCTTCTTCAGAAAGATCAGTCTTTTGATTGGACTGAAGATTGCCAGAAAGCTTTTGACAGTATCAAGGAATATCTGCTTGAGCCTGTGGTTCTATCTCCGCCTGTTGAAGGAAGATCGTTGATCGTGTATTTGACTATGCTTGAAGAGAGTATGTGTTGTGTTCTTGGTCAGCAAAATGAATCTGGAAAGAAAGAGTATGCAATTTACTACCTCAGTAAGAAATTCACCGAATGTGAGGCTCGGTATTCTATGCTTGAGAAGACATGTTACGCATTGGCTTGGGCTGCTAAGCGTCTGCGCCAGTATATGTTGAATCATACTACTTGGTTGATATCCAAAATGGATCCAATTAAGTACATTTTTGAGAAGCCTGCTTTAACTGGGAAATTTCCCGTTGGAAAATGTTGTTATCTGAGTATGATTTTAAATACTGATCTCAAAAAGCTATCAAGGGTAGTGTCTTGGCCGACCATTTGGCTCACCAACCGATTGAAGATTACCAGTCAATGCAGTATGTGTTTTCTGACGAAGAGATTTTGTACTTGAAGATGAAAGATTATGATGAACCATTGCTTGACGAAGGGACAAAACCTGGTTCCTATTGGGGCATGGTATTTGATGGAGTTGTTAATTCATATGGTAATGGCATTGTGGTAGTGATTATTACTCCTCAAGGCACTCATTTTCCTTTTACAGCTAGATTGACCTTCAAGTGTACAAACAATATGGCTTAGTATGAAGCTTGCATTATGGGGCTTGAAGAGGCCATTGATCTCAGAATAAAGTATCTTGACATCTATGGAGATTCAACTTTGGTTGTGAATCATATCAAAGGTGAATGGGAGGCGAATCAACCCGGTCTGATACCATATAGAGACTATGCGAGGAGATTATCAACTTTATTTACAAAAGTTTAGTTTCATCATATCCCTCGAGATGAAAACCGGATGGCAGATGCTCTTGCAACGCTGACTTCAATGATTGTGGTGAAATTTTGGAATGAAGTTCCCAATTTGACTGTGATGCGTCTTGATAGGCCAACTCTTGTGTATGCTATTGAAGAAGTCTAAGATGAAAAACCTTGATATTTTGATATCAAGTGCTTCATCCAAAGTCAGAGTTACCCGTCTGGGGAGTCTTTGAAAGATAAGAAGACTTTGAGAAGATTAGCCAGCAACTTCTACCTAAATGGTAATGTGCTTTACAAGAGAAAATCCGATATGGTTTTGCTCAGATGCGTGGATAGACACGAAACAAACCTATTAATGACTGAAGTCCATGAAGGTTCCTTTGGTTCTCATTCCAATGGACATGCTATGGCAAAGAACATTTTGAGAGCAGGCTAGTATTGGCTGACAATGGAATCTTATTATTGCAAGTTTGTGAAGAAATGTCGCAAGTGTCAAATTTATGCGGATAACATTCATGTTCCTCCGACACTGTTGAACGTCATTTCCTCTCCATGGCCCTTCTCCATTTGGGGAATTGATATGATTGGTATGATTGAGCCCAAAGCTTCGAACGAACATCGTTTCATTCTGGTGGCTATTGATTACTTGACAAAGTGGGTTGAAGAGGCATCATATGCGAATATGACCAGGCAAGTTGTTGTAAGGTTTATGAAGGATCAGATTATATGTCGTTATGGTGTGCCAAGTAAGATCATTATTGATAATGGATCTAACTTGAACAATAATATGGTGGCAGCTCTTTGCAAAGACTTCAAGATTGCACATCATAATTCTTCTCCCTACTGACCCAAGATGAATGGGGTTGTTGAAGCTGCAAATAAGAACATTAAGAAGATCATCCAGAAGATGGTTGTGACATATAAATATTGGCATGAGATGCTCCCATTTGTTTGCATGGGTACCGTACATCTATCCACACTTCAACAGGGGCAACCCCTTTCTCGATTGTTTATGGTATGGAAGTTATGCTCCTAGTAGAGGTTGAAATCCCATCATTGCGTGTCTTGATGGAAGTCAAGTCGACAAAAGCTGAATGGTGCCAAACCAGATATGACCAGCTGAATTTAATTGAAGAGAAGAGATTGACTTCCATGTGTCATGGTCAGATATATCTGCAGATAGTGAAGAAAGATTTTGATAAGAAGGTTAGGCCTCGTGTGTTTAAAAATGGTGACCTCGTACTCAAGAAGATTTTATCTTTCAAACTTGATGTCAGGGGAAAATGGACTCCTAATTATGAAGGCCCATATGTTGTGAAGAGAGCCTTTTCAGGCGGTGCATTGATTCTTACAACTATGGATGGCAAAGAGTTCACGCGCCCTGTGAATGTCGATGCAGTTAAGAAACATTTTGCCTAGAAAAGAAAATAATAAATCGCAAAGTTGAAAACCCTAAAGGGCGGCTTAGGCAAAAAAGAGTGTCCGGTGAAGCATTGTTGGTCTTCCCCGAGCAGTTTGTAGCGGTAAATTCATGACCATCAAGCTATGGATAAACTTGACGTCAATAAAACCAGAGTCGCCGCCACGCTTTTATTATTTCCAAAGGAAAAGGTAAAAGTACGAATAAAACCCAGAGATAAGAAGTTTTCAAATCAAAACTAATAAAATGCCATAGATTACGGGTAAGGGGTTGGTTACACATAGGGAAGGTGTTAGCATCCAAAGTGTCCTAGGTACTCCTAGGGAGCCCTTTTTTATGTGTGCATATATGTTTAGTATAAAAGATGTTTGAGAAAAATAAAGTGTGGGGATGAGAAAAGAATTTATTGATTATATTATTGTATTTGACAAGACCTTCGGACTTGTGCCTACGTACAAACATAAAAATAAGGGATCAAAACATCGTAGTTCGTGGTAAAAATTTCAAAGAAGTTTGTGAATTGCTTTTAATAAAGGTTTAATAAGAAAAGGCACAAAGGGCTAAAAGTTGAGAAGTTGTTAGTTCTTTTTGTCTTTTTGAAATGTTAAGTCAATATTATTAAGTTTATTTACAAATTTTAATTTAAGAAAAAGGTTTGAAAATTCATTGGCATAAGTCCAAACTTTCTAATCATTAAAACAAAGTCTAAGTTTGAAATCACAAGCAAAGAAGGTTTTTGAAAATAGGGAGATATTTTGAAATTTAAGAGGTGGGGAGGAGATGAAGAGACTACCCTAAGCATGAATTTAAAAGTTAAGAGTTAAAAAAATCTGACTAAAATGGATGCAATCCAAAAGAAAAGAATTTCATATAGAAATCCATTTTCCCTTGGACTTTAATCAAGCAATAATCAATTAGAAATTAGCAATATCTATATATCATGAAGATCAAGGCATCAAATAAAGATAGCCACATCCAAGCAATCAATCCTAAAAGCTAGCAGTCTTCTTGGCCTCCTCATGTATCAGATGAAATATTCCTTGATCAACTCAAAGCAAAGCATCAGACACAAGGTCAAAATAACATTAGCACAAAGATAGAGTAGCAGATGAATTCAAACAAGATCCAAGACTTACATCAGATGAAGGCTCAGTTCACAATAGCTTGGTCTCGAAATGTTGGCATTGGCCAAGTCCTTTTTTCATAGGGAATGTTGCCTAATTCTATGTCCAAAAGCTCATATCAAAACCAACAGTCCACCAGATGTTTTTTAGGGTTTTTGTTGTTATTAGATGTTTTAAGGTCCTAAGACCACAAACAAAAATCAAAGTACACAAACAATATATACAATCACAAGATATGGCTCAAATGAGCAAAGTGAAACTGGCATAAATATAAACAATTTAAATGAAATGTAAATGGCAATGAATGATAAATGACTGAAATTTAAATTGCATAAAGTAAATGACTTGAAAGTAAAGCACTATTAACAAGAATTAGTCAAATGTTAGTCAAAAGATAGTCAAGTGTTAGTGGTGGTTTTTAATCGATTAAGTCATTCTTTGGAGAACACTCAACCATTCTTTTACAAGTATGAATCCTTAAACCAAGACATCTTCCATGAGAAGGGCTCCAAATTGGATAATTCAACAAGATTGTTACTAGCTCTCATGAAAGGAAAAAAGGTTAAGTCTCCACACAATACCATGAACAATGGGAGACTTACAATCTCACTTACTAGAATGATGTGCCATTAGGGTCAAATTTAGCTCTATGTTAAGCAATTGTAGTTGGACTTACGTAGAAGTCATAACTATCTGAGGTCGGGCAATAAAAATTTAGGTGTTAATGCATGTTAGAGATTTGGTATGAAGAACCAAACTCCTAAAACATACCATACACTAAAAGAAAAGATCAAGAAAGAGGGACCTATCTCAGTCATACTTGTATTGGTTCATCTGACAAATGGTCATTGATGAACCAATTAGCCTTAAGACGTTAGAGATTTCATTGATCCAATGAGGGAATGGGAAAGAATAGGGATGAAGATGAATAGGGAGGGGAAGATAGAAACACAAATTGACCAAGGGAGGACTTTCATCAAATCAAAACCATTCATTCATTTTGGGAGATGAAATGTACATTTTATCAATCCCCTATATCCAATGGTTTTGATCTAACAAAAGTCAAATCAACCTTGACCAAGGCCCAAAGAGAATGTCAAACATCACAAGACCATAAAAAAGGCTCAACATAATTTTTAAACATTTAATCAATTAAAAATCTATTTAAAAATGAATTAAAGTGCATTTTAATTTGGTCAAAACCTAAAATCCCTTCAAAACACCAAATAAATGGCCTAGGGATTTATCCTAGGTCAAATAAAGGTCAAAGGACCTTAGACAAAAAAAATCAATATTTTTGAAAAGTCAGAAGTATTTTTAAACAATTAAAAATATGCACAAAAACATTTAATTCATGAAAAATATCAAAATTAATCCAAAAAATAATTTTAATTCAGAATATGAAAGAGAAAAATATTTAAAGATTTTTCGTGAAAGTCCCATTTTTTTAGATTAAAAATGAAATTTATATGAATTAAACAAAATAAAAGGATTAAACATAAAATCAGAATTAAAATAAAATAAGAAAAAACAAGGACCATCATATCTCCCTCATTAATTGAGGTGGCAGATCTGATGGCCAAACGCGCGCGTTCTATAGTAGTCTTAAGTGAACTTGATGTACGCGTGGTAATAAAAGGCACTGGCTCAGATTAGAACATCCAAACATGATCAGATGGCCAGGAAGTGTGCCAATACACCACCGGAGTTAGGGCTTCGGTTATCTTCTCCAGTGACCTCCATTGGACTCGTCCAACCTCATCTCAATGGAAAATGAAAAACAAGAACACTATTTTAAAGAGAAAATGTTCAGGATCAGGAATCTGACCTCAATTTTCTCTAATTTCAAGAATATAAAAAGATACAGGGATTTGAATTTTGAGGATCATGAACTGAGTTGTTTCGATTTGACCTCAAAGTAACTCAATCTTGTTGCCTACAATGGTAGGACTTCAGCCAACCAAAAATCAAAGAGAATGGTGAAGAATTGCGAGAGAATCGAAGAGATGAAAATTCTGGAAAATCACCTTTGAGGGAGCTTGAAGGGCTTGGATTCTTGGAAGGGCTTGGATCAAGGAAGGGCTTGGATTCTTGGAGTTTCAACTTCAAAACTGAAGTGAAATTGAAACTCGATTTTCAATTGAAAACTTTCAAGTTTATCCTCTTATGGTAAGAGTTTTGATTGCAGGTTCAAAGCTTGGGCAAGGTGTCCATAATTTTGAGCATGAAGGGTCTTATTTATAGGCAATGCAATTCGTTTTCACACCATTCCATCAAAATGCCAAAAATGGCAATTCACTCTTGCATGGTTGCATGGGCGTGTGATAGGCCCAAGAAATGATGTAATCAGGTCCAAATTTCATAATGTGCAATGCTGAAAGTGTGTCATGTAATCATGCAATGGAAATTGGAATGTGATAATGAGATTCATCCAAATGGAGCCTTGAAGAGAAACCATGCGCAAATCATCCAATTATTGACCAAATGAAGTGATATTGGACTTTTTGGAAAGGCGGCATCAAGGGGAACAACTTTCATGTTGGATACTTTTCCATTTGAATCTTGGATCATGATGAATTTTGAGGCGGAAGTTTGGAAAATCAAACGTAAATGAAACTTTTCTAAGTTCCAAGCCAAATGTTCACTTCTTCCACCTTGGATAACTATTTCTATGAGATTCAAATGGAAAATGTTTCTTCACCAAAGTTGTAGATATTTAAAATCTATTCAATTTGGTCACAATTTTGACCTCATTTAGATTTGGCATGAAAGAGTTATGCATCTTACAAGTTGAGGAAAATCACTTGTGCAATGGTAATGGCCCAAAATGACCTATAATGTTTCCTCTTGGCACATGAATTTGCAAGTTGAATTTCAACTTCTTACAAGAATAAAAGTTGGATAAGTAATCATTAATTTCATCATGAAACTTGAATGGCTTTAATCTCATAAAAATTGGACAAGTTATGGTAATTGGAAGTTGACCTCCTAACTAGGGTTCAGACAAAATGACCTATAACTTTCACCATAAAAAAATGACTTTCCAAGCAAAACTAAATCTTGACTGAAACACTAAAGTTGTTTGGAATGTCATAAGGAGTAACGTTTCTCTTGGAATCATTTTCATATTACAAATATTTGGGACTCATGGAGGATCATATATGCATAAGATGATGTAATATGAAGTACACCTTGAAATATTTGACCAAATGTGGAAGAAACTTGTTGAGGAACAAGCTTCAAACTCTTGGTGAATTATTGATAAAAATGATAAATTAAGATCATGGGGATCCATATACAATGTTTAGAATTAATGCGAACCATCTCTTGATTAGTCTCCTTGTATTGAGGATCTCAAACCCTATATATGAGCTTGATGAGGCATAGGTGAACACACACACTACCTAAAAAAGAAGTAACTTATACATTGACATATTTTTGGAATTTTGGTTAGTAAATAATGAAAAACAATGTATGATACAATCAAATGTGCTTGGTGATCTCTCCCAATTTAAACCTAATTAATGAGGGGTAAGGAGGATGCCAAGGTGTGATCCCAAAGACAGTGCATATGATGAGATGGCATGAGGGGTCTTAGGATCAAAATTGGGGTATTACAGCTGCCCATATTTAAGGACATTATAACTGAGGATGTCAAGGTTAAAATCTTCATATCAACTCAGTAGAATGGACTTAAATAACAACATATATAAACAAATTTTGGTCCCTAAGAGACCTCACGATGCATATGATATGAATGCTAAAATAATCATTATGGGGAATATGTTTCCATAAAGGAAAAGAATTCGGAGAGACTCAAAATCCTTAGGAGTATACTGCATTCCAGAAGGAACACTCACCGGGGAGACAAAGACTCTGGGGCGATAAGAGTTGTGCGTAGGTCAGGCTATGTCTTAAAAACTGTTGGAGACATGAGAGGAATTTCCATGAAAATAAATCGATGGAAGAACCCGGTTGGGGATAAGAGAAAATCTACAGGGGAAACGGGTAGATCAGAACAAAGGTGAAATACCTGAATCAAACTCAACTGAGGAAGAATGAACTTCAACACAGGAGTACCAGATATTATTGTAGCGGTGTATTCGTTACCATTGGAGATATTGACTAAATCCAAGGTAAATCATACAAAGTCGAGTCGCCACCGCATTTCTATTTATCCAAAGGAATGGTTAGAAAGCAAACAAAAACCTAAAAAGTTTTAACAAAAACTAGTAAAAGAAACAGAGATCTGGGTAAGGGGGTTGGTTATGCAATGGGAAGGTGTTAGGCACCCAAAACATCTTAGGTACTCCTAGGGAGCCCTTTTCACACTTGTGAAGGTTGTTGTCTTGTGAAAATTTTATTTGTGCAAACATGATTGAAGAGATGAGAAGAGAATATACAAGTTATTTACATTTTATGTTTGGATGGATAAACCCATTGGCCATGTACCCTCTTAAAAACGATTAGGATCAAAACCTCATAGTTCGGGGTAAAAATCTCAAAAACAAATGGGTGGATTGATTGGTCCAAAAGCCTTAAGGTCTTTTGTTATCAAAGGGAGAAAACTCAACCTAAAACCACAAGTCCACCATGTGAGGATAGCTTCAACATGCTAGTGAGGGGTTAACCCTATAATAAGCATGGAAGGCTCATTGTCCATCACTAAGGACATAGGTGAGTATTACATCTACCACAAAGATAACTCAAACCTAATAGCTAAAGGTTATGAAAAATTTGATTAAGAAGTGGCAATTGAAACCACAAAAGCACATTTGAATGGGTTATATTTACCAATTAGAAGTATATACAAAAATGGTCAAAGTTGACTTAAAGATTCAATTCAAAATGAGTATTATGAAAAGAAAGTTTGAAAATCAAAAGCATAAGGCTTTTGTTTCTAATTGTTGAAAACAAAGGTCAAATGTTTGCACAAAAAGTGTTTTGGCTTGGGTTAGAGTGGAGAGATGAAGAAAAAGGAGTAAGATAAGAAATGAAACCATACTAGGAGTTCCTCTCTTGAGATCATATAGATGATCCAAGTAGCTCCCATCCTTTGGAATAAGCAAGCACAAAGCATAAGCAATCAAACAAGTCTTATAAGAGATCCTCAATGTATCTTGTATCTTCCACTTAGAATGATTAGGTAATGATCCTTCAATTAAGCTCAAATGGAAACTCCTAGTTCAAAAGCACACACATCAAAAGTTCCAAACATCACACACTATATTCATACAAGAGGCTCAAACAATGGTTCGGCTTTAGTCAAGAGGGGTCATGTCAACCTCGACAAGCAAGCCAAACTGTAATGGGTAATCTGTAGCTCTTAACCACTAACATTGAAAGTTAGGGTGAAGCTGATCAAAAATGGTAAATGAGGATGAGACCTCATGCTCTTAACCCTGGCCAGGGTGAGCTCATGACAAAGAAAGCGTGGGGATCCAGAAAGTGGGATCCTTTTCCACTTGATAGACTCTGGACAAAGATCTGGGGCACATGTTCAAAAGCATCAGCACGTAGTGCGAGCATAAAGAACGACTCACTGAATAACGGGGGATTGGCTACTAACCCCTTTTATCCGTCAATTGCCTCTACTCTTGGAGGTCTTATCAAATAACACATGCCTCATCTTGGAGGTCTTTGGCACAATTTTAAACAAACACAAACAAAGCCTCTAAAGGAGGACTTGCCAGCAAAATGCCTGCCAAAAAGGTGACAGGACTTCAGACTACATGAAGTAAGAAGCTAACTACCTGAGTGGTGTATTAACCATAATCCAAAGCTCAAGAAAGAGCAAAAGCAAGCAAGTAACTAAGGTACCTGTACAAAGACTAAACAATTAGTACTTCAGTCATACAACCAGAAAACAAACAGTGAAACTCTCCCACAGTTTTACAATTCAATGCCTAAATGCCCTAGCACTCAAATGAGCTCATGAGTTCACCCCCCCAATTAGAACCCTACAAAATAAACATAGGTCAGTACTCAATGCATTTTGTATCCCACAATGTTATCAATGAGTATCCATACCTGAAACAAGGGACAAAGTTAGTTTATGTACATCCAATCAACACAACAAAACACCACCAACCAATGTCATAAGAGATGAATTGAAAACCTAACCAAATGACCAAAATAGAACCCAATCTTCTACACATTACACATTCAAACATTCCATCTAATGTCCTCAAAAGGACCAGCATCAAATCAATACTCAAATGCCTCAATTGGCCTATGCCATGCAATGACAAAAATTTGCACAAAATGAACTTCCAACTTAGAAAATTCATATCAAATCAGAAATGCATGAAAAGACTTTGAAATTTTTGTACAAGTTTCTCATTTCACGAACATTCAATATGCAAAAGACCAAATCCAGAATGATGCAAATGCTAGATGAACAAAAATGCACCAATTCAATGTCAAAAATGTGACACAAATTGTCACATCATCCTCTATGTGTCAAAAATGATGATAGCATATGAGAAAAAATCCAAACCAGTGACCAAAAATTCATATCATATGTGAATGTCAAGCATGCAAAAGATTGGATCAGATGGCTCAAAGATGTGGATTTCACAATGCATTGAATGCAACATATCAAATTAGCGCCACATAGATTCAAAAATTCACAAATCAAAAACCAGACATCAACAATTCATGAAATTAACACTATAAAAAAATAGACATCAATACAAAACTAGGAAAAAATATTGGGACTAATTCGGATCATTTTTCTATTTTTTATGAATTAATCAAAACAAGCAAAATCATTGAAATATGCATGGAAAATGGAGGGAAAGGCAAATATTCAAATAAAACCAGAAAAATCCACAACCATTGGATATGGCGCACTGATGAGATCAATGGCTCTCGTTCAAACAGATGAAACGCGCCGTTTCATTAAAACAGTCAGTATGCATACTCAACATTCAACTCACTCGTGGCAATGGTCAATGCAATCGTAACCAATCGTTCATCCACGTAACGCAACACATGGCACACAATCATAAAACCCTAGCTAACACACAGACGCCGGAGCTACAGCTTCGGTCGTCTTCTCCGACGACAAGCACGGCGGCGCCGCCACAAAAAATTCCAGAAATCCACCAGGCCTACATCATTCGAACCGTCTCTCCATGAGGAATTCAAATATCATATCAATTCAACCTAATTCCTTCTAGATTTTTCAGATCGAAGGGAAACATTTCTGAGATCTAAACTTACAGTCAACACAACATGCTCAATACTCAACCAAATTCAATTCTAAACACATACTTGTGCTCTACACAACAAGATCTACACATCTATAACATGAAATCAGCAAAAGGAGATGATAAAATTTGAGTCACCTTGAAGTGGAAGTTTCTGTTCACGCGTTCTCAAGAGCTCCAATGCTCCAGATCCACTCCTATGCACCTCCTTTGAAGCTCTAAGCAAGAAGCAATGGTTGAAACCACTTGAATTCACCTCAATTTCCAAAATCCATCGCCATGTTCATGCTCTTGATCTGCTCAAATTCTGGCTGAATTGCTCCAATCAATGGATGATTCTTGATCAGTGAAGCATGAGGATCAAGAATATCCAATAATATTTGAGGCTTGTGTGAAGAAAAATGCAAATCGAAGAGACAGAATTTTTGTAGAGTTCTTGAATTTGATCTGAAAGGGTTCTCTTCTTGCAGATATGATTAGGGTTTCAGTTTATATACTCCATGCTAATCACAATGCTAATCATATTTTCCATTTGTTAATCATGATTAGTGAGTATTGAAGCAAATTGCAAAAATGCACAATAAGCTAGCATGGCCATAATACACATGTACTTTCCCATGTTAAGCTTCTAATCCACTCAAAATTATCCAATGGTCATGATTTGAAGATTAATTTGCTTGCACCTTAAGCCAAAAATGAATTGTGAAAATTTGCTTAAATTTGCACATGTATGAAAATAATGAACTCTTGGTCATGATTCCTTTGCACAATTGAGCCAAATGATGTCATTTTGAGATGTCTTGAACATGAGAAGCATTTTGCAAAAAGAATGAACAAATTTGGGGCATTGTATCAAAAGTTATGCCATTTTGAATTTCCATGCACACCTTGTGATCAAATGACCATAACTCCTCAACCATTCATTATATGGACATGAATTAGGACTTTTTGAAAAGGGGAGACAAAGATCTACAACTTTCATGTTCACCAAAAATCCATTTGAAACATCTTTGACATTGACAAGTCAAGTTGAAAGTGGACCAAAACTTGCCAAATTTGGAAACTTTGAATTATAAGTCATTTTCCATTTTTAGTAACTTTTGCCATGACCTTTGAATCTTCAAGATGGATGTTTAGAATGATGAATAAACCCCATTTGAACATGATTTAGGTGTCTCAACTCATTTCCCCACCTCATAGCCCTCAGTTGACTGCACAGTTGACTTTTTGGTCCTCAGATGACCTTGAAATGTCTTGATTAACTTGAGCCTCTACCACTTGGTGAAATTTCTCAAAATGAAACCCTAGCTCATGTAAGCTCTTTGTAATAAACATGTGATCCTCATCCCAAGAAAATACCTCATCTCTTGCACAAAGGATCTTCTTGAAGCTCTTGACCTGGTGATTGCTTAAGCTACAAACAAAAGATGTTAGTGACATATTTTTGTGCTTTTGGTTAGTAAATAAAACAAGAAAAGCAATGATATACAATTCAAGCATGCTTGGTGATCTCAAACCACTCACAAGGGATCCCTACCCAAAGGGAAAGGGAGCCAAGATGCTCAATGATCCTTGAGGCTATGCAAATGAAATACTATAATGCCATGAGGGATCTTAGGGAAAAAATTGGGGTCTTACAGATGCCCCTATTTAAGGTCATTCTAGCCGGAGAAGTGAATGTTAAAATCTTCGTCTCGACGAGGTAGAATAGGCTTAAATAATAACAAAGAGACAAATTTTGGTCCCTAAGAGACCTCATAATGCAAATGTATGTATGCAAAACAAACAAACTCTGTGGGGATATGTGTCCACAAAGAAGAAAAGATCAGAAGGAATTTGATAATCCCTATGAGTTATCCACTCCATGGGGAAGAGACTCTACCGGGGACTCTTATGGGGATAGAAAAGGAGATAAATTGCGCGAGCAGGTCACGACTTGAAACTGGGGAAAAGAGTCTCCAAAGGGAATAAATCTGTTGGAAAGACTCGAGCTGACTCAAAGATGCATGTATTGGGGAATATGCCAACACAACAAAAGGAGATCCACAACAGATACCTCGCTGGGGATGTCTAAAAAGACTCTCCTAGGGAAACAGCGGGATGAGGTGTTACCGGTTACTGGGTAACAAGCTCAAGGAGACATGTGATCTGATCACCGGTATAAGGGTGAGAGAACAACAAGCTCGGGAAGAATGAATATCTAAGACCGGTATAAGGGTGAGAGATATCAATCAACCAAATCATCTGAGGAAGACCTAAAAGGTATATCTCAACTCAGGAAAATCTGACTCCACAGGGGACCAAAGTCATAATAGGGAGCAGAAGGAAGGAACACCAGGGATACCGGTTACTAGGCATATAATAGGTGACCAACCAAAGCATGAATTGGGGAATATTCCCAAAACACTCATCATCCAAAAAGAGGGCAGAACACAAACTCGATTATGGGATGGACATTCGACTCCGCAAAGGGGAAATGAATCTTACTCGATTGGGGAAGAAAAAGACTTCGACTGAAGAGCGCATGAGATATAATATCTATTATCGTCAGAACGTAGATAATATACTCGCATGGAAGATCATCCACAACCGGTTACTGGGTTAATAAAGGATAAATCAACCGAAAGGAAAGGCATCGGGATACCAAAGCTAGGTATATAATGATGACCAATTCAGGAGAGAAATAATCGTTACCAACAGCAACAGGGTAGACGAGAGATGACTCGCTGCGGATAAATTGCGTAATCAAAGAAATTATCCACGCAAATGGGGGGATATCAACACCGAATATTGGACGAAGACAACCGTCAAGGAGGGGATTACATCTACCGGATACTGGGTAGAAAACCACGGAAATGGACATTCGATTCCAAAACAGGGATACGAATCTTACTCAACCGGGGAAGAACAAAAGGCTTCGACCAAAGAGTGCATGAGATATATTATCTATTACCGTCGGAACGTAGATAATATACTCGCATGGAAGATTATCCACAACCGGTTATTGGGTTAATAAAGGAATCGACCGAAAGGAAAGGCATCGGGATACCAACACTAGGTATATAATGATGACCAATCAAGGGGAGCAACAAACATCACCGGCAAACGGTAAATGGAAGAGGACCCGCTGGGGATAAAATTGCTTAATCAGAGCAATTATCCAAAAGAAGGAGGGAATATCAATACCGAATATTGGATAATGATAACCGTCAAATAGGGGATTGCATCTACCGGATACTGGATAGAAAACCACGAAAGAGTAACCGTCATCAACTGGGATGAACAACAATGGTTAACTCTGCAAAGGGGGGCAAATAGGGTTTACAACTATCGGTATAAGGGTAGAAAACCACAAACTCCGCTGAGGATAAGGTGAATAATTATTGATTACTGAACAATTATTCATTTACCACAGGGAAACACCTGAGACAGTCACAAAAGGCCAATTTAGGATCAAACCAAAAAGGCAAATTGAGTCGAGACTCATCCTAATGAGGATATAACTCAATAGGGGAACCCATCCCAATATATGTGTTGGGAGAAAGCGGAAACAACCGTCGTCCACGAGGATATAACTCAGTGGGGAATATGGCATGAAAGATAAACGCTTTCTGCTTATGGGGTTGACTCTATATTGAGAGATCAGACACCGACATCTGCTTGGGGAACTGTATTACCAACTAGCAGAGGATAACAAACAATAGATATATGGCAAAAAATGCAACATGAATATCTGAATGTTATAATTATGCATGTATATGCGTGATTTATGTATGATGAATGCTGCCAAACAGACATATCTAACACACACAGGTCCAGGAATCAACCACCCGGTACTACATCTCAAGAGAAGGAGCCAGGATCACTGGAGAATATCCAATCTGCCAGGGATCAGAGATAACAACACCTCTGCAGGGATGAATCATCAGTCTCAGCTGGGGGGAAAAAAGTTCATTGCACAGGTAGAAAATGCCACAAAAGAAACTCTACTGGAGAATCCATCTGAGGGAGATAAGAGGAAACTAGTGATCCAACACCAAGTACCAAACTCACCAAGGAGATCACACCCGCTGAGGAGAAAACGCTCTTTCGCTGAAGGGAATAGGGGTGAACATCATCACAGATAAAATCCATCACACCAACAACTCTACTGGGGATCTATCTGAGGAAATGAAGTAATTATGGGGATCAACCACCAAAAATCGAACCATCCAGTAAGGACACATCTGCTGTGGAGGAAAGATCACTGCTCTGCTGAAGGGGAGAGTGATGAACATCTCATCAAGCATACCACTCGGGGATGAACCCACAACAATAATCTGGGAGAAGAGGATACAGTCATGCCAGGGATATGAACAAATGTCTTACCCTGTTGGGGATCATACCACCCTTGGGAGAGCACTAAGGATCTCCTAAGTATCTTTTATCATTGTGAATGTTCACTTTGTTTAAAAAAAAATTGTGAAAAATTTGTTTGTTTATGACAATGATATTTTCTCAATTAAAAGCATGCAAAACATTTGTTGAATAGAAACAAATAGGAGTGCAAATAATTGGATAAAGGCTCGAATTTTCTTGATGGAATGGTAGCCTGCAAATGGCAAGACTCCATAGATCTTTACAAGTTTGAAATTGGTGATATATATTGGAAAAGGGCTACATTGAACATAATGACCATTTCTTCACCAATTCTGAATTCGATGTATTCGAAGCTTTGGTTGATGACGAATGAACAAGAATCTCTGATGGATGACAGTTGTAAAACCAAGTCTTGTCAGGATGCAGTTACTTGCCAAATCCCTAATTTTTTCCTAGATTGCCCCAGGATGAGGTACTCAATCTAGCGGGATGCGAATATTCATTTTTTATGTCTCTTACTTTTGCCTGGATCGCCCTTTCGGGTTTTCAATCCACCGAGACGCTCATTTTTGCCTAAGCCGCCCTTTCGGGTTTTCAAGTTAGCGAGCTATTCTGTTTTTATTTTCTAGGCGAAGTATTTCTTGACTGCATCTGAATTCACAAGACGAGTGAAATCCTCCCCATCCATAGTTGTAAGTATCAAAGCACCGCCTGAAAAGGCTCTCTTAATAACATATGGACCCTCATAGTTTGGAGTCCACTTGCCCCTGGAATCGGGCGCGAAAGACAAGACTTTCTTGAGCACAAGGTCACCTTCTCGGAATACGCGAGGCTTGACCTTCTTATCAAAAGCTTTCTTCATTCTCTTCTGATATAAATGACCATGGCACATGGCAGTCAATCTCTTTTCTTCAATCAAATTCAGCTGGTCATAACGACTCTGAACCCATTCAGCATCAGTCAACTTGGCTTCCATCAAGACTCTCATTGATGGGATCTCCACCTCTACTGGGAGTACAACCTCCATGCCATAAAAAAGAGAGAAAGGGGTTGCCCCTGTTGACGTGCGGACACATGTACGATATCCATGCAAAGCAAATGGCAGCATCTCATGCCAATCTTTGTACATAACAACCATCTTCTGGATAATCTTCTTGATATTCTTATTAGCAGCTTCAACAACCCCATTCATCTTGGGTATATAAGGAGAAGAATTATGGTGTGCAATCTTGAACTCATTACACAGCTCTTTCATCATCTTGTTATTCAAGTTAGATCCATTATCAGTAATGATCTTATCTGGCACACCATAACGGCATATGAGTTGATTCTTAATAAACTTCACGACCACCTGCCTGGTCACATTTGCATATGATGCAGCTTCAACCCACTTAGTGAAGTAATCCATTGCTATGAGAATGAACCTGTGTCCATTGGAGGCTTTCGGCTCAATCATGCCAATCATGTCAATTCCCCACATAGAGAAAGGCCATGGTGATGAAATTACATTCAGAAGTGTCGGAGGAATATGAATCTTATCCTCATAAATCTGACACTTATGGCATTTCTTTACATATTTGCAGCAGTCAGACTCCATTGTCAGCCAATAGTAGCCTGCTCTCAACATCTTTCTGGCCATGGCATGTCCATTGGAATGAGTACCAAATGAACCTTCATGGACCTCAGTCATCAACAGGTCTGCTTCATGTCTATCCACGCATCTGAGCAGAACCATGTCAAAATTTCTCTTATAAAGCACTTCGCCATTGAGGTAGAAACTGCCTGACAATCTTCTCAAAGTCTTCCTATCTTTCACAGATGCCCCAGGCGGGTAAACCTGGTTCTGAAGGAAACACTTGATGTCATAATACCATGGTTTATCATCCTTCATTTCTTCAAGTTCAAATACATGAGCTGGTCTATTCAAGCGCATCACTGTGATATTGGGAACTTCATTCCAATATTTAACCACAATCATCGAAGCAAGCGTAGCAAGAGCATCTGCCATCCGATTCTCATCTCGAGGAATATGATGGAAGTCAACCTCAGTAAAGAACGTTGAAATCCTCCTCGCATAATCCCTATATGGAATAAGACCAGGCAGATTCGTCTCCCATTCACCCTTGATCTGATTGACAACGAGGGCCGAATCACCATAAACATCAAGATGCTTGATCCTTAGATCAATGCATTCTTCCAATCCCATAATACAGGCCTCGTACTCAGCCATATTATTCGTGCATTTGAAAGTTAGCCTTGCTGTAAAAGGAATATGTGTGCCCTGAGGAGTAATGATCACTCCATCTGGAACCAGGCTCTGGCCCTTCATCGAGTGTAGGCTCATCGCAATCTTTCATCTTCAATTACAGAATCTCCTCATCTAGGAAGTCATACTGAACTGACTGATAATCCTCAATCGGCTGATGTGCCAAGTGGTCAGCCAAGATACTACCTTTAATAGCCTTCTGAGCTCGATACTCAATATCATACTCAGATAACAACATCTGCCAACGGGCAATCCTCCCTGTTAAAGCAGGCTTCTCAAATATATATTTGATTGGATCCATTCTGGATATCAACCTAGTTGTATGATTTATCATATACTAGCGTAAGCGCTTAGCAGCCCAAGCCAGAGCACAACATGTCTTCTCAAGCATTGAGTATCGGGACTCACAATCAGTGAACTTCTTACTCAGGTAGTAAATAGCATACTCTTTCTTCCCTGATTCGTCTTGCTGACCAAGTACACAACCCATCGAGTCTTCAAGAACTGTCAGATACATGATCGAAGGTCTTCCTTCTACAGGCGGAGACAGGATTGGAGGTTCAGACAGATACTCTTTGATACTATCGAAAGCTTTCTGGCAATCCTCGGTCCAATCATGGGACTGATCTTTCCGGAGGACCTTGAATATCGGCGCACATGTGGCAGTCATGTGGGATATGAATCTGGAAATATAATTCAAGCAGCCAAGAAAACCTCAGACTTGCTTCTCAGTTTTGGGTGCAGGCATCTCTTGTATTGCTTTGACCTTTGCAGGATCAACCTTAATACCTCTTTCGCTGACAATAAAGCCCAATAACTTGCCAGAACGGACTCCAAATGTACACTTGTTGGGATTCAGATGAAGCTTGTACTTCCTCAAACGCTGAAAAAGCTTCAATAAGTGCTCTACATGTTCCACTTTCGTTCTTGACTTAGCAATCATATCATCAACATATACCTCAATCTCCTTGTGCATCATATCATGAAACAAGGTAGTCATAGCTCGTTGATACGTGGCTCCGGCGTTCTTCAAACCGAAGGGCATCACTCGATAATAGAATGTTCCCCAAGGTGTGATGAATGTTGTCTTCTCCATATCCTCGGGTGCCATCTTAATCTGATTATATCCGGAAAATCCGTCCATAAATGAGAAGACATTGAATTTAGCTGTATTGTCTACCAACATATCAATATGTGGTAGAGGAAAATCATCTTTCGGACTAGCTTTATTCAAATCTCTATAATCCACACACATCCGGACTTTTCCGTCTTTCTTGGGCACGGGCACAATATTGGCCACCCATTGAGGATATGTAGAAGTCACCAGAAACCCCGCATTAATTTGCTTCTGAACTTCCTGTTTGATCTTCACTGTCATATCAGGATGAGTTCTTCTGAGCTTCTGCTTCACAGGCACGCACTCAGGCTTCAAAGGCAGGAAATGTTGCACAATATCTGTATCTAGACCTGGCATGTCTTCATATGACCAAGCAAAGATGTCGACATATTCTCGTAGCAATTCAATCAACCCCTTCTTAATAGATTCTTCCAAGAGTGCCCCAATCTTTACTTCTCGCACACAATCCTCAGACCCCAAGTTGACTGTTTCCAGATTCTCAAGATGCGGCTGAATGATCTTCTTTCCATGCTCAAGTAGACGGGTAATATCGTCAGGAATATCTTCAACATCCTCTTCCTCTGCCTCAAATACAGGGAACTCAAAATTGGGAGATGGTGTCGGGTCATTATGTTCAATGGGTTTGATCAACCTGCATAATGATTTGGGATATGAAAATCTTTTAGAAATCAAACAAGGCAAATCATTATGCAGATGAAAAGATTGATTTTATTCTTTTTTTAGGGTTTTATGTGATCACCAATTTCATGCAAAAAAAGCAAAAAGGGAAAATAATTGGAAAAACAAACATTTAACACGAATTTATTGAATGAAAATATCATTGTATTTATGTTGCCAACAATGTCATCACTTCTCCTTTTGGCATGGGAGAAGGGTTTTTTAAACAAAGTGATCATTACGTTGACTTGTGGACAACTGTAGGAACATCCACAGCGACCCAATTGTTGCAGACCCCTCCAGGGATGATGAAATTGTCAGAATCCTCTGCATCTTCTTCCAAAACAGCAGCAGCTTCTTCCTCCTGACCGGTGTGGATAAAACCTCCACTCTTGAACAGCCCTTTCACATTGAAAACCCCAGAAGAAAAGCCTATGCCAGCCCGAGACTTATTGTCTTCCAGCTCAATAATTTTTCCTAGACCAGCAATTGCACCACACTCAATGGCCAATTTTGCATCTCTATAGGAAGTAAATGAAGGAGTTCTCTTCTCAATAGGCTCAGCTATAGATAAAGCTTGGAAAGGAGTTCCAACTTCATCCTCAGCATCTATGTACGAGAAGGAAGACAAGTGGCTAACCAGGAGAGCCTTTTCTCCCCCTACCACTACCAGTTTCTTGTTCTTCACAAATTTCAGCTTCTGGTGTAGGGTGGATGTCACGGCGCCTGCCTCGTGAATCCATGGTTTGCCTAGGAGACAACTATATGATGGGTGAATATCCATAACTTGGAAGGTAATTTGGAAATCACTTGGTCCAATCTTGATAGGGAGATCAACTTCCCCAATCACAGTCTTACACAACCCATCGAAAGCTTTCACAACTACCCCACTCTGCCTCATGGGAGGCCCTTGATACGACAGTTTTGAGAGAGTGGTTTTTGGCAATATATTCAGGGATGACCCAGTGTCCACCAGCACATTGGACATAGCGTCGTTTTTACAGTTCATGGATATGTGTAAAGCCAAGTTGTGGTCTCTTCCCTCCTCAGGGAGATCAGAGTCACAGAAACTCAAATTGTTACAAGCGGTAATATTTGCAACAATGCTATCGAACTGTTCTATTGTGACATCATGATCTACATATGCCACATCCAAAACTTTCTGCAAAGCCTCTCTATGTGGTTCTGAATTTAGGAGTAATGATAACACGGATATCTTGGATGGTGTTTGTAGAAGCTGATCTACAACATTGTACTCACTCTTCTTGATGCGTTTCAGCATCTCATCACAGTCTTCTTTCACATTGCCGCTAGGGCTAACAGAAGTAGGAGTTTTTAGTACGGAGGAGGGCTTAACAACAGGTGCCGGATTTGAGGAATTCACCGCATTCCCAATCGGGCGTTCAACAAAATTAGCCTTAGCCTGGGGCTTTGGTGGTGCTGAAAACACGCGACCGCTGCGGGTCAAACCACTTACATCAGCAATATTCACAACAGAGGAGGATGGCAAAGGCATCTCTTTCCCATCTTCTACAGTAATAGCGTTGTAACGAAAGGGAATTGCCTTTTCGGAAGAATATGGTACTGGACCGACAAGCTTAATGATCAGGGAAGGAGAATCCTTCTGCTTGCTACCATCGTACTTGAAGATAACAGGATCAGGTATCCAAAACACTGGGGAAATTACATTGACCTCTGGATCATCTTCGACAACATTCCTATTCTGAAGGATCTCGATAACTCCTTCGTCCAACATTTCCTGAAGATCTTTGCGCACCTGGCGACAACCCAATCGGTTAACAGGGCAGATTCGGCATTTATCATGATCGTGCTCATAGTGATTGTACTCACACAGCAAACGGTGCAGCTCAACCAACGACTGTCGAATATGACTAACATATTTGACTTTGTACTTGCCAGGGCAGCCCTGGACCATGTTGACAGATTTCCCATGCTCGGGCAATGGGTTCTTTTTAACATTAGGACGTACGTCCTCAAAGCACAAAATGCCACACCTCACAAGGTCTTGAACCTTGATCTTCAAAGGATAGAAATTCTCCACGTCATGGCCGGGAGCACCAGAATGATAAACACAATGCAATTCAGGCTTATACCACCACTGAGGGTTAGCAGGTATATCTAGTGGGTCTCTCGGAGTAATCAACTTCCTCTCTATCAAAGAGGGATATAGTTCTGCGTATGTCATCGGAATCGGATCAAAACTGATCTTTTTCCTCTCGTAACTCGTGCTGGTTTGATTACTGTTTCGAGGATGATAGGCCTGCTATTGAGGACGGTGTTGTTGTTGTTGATATTGCTGAGGTGATTGCTGATTGTTGCTGATATTGTTGATTGTCTCTGAAAACAGGTGCTATATGAGCCACCTGGTGCTGGTTACTGGCGGGACGCACAGTCTTCCTCCTCACAGAGGGTCTTCTAGGTTTCACATGGGAGGTCACAGCATGTGCCTCTCCATCTTTCTTCTTCGCAAACGCCACATAACGTTTGGCAGAAGAGCCTTCTTCCTTGGTTAGACGGCTTCTCTAACCCCTTCTTCTAGACGCATCCCCATATTCACCATCTCGGTGAAGTCAGAAGGAGCACTAGCAATCATCTGCTCATAATAGAATGAACTCAAGGTCTTCAGAAAGATCTTGGTCATTTCCTTCTCTTCTAGCGGAGGCACGATCTGTGCTGCCAACTCTCGCCACCTTTGCGCGTACTCTTTGAATGTTTCTTTGTCCTTCTGGGACATGGCCCTTAGCTAATCCCTATCGGGAGCCATATCCATGTTGTATTTGTAATGCTTGACGAAGGCCTCGCCAAGGTCGTTGAAGGATCGGATGTTCGCACTGTCCAGCCCCACATACCAGCGCAGAGCGGCACCGGACAGACTGTCCTGAAAGTAGTGGATGAGCAATTGGTCATTATCAGTCTGAGTGGACATCTTCCTGGCATACATGACCAGGTGGCTGAGAGGACAGGTGTTCCCCTTGTATTTTTCAAAGTCAGGGACCTTAAATTTCACAGGGATCTTCACATTGGGAACCAAGCATAATTCGGCAGCAGACTTGCCAAAGAGATCCTTTCCTCTAAAAGTCTTCAATTCCTTACGAAGCTTAAGAAATTGATCATTCATAGCATCCATCTTATCATGAAGATCTGGGCCCTCAGATGGCTCAGAATGATAGATGGTGTCGTCTACCCTAGGCATGGTATGCACGACAGGCGGAGGAGCAGCAAGGACCGAGCTAGATGCCGGCATAGAAGCAAAAGTTGGAGCAGGGCCCTCAGGCATGAAATTAGGAGGCATCCCCCACGGAAACCCGGTTGGCATAGCTGCAGGAGCAAAGTGTGCACTGGCTGCAGGCACAAACAATCTCAGAAATGACTGTCCTCTGGGGAGGAGTTGAAGGTGTTGGAGAAGACTGGCTCTGGGCAGCCAAGAACGATTCCATCAAAGCACTCAGTCTGGCGACTTCCTCTTTGAGTTCACGGTTCTCTTGCTCTAGATGATCCATCAGTCTTGAAAGAGTTGGCTCTAGTGTAGTACCGTGAGTTAGCTTGTCTTGAAATAAATGAAGAGCACAGAGTTAGACCCCAAGACCAGAAGCCGGGAACAAAACCTGCTTATGCATATGATGCATGCAATGTTTATGCACATGATTTTCTTTTTTTTTTATTTCAAAGGAACTCTAAGGGTTTTATTTGCAAATTTGGAAATATTAACTGTTTATTACATATGGAAATATCTCATCAAATAATATCACAGAAAAGAAGTATAACATTTGTCAATCATATACAAGAGAAAAGGAAAATAATCATCATATGGATCCCTAGAAACAATCATCTAATGCTCGGGACACAGGAAGATAGGATGCGCGAAGCCTCTTCACCTCCCTCTCGTAAGCTGCCTCCATATCTGCCTTTTCCTTGTCTTGTCGGTCATACTTCCTCTTCCAAAACTTGGAAGAGTGGGGAAGTAGAGAAGTCCATGCATCATTAGGATCATGAATAACCTGATGCTCGAGGAACTCTATCAAAGCATCTTTCTCTTTAATCTGTTGAAGCAACTCTTCCCTTTCACGGATCCAGGCCCGTGATAGGTCTTCATCTCTAAACTCCTCTACTCCTTGGTTAGGGAGGGTTGAAGGCCCAGCCACCACCAAAGGTGTAGGTCTCGGATAATCGTAAGGCATGAGATACTCAGATGCTCTCTTCCTTACCCAAGCAGTTACGACTCCAAAGCAATGCAATTCTTAAGACCCAACTCCTTCCTTCCTTTCTTATGAATCTTGCGCCAAGCACGAGCCATTCTGCCCTTCAAGCCTTGGGGATCTTTACCCTCCTGAAAGAACACACCCTCTAACAGAATGTTATCAGGTTTATCCTTTGGGGGGAACTGTAACACCTCAAAATTTGCTCTCCTCTTCTTGAGACTAGTTTGACACATTGCATTTCATATTTTAGAGTATTGGGCATTACATTTTTGCATATCATCTGAAAGTGAGAAAATCATCCTCCAAAGTCTTTTCAGAAGATGGAGAAGGTACATGATTCAAGCCTGAGGGTCTCTATGAATGAATGATCAACCATCTGAGGGTTTGCACTTCAATTAGGGTTTCCTGATCCTTCAAAGGTCTTGAGCATCATCTTGTTTGCAAGGATACTACCATCATCATGGTTTTATCATCATCCAGGGTTTCATGATTCATTCTCAAGTTCCTTTGAATTAGGGTTCTGACCTCTGGTCAACCCTAATCAATGTCATTCTTCCAGCTAGGGTTTGTCAAGGAGGTGAGGTATTTTCTTGGGATGAGGATTACATGAGTTTCATAAGGAGCTTACATGAGCTAGGGTTTCATTTTTGATACTTTTCCTCAAGTGGTAGAGGCTCAAGCTGATCAGGGCATTTCAAGGTCATCTGAGGATAATAAAAGTCAATTGTGCAGTCAATTGAGGGCTTTGAGGTGGGGAAATGAGTTGAGACACTCCATTCATGTTCAAACGAGGCATATTCATCATGTTAAACATCTATCTTGAAGATTTTGAAGTCATGGCAAAAGTTTCCAAAAATAGAAAGTGACCTGTAATTTCAAGTTTCCAAAAATGGTAAGTTTTTGGTCCACATTCAACTTGACTTTTCAACATCAAATAAGCTTCAAATGGATTTTTGGTGAAGACGAAAGTTGAAGATCTTTCTCTCCCCTTTTCAAAAAGTCCTATTTCATGATCATCTGATGATTGGTTGAAAAGTTATGTCCAAATGATCACAAAGTGTACATGGAAGTTCAACATGGCATAACTTTTGATCCAAAACTCCAAATTGGTCCACTCTTTTTCCAAAATGCTCCGTGTGACCAATACTTTTCAAATCAAGCCTTGCCATGCACGGAAGAAGCTCATAGGCTCACTTATTCACACATGTGCATTTTGGAGGGAATTTTGATAATTCAAATTCGGTTGGTGCTACAAACAAAATACCACTTCCATCATGATTATTGGTTGTTTTTAAGTGATTTCAAGGCTTTGCATGAGAATTTGGACGTGTAACATGGCCATATTGGTTCACTTATCATTTTTTCCAAATGGATTAAAAACTCACTAAGCATGATTAGCAAATGGTTAATTTTGATTACAGCATCATTAGTGAATCATATAAAAGCCAAACCCTAACTGTTTTTGCTCATAACAGAATTTGAGATCTAGAATTTTCATTTTTCCCTCCTTTTTTCTCTCTCTTTGATTCTTCAATTTCTCCACACAAACACCAAAAATTCTTCAAGAATCTTGATCATCATCCTTCATTGATCCAGAATCAACCTTTGTTTTGGATAATTGAGTTGGAAATCGTGCCATTCAAGAACACTCACATGTTAATGGATTTTTGAAATTCAGCTAGATCTAGGTGGTTTCAAGAGGTGATTCGTTTTAAAGCTTCAAGGCAAGGTTAGGGAAGTTGATCTGGAGAGTTTGGAAGCTTGAACACGCGTGTACAGTCACTGCCATCTCAAGTAGGTTGAAAATTGATCTTCTTCTTTGGCTATTTTCTTGCCATAAGCATGTAGATCTTGCTTCGTAGATGATGCTGATGTGTTTAGATTTGAAAACGGTTAAGAAATGAGCATGTGATGATGAATTAAAGTTTTGATGTTGAAAATGTTTGCCTTCGATCCAGAAAATATAGGAAGAATTAGGTTAAGTGAATATGATATTTGGACTCTAGGTTGCAAGAGCTTTCGATTGATATATATTTCATTGAATTCTGGAAAAAAATATGTTGATCTCCACCGGAGACGGCCGGAGAAGACGACTGGAACTACTGTTCCGGCGTCTGGTTTTGTTTCCCTAGGGTTTGGTCCACGTCGGATCCACGTGCGCGCCTGTTTGGCAATTCCATTGGCCACACTTCTTTTGACTCGCCTTGTGTGCTTTGACCTGATGACGAGGCTGCCACATATTAAATGAAACGATGTGTTTCATAGGCGCTTGTGATCCTTGCTTGTGTGAGTTCGAGTCCAGGCCATGGCATTTTCAGAATTTAATTTGAATTCTCATTTCCTGAGCGCATGAGTTCGATTCCTGGTGGCGCATTGGCTGCTTTATTTTCAAATTTCATTTTCCCTCCATTATTTCATTTTATTTCTTCAACTTTAAAAAATCATAAAAAATGGAAAAATGCTTCAAATTGATCCCAATTTTTTTTTCACATTTTTGTTTTGATCTCTAATTTTTTATAGCATTTATTTAATGAATTGTTCGATTCTGGATTTTACTTTGGAATTTTTTGTTTGAACATGGTGCCAATTTGATATGTCATGATGAATGCTTTGTGAAATGCTATGTGTTGATCCAATTGATCTGAAATTTGGTGTGCTTGATCCTCACATGTGATATGATTTTTGAGCTTTGGTTTGAGATTTTTATCATATGCTATCACTATTTTGGACACATGATGATGTAGTGTGACAATTTGTGTCACATTTTGGTATTCAATTTGTGCATTTTTGTTTACCTACCATTTGAGATCTTATGGATTTGATTTTTCGCATGATGTTTGTTCATAACATGAGTAACTTGTATAAAAAATCTCAAGGCCATTAGATACATTTCTATTTTGATTTGGATTTTCTAATTTGGATGTCCAATTTATGCATATTGTCTTGCCTTTGCTTTACATGGATCATTTGAGCTACTTGCTTTGTGAATTGATCTTGGTCCTTTTGAGGACATTTTATTGATTGACTGAATGTGCATTAGGCAAAAGATTGACTTCTGTTTTGATCATTTGGTTTGGTTTTGAACCTAGTCTTTGAACTAGTGTTTTGTACATGAACTAATTGTGCTTTGTGTTTCAGGTTTGGACATTTAGCATTGATGGTTGGGTTTGGTCTCACCTTGTGAGATGCAAATACCTTTGAGCACTAACTATTGTTGTTTTGTAGGTCAATTGATGTGATGAACTCATTTGAGTGCTTGCATTTGTGCCTTGCATTGAGTTGTACATATTGGAAAGTTCCACTGTTTGTCTGTTGGTTTTCTATTTGAGATACTAACTGGTTGGCTTTTGTACAGGTACATTAGTTGCTTGCTAGCTTTGCTTTTGCTTAAGCTTTGGCTTATGGTTGATACACCACTGAGGTAGTTTAGCCTTCTTACTCCATGTAGTCTGGAAGTCCTGTCACCTTTTTGGCAGGCATTTTGGCTGAAGTCCACCTTAAGAGGCATTGTTTGTGTTTGTTTACATTTGTGCCAAAGACCTCCAAGTGAGGCATGTTACTTGATAAGTCCTCCTAAGTGAAGAGGCAATTGACAGATAGAAGGGATTAGCAATCAATCCCCTGTTATTCAGTGAGTCGTTCTTTATGCTCGCACTACGTGCTGATGCTCTAGAACATGTACCCAAGATCTTTGTACAGTGTCTGTCAAGTGGAATAGGGTCCCTCTTTCTGGATCCCCGCGCTTCCTGTGTCATGAGCTCACCCTGGCCAGGGTTAAGAGCTATGGGGCCTCGTCCTCATTACCATTTTGATCTGCTCACCCTAACTCTCAATGTTAGTGGTTAAGAGCTCTTGTTTACCCTTACAGTTTGGCTTGTTTGTCGAGGTTGATATGACCCCTCTTGACTAAAGCCTACCCATTGTTTGGGCCTCTTGTGTGGATATAGTGTGTGATACTTGTTCACTGGTGTTGCTATTTTTGAGCTGACTTGCTTCCTGTGTGAGTTAGGTTCTGATTAGAGACCTCAACTTAGGGATTACTGATTGCATGACAACTTTTAGGCTCGAGTCTTAGTCTCCCTATTAGTTTGTTTGTTTCCCTGGTCTCTGGTTAGGAGAGTGTTTTCTCCCCTGTTAAGGGGAACTACGTCGCCCTGATTCTCATACCAGATGAGATACATAGGCAGGAGATCGAGCGAGATCTCTCCGGGCGCCCTTTTTTCTTTTTCAACCTTTTTGTTTCTTTTGACGTCTCAGCGTCTCTTTTTGTTTGTGTGACAACTATTAGGCTCGAGTCTTACTCTCCCTATTAGTTTGTTGTCTCCTTTCCCCTGTTAAGGGGAACTACGTCGCCCTGATTCTCATACCAGATGAGATACGTAGGTAGGGGATCGAGCGAGATCTCTCCGGGCAACCTTTTTGTTTCTTTTGACGTCTCAGCGTCTCTTTGTGTTTGTGTGACAACTATTAGGCTCGAGTTCCAGACTCCCTATTAGTTTGTCAATCTGATAACCTTTTTCTTTGGTGTTCGCTGGTTAGCGTGTGCTATTGTTTGGAGTCGGATGTAAGTCCATATATTGGCATTCTGTTTCCTTTTGGGTTGTTTGGAGTCGGATGTAAGTCCATATATTGGCATTTTGTTTCCTTGTTTGTTTGTTATCATTTGGAGTCGGGTGTAAGTCCATGGATTGGCATTCCGTTTCCTGCTGAGTGTTTCTTTTGACGTCGCAGCGTCTCTTTTTCGTGTTTTGTTTCGGCGTGCGTTAGCCGAGCTACGAGTGCTCTAATTCTTACTCTGGATAGAGAAGATACGTAGGCATAGGATGCGATGTCCTAGCGAGCATGTCCCATTTCCCCGAACTACGTTGACTCTGATGTTTGTTTCGGACAAACTACGTAGGCCCAGGATGCGACATCCTGCCGAGTCCACTTCCTCCATCTTCCTTCACCTGTTTTATTATTCCAGTTTGTGCAATTTCTTTGAGCAATTTTTAGTAGCAACCTTATTCTATTCTTTTCCTATTCTTTTGAGCGTGGATCCCGTCGAGTACGGCGGACGTGAGGGGTGCTAATACCTTCCCCTTGCGTAACCGACTCCCGTACCTTGTAATCTCTGGTCGTAAGACCGTTCCTTTCCCTTTCTTAGGTTAGTCCTGCGCTTCCTTTCCGTCATAGGATGAATAGCGTCGGTGGCGGCTCTGTAAACTTGTTTTTTTTCCGCCGGTTGTTTTTCGCGTTGCGACAGGAACCCAAGCTGATGACGTGCTAAAACAGGATTGTAGTTAATCCCACCACATGTACCAAGAAGAGGCATATTGGAGAATTCACCACAAGAGTCGATAATCTGCACACCATCATACACACGTTTATACCAAGAGATATCATCATTAGTGAGAGACATAAGTCTCGTGGACCACCGTAGACATCCCTTATTCTCCTTGAAGGTGACCGTCTGAGGTAAGTGCGAAATAAACCACTTATACAACAGAGGCAAACAGCACACAATGGCGCCACCACCCTTTGCATTCCTCATATGCAAAGAGAAATAGGTATCACCCAACAGAGTCGAAACGGGATTAAGAGCGGAGAAGATCCTAATAGCGTTCACATCTAAAAACTTGTCGATGTTGGGGAACAATACCAATCCATAGATGAGAAGTACAAATATGGCTTCAAAGGCGTCCTCACTCATGGCCTTCCCATAAACAGTGGCTTGAGGAATGAGGAACTCAGAAGGGAGACCTTGAATTCCACCTTTGGTAGTCATATGAGCACCAATCAGAGATTCATCTATGTGTAACATGTATGCTATCTCTCGAGAAGTAGGAATACTCTCCAAGCCACTGAACGGCGACTGATCCAGGATAGGTATACCTGAGAGATGAGCATACTCCTGAAGGGTAGGTAAAAGCTGAAAGTCCGGAAACGTGAAACATCGGTACAAGGGATCATAAAACTGCACCAACACGCTCTTTAACCCTTCATCCACCTGAGTAGTCAGAAGAGGAAGAAGCTTCCCAAAACGAGCCTTCAAACCCAAGGTATCTAGTACATAGGATGTGAGATTCCTTAACTCTTTCAAATCTGGCTGTCTGAAGTTGTACTTCTTTGTATTCCTTCTTTGTCTTTCCATGTCTGAAAATTTTGCAAATAAACCCCTTAAGTTTCCTTGAAAATTTCTGTTATTATTGATGATATGGATGCAAATGAGTGCATGAATGCATGAATGCAACAATCACACTCAAGGATCAAGCAAAGCACACCAAACAAAGGTCATGGGATGGATCATATCATCCTTAAAATTAATCATCCATTTTGGTGGATTATGGTTTACACCTTATCAACACCCAAGTTCCATTGATATTAAGGATGTATGAACGGATCAACCATGAATCAAGGGTTTGTTTCAAGTCACGAGCATGGAGTCTCGGTTAAGAACCACCCAAAGGGAGTGTACTATGGTTTAAACCTGCCAAACATGTTCTACAAGAGGTTCCCATAGTCATCATCCCATCTTTCGGATATTATCGGAGAAACGACTACTCGTATTCCAAAAATATTCTCAAGAGAGACTCTTATGAGTGTAGTATCGCGTAACAATCGTATCAAATCTTACATTTGAACGACTTTCGCACTACATCCTAAAAATAGGCCAAGATGGGCTTGGTAAACTAAGGTCCTTGGCTTCTAAGGTCTATATTGGAAAGAGTAATATCTAACCACAACTTACTTGTGTGACATTATTGATCCCAACATGACCTCCACCAAGTGAATGGACTTGCAAGTCAACTTGCTAAGGAATAACTCCACACAAGTCAACAAGACTACGCCATTCTCCTATCCTAAGTGCACTCGAGTCCGGGTATAAAACTCATCTCACAAAGATCACCAAGCACACAAGGAATTAATATCAAGCAAATCAATCATTACATACAATACAGTAATCCCAAATTGCACAAAAATATGTCACAAAACAATACAATACAACAAGCATGAAAAGTTGGCAAAACCCACTAGGCAATTCCCCAGCAGAGTCGCCACTTTTCTGTAGCGGTGTATTCGTTACCATTGGAGATATTGACTAAATCCAAGGTAAATCATACAAAGTCGAGTCACCACCGCATTTCTATTTATCCAAAGGAATGGTTAGAAAGCGAACAAAAACCTAAAAAGTTTTAACAAAAACTAGTAAAAGAAACAGAGATCTGGGTAAGGGGGTTGGTTATGCAATGGGAACGTGTTAGGCACCCAAAACATCCTAGATACTCCTAGGGAGCCCTTTTCACACTTGTGAAGGTTGTTGTCTTGTGAAAATTTTATTTATGCAAACATGATTGAAGAGATGAGAAGAGAATATACAAGTTATTTACATTTTGTGTTTGGATGGATAAACCCATTGCCTACGTACCCTCTTAAAAAAGATTAGGATCAAAACCTCGTAGTCCGCGGTAAAAATCTCAAAAACAAATGGGTGGATTGATTGGTCCAAAAGCCTTAAGGTCTTTTGTTATCAAAGGGAGAAAACTCAACCTAAAACCACAAGTTCACCATGTGAGGATAGCTTCAACATGCTAGTGAGGGGTTAACCCTATAATAAGCATGGAAGGCTCATTGTCCATCACTAAGGACATAGGTGAGTATTACATCTACCACAAAGATAACTCAAACCTAATAGCTAAAGGTTATGAAAAATTTGATTAAGAAGTGGCAATTGAAATCACAAAAGCACATTTGAATGGGTTATATTTACCAATTAGAAGTATATACAAAAATGGTCAAAGTTGACTTAAAGATTCAATTCAAAATGAGTATTATGAAAAGAAAGTTTGAAAATCAAAAGCATAAGGCTTAGGTTTCTAATTGTTGAAAACAAAGGTCAAATGTTTGCACAAAAAGGGTTTTGGCTTGGGTTAGGGTGGAGAGATGAAGAAAAAGGAGTAAGATAAGAAATGAAACCACACTAGGAGTTCCTCTCTTGAGATCATATAGATGATCCAAGTAGCTCCCATCCTTTGGAATAAGCAAGCACAAAGTATAAGCAATCAAACAAGTCTCATAAGATATCCTCAATGTATCTTGTATCTTCCACTTAGAATGAACATGGTAATGATCCTTCAATTAAGCTCAAATGGAAACTCCTAGTACAAAAGTTCCAAACATCACACACTATATCCATGCAAGAGGCTCAAACAATGGGTGGGCTTTAGTCAAGAGGGGTCATGTCAACCTCGACAAGCAAGCCAAACTGTAATGGGTAATCTGTAGCTCTTAACCACTAACATTGAAAGTTAGGGTGAAGCTGATCAAAAATGGTAAATGAGGATGAGACCTCATGCTCTTAACCCTGGCCGGGGTGAGCTCATGACAAAGAAAGCGTGAGGATCCATAAAGTGGGATCCTTTTCCACTGGACAGACTCTAGACAAAGATCTGGGGCACATGTTCAAAAGCATCAGCACGTAGTACGAGCATAAAGAACGACTCACTGAATAACGGGGGATTGGCTACTAATCCCTTTTATCCGTCAATTCCCTCTACTCTTGGAGGTCTTATCAAATAACACATGCCTCATCTTGGAGGTCTTTGGCACAATTTTAAACAAACACAAACAGAGCCTCTGAAGGAGGACTTGCCAGCAAAGTTCCTGCCAAAAAGGTGACAGGACTTCAGACTACATAAAGTAAGAAGTTAACTACCTGAGTGGTGTATCAACCATAATCCAAAGCTCAAGCAAGAGGAAAAGCAAGCAAGCAACTAAGGTACCTGTATAAAGACTAAATAATTAGTACTTTAGTCATACAACCAGAAAACAAACAGTGAAACTCTCCCACAGTTTTACAATTCAATGCATAAATGCCCTAGCACTCAAATGAGCTCATGAGTTCACCCCCAATTAGAACCCTACAAAACAAACATAGGTCAGTACTCAATTCATTTTGTATCCCACAATGTCATCAATGAGTATCCATACCTGAAACAAGGGACAAAGTTAGTTTATGTACATCCAATCAACACAACAAAACACCACCAAACAATGTCATAAGAGATGAATTCAAAACCTAACCAAAATGACCAAAACAGAACCCAATCTTCTACACATTACATATTCAAACATTCCATCTGATGTCCTCAAAAGGACCAGCATCAAATCAATACTCAAATGCCTCAATTGGCCTATGCCATGCAATGACCAAAAATATGCACAAAATGAACTTCCAACTTAGAAAATTCATATCAAATCAGAAATGCATGAAAAGACTTTGAAATGTTTTGTACAAGTTCCTCATGTCATGAACATTCAATATGAAAAAGGCCAAATCCAGAATGATGCAAATTCTAGATGAACAAAAATGCACCAATTCAATGTCAAAAATGTGACACAAATTGTCACATCATCCTCTATGTGTCAAAAATGATGATAGCATATGAGAAAAAATACAAACCAGTGACCAAAAATTCATATCATATGTAAATGTCAAGCATGCAAAAGATTGGATCAGATGGCTCAAAGATGAGGATTTCATAATGTATTGAATGCAACATATCAAATTAGCACCACATAGATTCAAAAATTCACAAATCAAAAACCAGACATCAACAATTCATGAAATTAACACTATAAAAGAATAGACATCAATACAAAACTACGAAAAAAAATTGGGACTCATTTGGATCATTTTTCTATTTTTTATGAATTAATCAAAACAAGCAAAATAATTGAAAGATGCATGGAAAATGGAGGGAAAGGAAAATATTCAAATAAAACCAGAAAAATCCACAACCATTGGATATGGCGCGCTGATGAGATCAATGGCTCTCGTTCAAACAGATGAAACGCGCCATTTCATTAAAACAGTCAGCATGCATACTCAGCATTCAACTCACTCGTGGCAATGGTCAATGTAATCGTAACCAATCGTTCATCCACGTAATGCAACACATGGCACACAGTCATAAAACCCTAGCTAACACACAGACGCCGGAGCTACAGCTTCGGTCGTCTTCTCCGACGACAAGCACGGCGGCACCGCCACAAAAAATTCCAGAAATCCACCAGGCCTACATCATTTGAACCGTCTCTCCACGAGGAATCCAAATATCATATCAATTCAACCTAATTCCTTCTAGATTTTTCAGATCAAAGAGAAACATTTCTGAGATCTAAACTTACAGTTGACACAACATGCTCAATACTCAACCAAATTCAATTCTAAACACATACTCGTGCTCTACACAACAAGATCTACACATCTATAACATGAAATCAGCAAAAGGAGATGATGAAATTCGAGTCACCTTGAAGTGGAAGTTTCTGTTCACGCGTTCTCAAGAGCTCCAATGCTCCAGATCCACTCCTATGCACCTCCTTTGAAGCTCTAAGCAAGAAGCAATGGTTGAAACCACTTGAATTCACCTTAATTTCCAAAAACCATCGCCATTTCATGCTCTTGATCTGCTCAAATTCTGGCTGAATTGCTCCAATCAATGGATGATTCTTGATTAGTGAAGCATGAGGATCAAGAATATCCAATAATATTTGAGGCTTGTGTGAAGAAAAATGCAAATCGAAGAGAGAGAATTTTTGGAGAGTTCTTGAATTTGATCTGAAATGGTTCTCTTCTTGCAGTTATGATTAGGGTTTCAGTTTATATACTCCATGCTAATCACAATGCTAATCATATTTTCCATTTGTTAATCATGATTAGTGAGTATTGAAGCAAATTGCAAAAATGCACATTAAGCTAGCATGGCCATAATACACGTGTACTTTCCCATGTTAAGCTTCTAATCCACTCAAAATTATCCAATGGTCATGATTTGAAGATTAATTTGCTTGCACCTTAAGCCAAAAATGAATTGTGAAAATTTGCTTCAATTTGCACATGTATGAATATAATGAACTCTTGGTCATTATTCCTTTGCACAATTGAGCCAAATGATGTCATTTTGAGATGTCTTGAACATGAGAAGCATTTTGCAAAAAGAATGAACGAATTTGGGGCATTGTATCAAAAGTTATGCCATTTTGAATTTCCATGGACACCTTGTGATCAAAAGACCATAACTCATCAACCATTCATTATATGGACATGAATTAGGACTTTTTGAAAAGGGGAGACAAAGATCTACAAATTTCATGTTCACCAAAAATCCATTTGAAACATATTTGACATTGACAAGTCAAGTTGAAAGTGGACCAAAACTTGCCAAATTTGGAAACTTTGAATTATAGGTCCTTTTCCATTTTTAGTAACTTTTGCCATGACCTTTGAATCTTCAAGATGGATGTTTAGAATGATGAATAGACCCCATTTGAACATGATTGAGGTGTCTCAACTCATTTCCCCACCTCATAGCCCTCAGTTGACTGCACAGTTGACTTTTTGGTCCTCAGATGACCTTGAAATGTCTTGATTAACTTGAGCCTCTACCACTTGGTGAAATTGATCAAAATGAAACCCTAGATCATGTAAGCTCTTTGTAATAAACATGTGATCCTCATCCCAAGAAAATACCTCATCTTTGTAAGAACAAAAATTGTTCTACAACAGATTCCATGATTTTGATGATAACAAAGGATGAAACCAAAAATGGCACCCTAACGAAAAGTTTCTAAGTGTGCAGGGTTCTAAGGAAAGAAGGAAGATATCTGATGACGTCATCAGATACAGAATCATATCAGATACAAATTATCAGAAGATCAGAAGTATCTGAAATAGAAACACGCTCAAGAAGTTTTAACTCTGAGCAAAACAGCAGAATATCAGAAGCATCTGAAGAAGAAATGCACTCTAGAAGTTCTGACTCTGAACAACGGTATATCATTCCAGAAGCTCTCAGCGTCATCTGAAGACATCATCAGAAGCTCCAAATCAACGCAGGAAGATTCCAAGATTCCCAGAGTCACGCAGACTTTGATAATGGATTTCCTAATACAGAAAGAGTAACGTGAACTTCAAATTCAAATGGAAAGGAACTATATTTGGAAAGAAGTTATTCGGGGAGACAAAGTTGTTTTGGCAAGAAACAACAGAAGTTATGGCATTAATTCCTATTCAAGACAAATTATCTGCCATCAATTTCAACGGTTCTTCACTCCTATATAAAGGACAGCAATCAACATTGAGAGGTGCGCAAGCATACACTGAAGCATTCTCTGTCTCTCTCTCAATATTTCACAAAGCTTTTGCTTAGAACGTGAAACAATTTTGTTCTTGTTGTTGTAATATTCGCTTATCTTAGAAGCACTCTAGATTACATTGTCTTTTATCTATTGCTTTATTTCCTCAAGTGACTCTGCGCAGTCTGTATACTTGAGAGGACTAAGAGATCTTTCTCTTAGACGTTGGTTGTAAACAATCTTTCAAGATTAGTGGATTAAGTCCTTGTTGAAGGCGAAATCACCTTGGCCGGGTGGTCATGAGTAGCTTTGTGTTATAAGCGAACAAGTATAAATTCCTTGTGTGGACTTTATTTTGAAAAAGCGCTTATTTTCCAAACAATTCAAACCCCCCTTTCTTGTTTTTCTCACCTTCAATTGGTATCAGAGCTTCAGCTCTATTATTGATTTTCTAATCAAACACTTAACAGTGTAGAGAGATCCAGAACGAGAAAAACTATGGCCCACACAAATGAAAGAGACAGTTACAATGTTAAGCCTCCTGTTTTTGATGGAGAGAAATTCGACTACTGGAAAGATATAATTGAAAGTTTCTTTCTGGGTTATGATGCTGACCTCTGGGACATTGTCACAGATGGATACACACCTCCAGTCTCAGAAAATGGAATTGAAGTTCCCAGAAGTAAGATGTCAGAAGATCAGAAGCGTGTCTTCAAAAATCACCACAAGGCCAGAACCATACTTCTCAATGCTATATCTTACAACGATTATGAAAAGATCACCAACAGAGAAACAACCAAAGACATACTTGACTCTCTGAAGATGACTCATGAAGGAAACTCCCAAGTCAAAGAGACAAAGGCTCTGGCGCTTATCCAGAAATATGAAGCTTTCAAAATGGAAGATGACGAAGCCATAGAGGTAATGTTCTCTAGATTCCAAACTCTTATTGCAGGTCTCAAGGTTCTAGACAAAGGATACACAACTGCAGACCACGTCAAAAAGATAGTCAGAAGTTTGCCAAAGAAGTGGAGACCCATGGTCACTGCCCTGAAGCTGTCAAAGGATCTGAACAATATCAGTCTTGAAGAGCTTGTCAGTTCCCTCAGAAGCCATGAGATAGAACTAGAGGAAGATGAGCCTCAGAAAAAGAACAAGTCTGTAGCATTAAAGTCCAGATCTGAAAGACGCAAATTTGACAGAACCAGAGCTTTCCAGGCAGAAACTGAAGATGCTGATGACTCTGAACCAGAAGATTCTGATGATGAAGAAGAATTGCCCCTACTGACCAGAAGAGTTAAACAACTCTGGAAGAAGAGGAACAACAACTTCAGAAGACCAAGACCCAGAGGGGATCGATCAGAATCAACCTCAAAAGGTAAAACTAACAAAGATATTACTTGTTATAAATGTAAAGAAACAGGTCACTACAGGAATGAATGCCCCAAGCTAAAGAAAGACAATCCCAGAAAACAAAGTTTCAAGAAAAATACCTTCAGGACAAAGAAAGGACTAATGGCTACCTGGGATGATAGTGAATCTGGTTCATCAGAATCTGACTCTGATGAACAGGCCAATGTGGCATTTATGGCTACCACGTCCAGAAGCAGCTCAGATGAAGAATCTGAAGAGATATCCTATGCAGCAAAGTTCAGACACCAGTCATGGTACCTGGACTCTGGATGCTCGCGACACATGACGGGAAGAAAGTCTATGTTCCAAAGCCTGGAACTTAAAGACGCTGGATTCGTAGGCTTCGGAGGAGATCAGAAAGGAAGGATCAGAGGCTCCGGAACTATTGGATCTGATAAAGCTCCAGAAGCAACTGTCACTCAGAACACTGAGGAAATTAAATCCCCAGAAATCCTAAAGAAAGTTAAAAGTCGTATCAACGTATCTGAAGATTTGATTCTGGGCAACAAGGACGAACCTGTCAGAACCAGATCTACCTTCAGGACCTCTGAAGATACTCCTCTGGGACTAGTGTCTCTGATCGAGCCTACGTCCTGTGATGAAGCACTTCAAGATAACGACTAGGTTTCAGCCATGCAAGAAGAATTAGATCAATTCACAAAGAATGATGTCTGGGATCTTGTTCCAAAGCCCAGAGGCACTCACGTTATTGGAACCAGATGGGTATTCAGAAACAAGCTGAATGAGAAAGGAGAAGTCGTCAGAAACAAAGCTCGACTGGTAGCTCAAGGTTACAGTCAACAAGAAGGTATTGACTACAATGAAACCTTTGCTCCAGTCGCAAGGTTAGAATCTATTCGTCTTCTTGTCTCTTTTGCTATAAACCACTCTATCAAATTATATCAAATGGATGTCAAGAGCGCATTCCTTAATGGTTATATATCAGAAGAAGTGTATGTCAACCAACCTCCAGGTTTTGAAAATCCAAAATTTCCAGAACATGTCTTTAAACTTAAAAAATCTTTATATGGACTTAAACAAGCTCTCCGAGCTTGGTATGAACGTTTAAGCAATTTTCTTCTGGAACACAATTTTATCAGAGGAAAAGTTGACTCCACACTCTTCTGTAAGAACCTTAACAATGATCTCATGATATGCCAGATATACGTTGATGATATTATTTTTGGTTCAGCTAACGCATCTGTTTGTCAAGAATTCTCTGAGTTAATGCAGGCAGAATTTGAAATGAGCTTAATGCAAGAACTAAAGTTCTTTCTGGGAATTCAAATTAATCAAACTTCAGAAGTTACATACGTTCATCAAAGCAAATACATTAAAGATGTTCTGAAGAAATTTGACATGGCTAAATGCAACTCTGCAAAGACTCCCATGCATCCAACATGCATTCTGGAAAAGGAAGAAGTCAGTAAAAAGGTTTGTCAGAAGCTCTATCATGGTATGATAGGCTCTCTTCTCTATCTGACTGCTACTCGACCTGATATTCTCTTCAGTGTCTGTCTTTGTGCCAGATTCCAATCAGATCCTAGAGAAACTCACTTAACAGCAGTTAAGAGAATTCTCAAATATCTGAAAGGAACTCCTAACCTGGGCCTGATGTATGAGAAAACATCAGAGTATAGACTCTCGGGTTACTGTGATGCAGATTATGCAGGAGATAGACTGAAACGAAAAAGCACATCTGGAAATTGCCAGCTCCTAGGAAACAATCTGATATCCTGGGCCAGCAAGAGACAGTCAACTATCGCTCTATCTACTGCAGAAGCAGAATACATCTCAGCATCACTGTGCACAACTCAGATGCTCTGGATGAAGAATCAGTTAGAAGATCTGCAAATCTTCGAGAGTAACATTCCTATCTTCTGTGATAATACTGCTGCCATTTGTTTAAGTAAGAATCCCATTCTACACTCCAGAGCTAAGCACATTGAAATAAAACATCATTTTATCAGAGACTATGTTCAGAAAGGGATAGTAACATTGAAGTTCATTGATACAGATCATCAATGGGCAGATATCTTTACTAAGCCATTGGCTGAAGATAGATTTCTTTTTATCTTAGAAAATCTAAACATTCAAAATTGCCCTGAATAAATTGTGCCTCTGAGAATGTAAAATGAGACTCTGACATAAACAAATGTACCTCTGCCTCTGACTCTGATACTTCTACCAAGTTAAGATGATATCTGAATTAGAAATCTCCAGGAACCAATCCTTTGGTATTCCTGAAGATCAGATACATCAAACCACGTGGAGCACTTAGCGTCTAACCCTAGAACTTCTAGAGAGCTGTCTAGAAGAAAATCAAAGGGCAAACGCTTAAGATCTCCTCGAGCAGTGTGCATACTGTTGGGATTAGACATTCATTAATGAGCCTTAATCATTTCTCCCCCAAGCGTGCTAACTTGATGTTTGTGCTAACGCTGAATTGTGTGTCGTTTTGCATGTGTTTTTGTTTAGGGTATTTAAACACTCATCTCACATTTCACACACTTATCACTCTCACTCACTCTCAAACTTCTCTGAAGCAATTCTGCAAGCAGTTCATCTTCAACTCATCTTCATCAACTACAAATGCTCAACAACAACAAGTTTTCAACTTTTCACAACAAATGGAATCCAGCACTACTGCCCAAAGTTCAAGCATTCCCACTCCAACTGTTACAGGCGTATCCATTACTCCAGTGTACAAGGAACCCCATGTTCTTGATCGTGAGCCTCATATCAACCTGGCAACTCCCTTTGAGGGACTGGAAGTTTTATGTGAATCACTGGTAGACTTCAACAACATGAAGAGAAATGGAGTTGATCTTACTGAAGAACTCCGTCAACAAGGTTGGGAAAACTACTTCCAAAGGCTCTATGGCCCTGTTTACCCAAATCTCATCAAGGAATTCTGGAGATTTGCTGACGCTGATGATCATTTCATCGTCTCCTACGTATTGGGGGTCAAGATAGTGATCACTGAAAAATCAATTGCTTCATTACTGAATATGGAGAAAACTGGAGGAAGAAGGATCTATGACATCAACCCTAGATCAAGGTACATTGCCCAGGTAATCAATCCCACCATCTTCAAACTCAACACTGAAGGCAATCCATCAAAGAACAAAGAACTTCATCAAAACCTCAGAGTATGGCTCAAGATCATTCTGGGAAGCATTCATCACCGCCCAGCATCGAACTCCTCTGACTACATCAATACAAATCAGAAGTGTATTCTGTATTGCATTCACAAGGGTTTGAAGCTCTTCCTCCCAGCACTACTCTTCAGGTATCTCAGAGACTCTGTACGGGAGACCAGAAACAACATGAAACCCAGAACCTACATCCCTCTAGGAAGACTTCTGTCTGATGTTCTGATCGAAAATGGGCTTGTAGATCATCTGGAGAAGAACAAGCTTATGGAGGATCTGGCGATAGATACTGGAAAGCCTCTTAACTCCAGAAATCTGAAAAGCATGGGTATTCTGAAGGAGATTCGAGTCAAACCTACGCTGGACACCTCCTGGGACGCTTTAAAAGATCAGAGGAAGCTACCACATGGTCTTGCAAGGTTTTTCAAGAATGAACCCAGAGAAGCAATCCTTCACTATATGCAGCGTCTAAAGGATGAAGGAGTTGACATCTCTGACTTCAGACTGGAAGATTGTCTAGATTCAGAAGAAGACTTCGTCAAATTCAAAAGAGGTCCCTCTGAAAAGAAGTCTTCAAAGGCAAAGAAAGCAAGGCTAGGAGAAACTTCTGAAACAAGATCTCCAGCACCTCTGCAACCCCAGACATCTTCTCCCTCTATTCCCTCTGAACCTCCTATGGCTTCCTCTAATCCTCTCCCATCACCCATATACACCACCTCTGAAACCCCACCTTCTACAACCAAAACCTCACAACCTCTACCTAAATTTAATCCTGCCCATACATCACTACCTCTATCTGAAGTTGAAGAACTCAATCAAACCACCTCTTCATCTTCAAACCCAGAATCACCCCCTATCTTATCCTCTCCTCTGACCCAGAACCTTCTAACCCCACTTCTCCCACTTTAGCCCACCTTTATTCTTTAAACCGAAACTCACAACAACCACAACAACCTCCACCTGAACCTGAAGTCACTTCACCACCCCCAGAACAAACAACCAACAACCCTTCTAAAGCTCAACCCTCTGACTTCACCCCCCAAAACACTTCCGCTGAACCTGAACCTCTAACTTTAAACTTAAACCCTCCAAACTCTCCACCCCAAACATCTGAACCCGAACCTGAACACTCCATGCCTACCCTTGAGGAAGCCATAATGTTGTTCGCAGGGGCTTCAGTACAGAAGGTCAAGTCTCTGACGATTAACTCTGGCATCAGTGATGATCCTGACTCTGTAAGGACACACTGGAACAAAGTCATTGGCTGGATGACTTCTGAAGCTTTCAAGCTGAAGCACATCTCTGAGCAAATCAGAAACGACTTCATCAGAGATGCTGAGGCAAGACTACAGGAAAAACTTGCCAGAGAAGCTGAAGAAGAATCAAGAAGACAGGAAGAAGAAAGAGCTCGACAAGCAGAAATCCAAAGGGCAAAGGAAGCTGAAGCCAAAGCTCTGGCCGATGCTGCTGCTGCCGCTGAAGCTGAAGCACAAGCTGCTGCTGAAGCTGAAGCGAAGGCCGCTGCTGAAGCACAAAGTGCTCTGACTCAGGGGGAGTCCTCCACTGTTGTCCCTATGGTTCTCTAGACACTTGAAGAACTTAAGAAAGACCAGAAGGAACTCCGTGCCAGAATGGATAAACAGGATACCGTCAACGACAATATTCAGAACATGTTGGCTCAACTGCTTCAGAGGATGCCTCCTCCTCCCAACCCTTAGGCACTTAGGATCTTTTGCTTGTTGCTTTTCTTACCTTGTTTCTGATGTTTATCTGTTTTTTTCTTGCTTTTGTCTCTGTTTCTCTTCTATCTGAATATAATTTTTGTTTTGACTATTTCTGTTTAAGTCTTTTTGATTCTGACAAAAAGGGGGAGAAATCGAATATAGCTCTGATGAAATATATTGCCTAATACCTTAAGCACTCTGCAACATACTATCTCTTAAAAATAAATTCATCTAACACTGGACTTAAGAAATTGCAGAAGGTATCAAGAAATTTCATTGCTTGGAAGCTCTGGTAAGAACTTCTGAACTCCCTAGCTCATCTCAGAGGAAGCTTCTGATCTGATATTTCTTTGTTTCATCTGCTATTTAAGTGTGTTTTGTCATCATCAAAAAGGGGGAGATTGTAAGAACAAAAATTGTTCTACAACAGATTCCATGATTTTGATGATAACAAAGGATGAAACCAAAAATGGCACCCTAACGAAAAGTTTCTAAGTGTGCAGGGTTCTAAGGAAAGAAGGAAGATATCTGATGACGTCATCAGATACATAATCATATCAGATACAAATTATCAGAAGATCAGAAGCATCTGAAGTAGAAACACGCTCAAGAAGTTCTAACTCTGAGCAAAACTGGAGAATATCAGAAGCATCTGAAGAAGAAATGCACTCTAGAAGTTCTGACTCTGAACAACGGTATATCATTCCAGAAGCTCTCAGCGTCATCTGAAGACATCATCAGAAGCTCCAAATCAACGCAGGAAGATTCCAAGATTCCCAGAGTCACGTAGACTTTGATAATGGATTTCCTAATACAGAAAGAGTAACGTTAACTTCAAATTCAAATGGAAAGGAACTATATTTGGAAAGAAGTTATTCGGGGAGACAAAGTTGTTTTGGCAAGAAACAACAGAAGTTATGGCATTAATTCCTATTCAAGACAAATTATCTGCCATCAATTTCAACGGTTCTTCACTCCTATATAAAGGACAGCAATCAACATTGAGAGGTGCGCAAGCATACACTGAAGCATTCTCTCTCTCTCTCTCAATATTTCACAAAGCTTTTGCTTAGAACGTGAAACACTTTTGTTCTTGTTGTTGTAATATTTGCTTATCTTAGAAGCACTCTAGATTACATTGTCTTTTATCTATTGCTTTATTTCCTCAAGTGACTCTGTGCAGTCTGTATACTTGAGAGGACTAAGAGATCTTTCTCTTAGACGTTGGTTGTAAACAATCTTTCAAGATTAGTGGATTAAGTCCTTGTTGAAGGCGAAATCACCTTGGCCGGGTGGACTGGAGTAGCTTTGTGTTATAAGCGAACAAGTATAAATTCCTTGTGTGGACTTTATTTTGAAAAAGCGCTTATTTTCCAAACAATTCAAACCCCCCTTTCTTGTTTTTCTCACCTTCAATCTCTTGCACAAAGGATCTTCTTGAAGCTCTTGACCTGGTGATTGCTTAAGCTACAAACAAAAGATGTTAGTGACATATTTTTGTGCTTTTGGTTAGTAAATAAAACAAGAAAAGCAATGATATACAATTCAAGCATGCTTGGTGATCTCAAACCACTCACAAGGGATCCCTACCCAAAGGGAAAGGGAGCCAAGATGCTCAATGATCCTTGAGGCTATGCAAATGAAATGCTATAATGCCATGAGGGATCTGAGGGACAAAATTGGGGTCTTACAATTATCTATTACCGATTACTAGTTAGGAAGATAATACACTATGACAAAGGGACATCCGTTACCGGTTAGGGTAAACATATCAAGGATGACTCGCTGAGGAAAAAGAGGTTTATTCATTATCGGTTACTGGGTAAGAATCGCCTACTATGGAAAAAGATCAAATAGGATTTACAACTACCGATTATTGGGTAGAAGACCAAGAGGAGAGAATATCCATCACCAGTTAAAGTGAACATATCAAGGATAAACTCAAAGGAAGAATATTTGTCATCGGTTAGGATGAACATATCAAGGATATACTGTCGGGGAGAAAATAAGAATTATGTCTATCAGTTACTGGATAAAACACCAAAGAGAGAATATTTGTCACCGGTTAGGATGAACATATCAAGGATAGACTCAGCAGGGGAAAGTAAGAATTACAACTACCGGTTACTAGGTAGAATACCGCAAAGAGGAGAAAATATGTCATCGATTAGAGTGAACATATCAAGGATTAACTCTCTGCCGATAAAAGTAGGGATTACAACTACCTTTTTACTGGGTACAAAACCACAAAAGGAAGAATATCCATCACCGGTTAGGATGAACATATCAAGGATATACTACCTGGGTGTAGCGAGGTATTCGTTACCATTAGAGATATTGACTAAATCCAAGGTAAACCATACAAGTCGAGTCGCCACCGCACTTCTATTTATCCAAAGGAATGGTTAGAAAGCGAACAAAAACCTAAAAGTTTTATCGAATCAAAAACTAGTAAAAATGTCAGAGATCTGGGTAAGGGGGTTGCTTATGCAATGGGAAGGTTTTAAGCACCCAAAACATCCTAGGTACTCCAAGGGAGCCCTTTTCATAAGTGTTGTTCTAGTCTAAAAGGTGTAGGTATATCTAAAGTACTATTTACTAAAAGGAAGGTTAAAAGAAAATGACTCGCAAGGATGTCGCATCCACTGCCTACGTATCTCATCTGAGTATGAGAATCCGAGTCTTTGTAGCTCGGCTACCTATGGGTTAAAGATAAGTGTGCTCGGTAAGACGTCGTGTCTTATGCCTACGTATCTCATCTGGAATGAGAATCAGAGCAAAACGTAGTTCGGCTAACTAGGGGTTAAGGATTGCCATCTGAACATGAACTTACAAAAGAGGACACAAGCTGTGTCAAAGGAGGGTGGGCAGTGTGTTCAACGTCCTAGCAGTAGGTGTCACAGCTCGCTAAATCGAGTCTTAGGCAGTTACCTCTTTGCAATAGAACGGACTGACATGCCACAAGATCGGAGACGCACGGAAGGTCTAAAAGTGGGGAAGCTCTGCTCTAGAGTTGTCATGCAATATCGACCTATGTGTTAGGATTTACAAAGGGGAACATCTACCTAATGTTAGCATGCAAAGAATAGGGGAATTCTACCTATGTTATCATACAAAGGGTTCTACTTAATGGGTGCTACCTAAACGGAATAAGAGTCTACAGATGGAGCGCGAAGAGGAGTTACGGATAAGGGTAGATGGCGATGCCGGAGGCAATCGACTTACAGGTAGATAGCGATGCCTGAGGAAATCGACTTACAAGAGGATGGATGAATGCGTGATGGTTCTGTTAAGTTTTGAAAATGATTACTCGACATTGGATCGAGCTTTTGATCTTATTTAAAAATGGTTATCGGATGTTCGTTTTAATTCTTGTATTAACAGGTGACTAAAGAAATAAAGAAATAAATATTATACACTTTATGGGAGAGGGGTACATTTGTTATGAATGGGGATTGTTCATGGCAAACAAACAATAAGAATATATGCCTCATACATTATACATGTAGGAAACAATTATCAATCAGATCGGATAAATAAATTATATATAATCAAACCAAAGAATCAAATAATGGAGCATTTAAACAATGCATGGGAGTATGAACATGTTAATAATCAAGAAATAGAAAGCATGGATGAGAGAAACAAGTATAAAAGATAACAGATGAATCAAACAGATGAAAATATGCACACGAAGGGTCCATTGAATAATTTAATCAGGAAATGAGGTAAGGATCAAATAAAATCAAGGTAAAAAGCCTCTAATACATGGCATATGAGATGAACGAGGGAGGATCAAAAGATCTCTTCAATTGCCATAAGCAATCCCTAAGTCAAACATCGATCATAAAGAAGTCAACTGAAAATTCAAGTCAACTTAAAAAATAACAAATAAATAGCAAATTAATCAACAAAATTATGAAAATTAAACTAAATAAGGTGGGGTTAGGAAATCATCATCCCCCAAAAATATTTTAAAAATAATGAAAATTGGCATGTGAACTAATTAAAACAAAACATACGTCAAACCAAAAGTCAATTAATAAGACTAGGTTAGAAATAAATCAAGAATAAATAGTACATTAATCAAGAAAATTATGAAAAATTAAACTAAATAAGGTGGGGTCAGAAAATCATCATCCCCCAAAAAGATTTTAAAAATAATTAAAATTGGTAGGTGAATTAATTAAAATAAAACAGAAGTCAAATTAAAAGTCAACCAACCAAACTAGGTCAAAAATAAATTGAAAATATGGAATAAAATTCCAAGAAAATGTCAGTTTGACCATGAGACAGTGGTCAACCTTCATCCCAAAAATTAAATGCTAACAATAATTTTAAGTCATAAAACTAAAATCAATAAAAAAAGTGTGTTAAAATGGACCATTTAGAATAAATAATTAAAATAAAATATTAATATTAAAAAAATACGAAAATAAAAATTATATAAAATTAAATAAAACGTTAAGAAAAGTGAAAAATATTTTTGGGTAATTTTATGGACGAAGAAAATATTTTAAATAAGAAAAAGAAATATGAAAATGGAGGATTAATGGTGATGAACATGGTAAGCAAGCGTAGATATATCAAAACATGGTCATGGAAGAGATGATTACCTAATGGAAAATAGAAGTGGAATGGAATCTGATATTTGATGAAGCTTTGCCTCCTTTCCACGAAATTCCAATGCTCCTTTAGGATTAGGGTTTCAGCTTCTTAAATAGGGTGGATTAGGTGTTCTCATGGGCTTTCTAAGTGTCCTAAAAAAATGTCTCACTTTGACTAAGCATAACTTTCTCAATTCTAATCCGAATGGAGAAAACTTTATATCTCTAGAAAGCTTGGAACAAGATGAACAACTTTCATGTAGGAGAAAGTTTCAAATGGAGCTCTTATCTTGATGCAAAATGGGCTTAAAGTGAGTGCAACGATCATGAAAACTTGCCCTAAATGGAAAGTCAACCATTTCCAAATTAAGTAACTTTTCCAATTCTTGATTAAATGATGAATCCATGATCCAACCTTGATCAAATTTCACATGTAGTATCCCCTAGGCATGGATTTTTAGATTCCATTCTCAAAATGTCAGGAGTTGACTTTTCTGGCCCCAGAATTGACTTTTCCCAAACTGTCTGATTCCCGATTCCATTGATCAATTGAAGCACTTCTAGCTCAAATAAAGAGTTGATTTTTTGTATGTAGACCCTTGTGGACATATGGAGGGCCATGGAAAAGAGTTTCACCCAAAGAATCAGAAATAAACTGATTTTATACTAAACCCTAGTTTTAGGGCAAAATGATCAGGTACTGATTGCACTGATTGCCAATGGATCTTTCTGAGATAATTGTGAATTTTCCTAGGCCAAGATGCCTCTCAAATCATGACATGGATGAGCTCCTCTACTTCCAACCAAACATTTCCTGTTGCAGGTAGCCATGAAACCCTAATTTCTGATTAAATCCAGATGAACACTCTGATCGCTTTGAATCCTTCACTGATGAACTGAGGACCATAATAAGATACTTGGACCCCCCTAAGACCCTTGAGACTTGTATACTTAGAAAATGAAGTCCAATTCTCAATCTTGATTTGTGTGGGCTCCTTCTATTAAGGAGTGATCGATCAAAACCTGATCTCCATGTCACTAATGCAGTATGCAATGAGTATGACCTAATATGATGCTAATGAAGTGTAAAACATAATCCCATGCTTCCAGGAAAAATGAAGGGTAAATTTTGGGGTATTACACTGGGGAAATATGAAAATGAATCCACTAGGGAAAACAATGGAAGTAAATTACATTTACCTGGTATTGTGAAAAATTAAAGTACTCAAAAAATAAAAAGAATATTACCAGTTACTGTGTAATACACTCCCAAGGGACCAAAATATCTATCTAGGTAATAGCTAGAAAGAAACGGTCAAACAGAGACTCGACCCAATGAGGATATATCTCAAGGGGATTGGTTTCATCCAAATAATTGTCTGGTGGAGGAGACTAAAACAATAATCATCCACGAGGAAATAACTCATGGGGAAATGAGAAAGGTTATACTCTTTCTGCTTAAGGGGCTGACACTCTATAGTTGAAGGAGGACAGACGCACTGAATCTGCATGAGGAAATGATATCACTGAAGTAGGGGATCAGAATAAAGGAATAAAATAAAATAAAATAAAATGCATAATGAAATATATGATGTTGTGTTTTATGCATGAATATGCATGTATATCATTATGATTATGTTGACAAAACAACATAAAGGATACAAATAACAAAGATTTGAATCACTATTGTAACACTCTGCTAATCTCAACAGAATGGAAACACCAACTAGAGAAAATGTTGGGAATGAACACAAATCATCTGGCTCTGGACAAATCAACCATGGCTGGGAGAGACATGGAGAACATGCTTCTGGCCAATCGCGGTAAACTTCACAGGGAGAAGAGGGCATTGCTGAATGAATCTCAAACGAACATGCCGAGGATAAAGAAAGGATCAGCTGAGGATCCAAATTGTCAACTCTGCGGGGAATTTTAGGTTAACACCATATCAAATGGGAGGCAACCTTGCAGGGGATAAAGACAAAAGCTGCTAAGAATCCAAAACTGCCGGGAACGAGGGATCTTCAATATATGAAGATAAACTCCGCTGGGGAATACAAGAGGTAAAACTCTTCATGGGGATCTAAGAAAATTGTTGAGGATGCTTCAACCAAGATCATCACATTTCTCAATAATCAACAAATTCTCCTTAGAAATTGCAAAATAAACCAATTCCAAGGAAAAAATAACTGGATAGGATAAACTGCTGAAGTTAATGCAATACAAATATGCTAATGGAGAAACCAAACTGGAGGATATCAACAGGAGCACCACAATTGAGGAACATGGATTTGTGAAAGGGATCAATCATTGGCTCGACTCCACTGGGGATGTGACCCACCAACTCAGCTGGGGATAACTGAAGAACTATCGGGGAGGGAAATAGTTACCAAGTCGACTGCTTGGGGAAGACCAACAGGGCTTCGCACTTTAAGACTTACCTGTTCTCAAATTGTTGTTGATGTTCCTTGTTGAAATCGATTATTCTTAAAATGATTGTTTCATTATTTTAAGAAAAAAACATAATTTTTATTAATTTATTTCAAAATTATCATCATAAAAATTCAATTTTTATTTAGCATAAGTAAATAAGAGTAGAAACAATTGGATAAAAGTTCAACTTTATTTAATAGAACGGTAGTCTGTAAATGACAAGACTCCATAGATCTCTACAAAAGTTGAAATTGGTAATTTACATGGAAAAGGGCTACATTGAATACAATGATCACTACTCTCCCTACAAACTTCAATATCCATTGTGCTCTTGTCTTTGGTTGAGAATAGTGAATCAGAACCAAACGACCTGCTCAAAACTGCCTCCATGATTAGGACCAACCAAATGCAGTTACTTTCCATAATCCCTAATTTTTTCCTAGATTGCCCCAAGGTGGGGTACTCAATCTACCGGGATGAATTTGATATTTAATGTCTCTAATATTTTCCTGGATCGCCCTTTCGGATTTTCAATCCACCGAGACGCTCAATCTTGCCTAATCCGCCATTTCAGGTTTTCAACTTAGCGAGCTGTTCTTTTTTCTCTTTTGGCAAATTATTTCTAGACTGCATCAGCATTCACAGGACAAGTGAACTCCTCACTATAACACCTCAAAATTTGCCATCCTCTTCTTGAGACTAGTTTGACATATTGCATTTCATATTTTAGAGCATTAGGCATTGCATTTTGCATCTCATATGAAAATAAGAAGGTCATCCTCCAAAGTCTTTTCAAAAGATGGAGAAGTTAGGAGATTCAAGCCTGAGGGTCTCTATGAATTGATCATCAACCATCTGAGGGTTTCTTGATTCTTCAAAGGTTTTGAGCATCATCTTGTCTGCAAATATATATCACCATCATCATGGTTTTATCATCAAGGGTTTCAGAGATCATCCTCAAGTTCCACTGGATTAGAGTTGTGACCTCTGGTTAACCCTAATCAGTGCAGTTCTTTCAACTAGGGTTTCTCAAAAAGATGAGGTATTTTCTTGGGATGGGGATCACATGATTATTATAAGGAGCTTACAAGAGCTAGGGTTTCATTTTTTAGCAATTTCCCCAAGTGGTAGAGGCTCAAGTGGATCAAGGCATTTCAAGGTCATCTGAGGACCAAAAAGTCAACTGTGCAGTCAACTGAGGGCTTTGAGGTGGGGAAATGAGTTGAGACACCTCAATCATGTTCAAATGGGGTATATTCATCATTTTAAACATCCATCTTGGAGATTCAAAGGTCATGGCAAAAGTTACTAAAAATGGAAAGTGACCTATAATTCAAAGTTTCCAAATTTGGCAAGTTTTTGGTCCACCTTCCACTTGACTTTGCAATATCAAAGAAGTTTCAAATGGATTTTTGGTAAACATGAAAGTTGTAGATCTTTGTCTTCCCTTTCCAAAAATTCCTAATTCATGTCCATATGATGAATGGTTGAGGAGTTATGGTCATTTGATCACAAGGTTTGCATGGAAATTCAAAATGGCCTAACTTTTGGATATAATGCTTCAAATTGGTTCATTCTTTTTGCAAAATGCTTCTCATGATCAAAGCATCTCAAAATGACATCATTTGACTCAACTGTGAAAAGGAATCATGGTCAAAAGTCATATTATTTCACATTTGTTCAAAGGATAATATCATGCTACAAATCAAAATTTACAAAGAATCAAGGCAAGGCTTCAATTCAGCATGCTTCATAGACCATATTTGAGTGAAAATAAGCCATTGCCATGCATGAGAGGGGCATGTATGTTCATTATTTCACCCATGTGCAAATTGAATAAATCTCCACCATTCATTCTTGGCTTAAGATGCAAGCAAATTAATCTTAAAATCCTAGCCCTTGGTTGTTCATGAGTGAATTAAAGCCCTAGCATGGGAGATCACACGTGGATTATGGGCATGTGAGCTCATTTTGCATTTTTGCAAATGGCTTCATATCTCACTAATAATGATTAGCAAATGGAAAGGATGATTAGCATTGTCATTAGCAAGGGATATAAATAGTGAAACCCTAATCATAACTGCCATAACTAACATTTCAGATCTGAAAATTCAAGAACTCTCTCAATTTTCTCTCTCTTCGAATTTCCATTTTCTCCACACAAACCTCAAAGATTCTTACATATTCTTGATCCTCATGCTTCACAGAGCAAGAATCATCCAATGTTTGGTGCAATTCCACAAGAATTTGAGCAGTTCAAGAGCATTGTCATGTTGATGGAATTTGGAAATTGAAGCATATTCAAGAGGTTTCATCCATTGTTTTTTGCATAAAGCTTCAAAGGAAGCTCAAAGAGGTTGATCTGGAGCAGATGAGCACGTGATGACGCGATTTCGGAAAGCTCCACTTCAAGGTGACTCAATTTTCATCCTCTTGTTTTGATGTTTTTAGGTCATAGACTTGTAGATCTTTATGCGTAGATCATGTATATATGATTAGAATTGAAATTGGGTGAGTATTGAGGATGATATGTTGACTGGAAGTTTGGATCTCAGAACTTATCCTCTTCGATTTGCAAAATCTAGGTGGAATTAGGATGAATCAATGTGATATTTGGAACCTACGTGAGAAGACGAGTAGAATGATGTAGGTTTTGTGAATTTCTGGAAAAGTGCATGGCGGCGCCACCGTGGGGCTTGCCGGAGAAGACGACCGGAGCTGTAGCTCCGGCGTCTGCGTGTGTTAGGGTTTTGCTGATGTTGGAGGCCATGTGTTTCACTGCGTGGAGGTTTGATTGGACGCGATTGCTTTGACTGGAACCACGCAAGCTTGGAACGATGGCTGGGAGGCTGAGTCATAAATGAAACGCAGCGTTTCATGTTTTGAACCTGAGCCGTTGATCTGATGAGCCTGCCATATCGTGTGGTTGTTGTTTTTTCTGGATTTATTTGAATTAATTTCGTTTCCCTCCATTTTCATTGCATATTCAATTATTTTTCTCATTTTGTAAAATTCATAAAAAAATCCAAAAATGGTCCAAATGAGTCCCAATTTTTATTCATAGTTTTGTATTAAGGTCTACTTTTTTATGGTGCTGAATTCATGAATTTTTGGTGTCTGGATTATTATGTGGGAATTTTTGAAGCAATGTTGTACCAATTTGACCTATTGCATTCAATGCATTGTGAAATCCTCATTTTTAAGCTTTTTGATCCAATTTTTTGCATACATGACATTCATACATGACATGGATTATTGGTCACTGGTTTGGAATTTTTCTCACATGTTATCATCATTTTTGACACATAGAGAAAAGTGTGATAATTTGTGTCACATTTTTGACATTGAATTGGTGCATTTTTGTTTACATAGCATTTGCATCATTCTGGACTTGATTTTTTTGTATGTTGAACATTCATGGCATAAGGGACTCATACAAAAAATCCCAAAGTCATTGCATGCATTTCTGATTTGTTATGAATTTTCTAAGTTGGAAGTTCATTTTGTGCATATTTTTTATCATCACCTTACATAGGCCAATTGAGGCACTTGGTTATTGAGTTGATGCTGGTCCTTTTGAGGATAATTTGGGGAGTGTTTGAAGGTGTAATGTGCAAAAGGATGGGTCCTGGATTGGTCATTTGGTTGGGTTTTAAATTTGGCCTTTGTACTAGGGTTTTTTTGTGTTGATTGGATGTACATAGACTAACTTTGTCTTGTGTTTCAGGTGGATACCTATCATTGAGGATTGGGTTTGTTCTCACCTTGTGAGATGCATTTGAGTTCTAACCTATGTTTGTTTTGTAGGTATTTAATGGATGTATTGAGCTCATGAGTTCATTTGAGTGCTTAGGCACTTATTCATTGGATTGTGTAACTGTTAGAGGGTTTCATTGCTTGTCTTCTGGTTTTATGACTGAAGTACTAACTGTTTAGTCTTTGTACAGGTACCTTAGTTGCTTGCTTGCTTTTGCTCTTGCTTGAGCATTGGATTGTGGTTGACACACCACTCAGGTAGTTAGCTTCTTACTTCATGTAGTCTGAAGTCCTGTCACCTTTTTGGCAGGCATTTTGCTGGCAAGTCCTCCTTCAGAGGCTCTGTTTGTGTTTGTTTAAAATTGTGCCCAAAGACCTCCAAGGAGAGGCATGTGTTATTTGATAAGACCTCTAAGCGAAGAGGCAATTGGCGGATAAAAGGGATTAGTAGCCAATCCCCCGTTATTCAGTGTGTCGTTCTTTATGCTCGCACTACGTGCTGATGCTTCTGAACATGTGCCCCAGATCTTTTGTCCAGAGTCTGTCAAGTGGAAAAGGATCCCACTTTCTGGATCCCCACGCTTTCTGTGTCATGAGCTCACCCTGGCCAGGGTTAAGAGCATGAGGTCTCATCCTCATTACCATTTTGATCAGTGGTTAAGAGCTACAGATTACCCCTTACAGTTTGGCTTGTTTGTCGAGGTTGATATGACCCCTCTTGACTAAAGCCCACCCATTGTTTGAGCCACTTGTATGGATATAGAGTGTGATGTTTGTTTACTTGTGGTGATGTGTTTATCTGCTTTCCTCTTCTCATCTCCGTTTCTGTAGGATTTGTATGATTGATTTCCGAGGAAATTGAATGCATGTTAGAGACCTCAACTCAGGGATATTGATTGCATGACAACTATTAGGCTCGAGTTTCAGTCTCGCTATTAGTTTGTGGTTTCCCTGGTCTCTGGTTAGGAGAGTGTTTTACCCCTGTTAAGGGGAACTACGTCGCCCTGATTCTCATACCAGATGAGATACGTAGGCAGGAGGTTGCGAGCAATTTCTCCGGGCACCCTTTTTCTTTTTTGTCGTGTTGTTTTCGTCTGTTTGTTCACCCTTTTCTTTGAGTCTCTGTGTGTTCACCCTCTTCTTTGTTTTGGTGTGAGTACTTGTTTGTCCAGCGTGGGCGTGTGTGGTATGTTTATACCTTGGGGATTTCTTCTGTTACCATTTGGGGTTCATTTATGACGGTTGTCATTCATATTGGGGTTCATATCGGGGTTCATTTATGACGGTTGTCATTCATCTGGGGTTCATATTGGGGTTCATTTTTTATGTTAGTTATTCATTTGGGGTTCATTTGTGGTGATTATTCACATGGGGTTCATCTTCGGGGGTCATTTATGACGCTTGTTATTCATATTGGGGTTAATATCGGGGTTCATATCGGGGTTCATTTATCACGGTTGTCATTCATCTGGGGTTCATATTGGGGTTCATTTGTGATGATTGTTATTTGGGGTTCATATTGGGGTTCATCTCGGGGTCATTTGTGATGATTGTTATTCATTTGGGGTTCATTTGTGGTGATTGTTATTCACATTGGGGTTCATATTCGGGGTTCATTCGTGATGATTGTTATTCATGTGGGGTTCATATTGGGGTTCATCTTTGGGGTTCATTTGTGACGATTGTTATTGGGGTTCATCTCGGGGTTCATTTGTGACGATTGTTATTCGCTTGGGGTTCATCTTTGGGGTTCATCTTTGGTGTTCGCTGGTTAGCGTTCGTTATTGTTAGGAGTCGGATGTAAGTCCATGTATTGGCATTCTGTTTCCTTTTGTTTGTTATTGTTGGGAGTCACTGTAAGTCCATGTATTGGCATTCTATTTCCTTTTTTTTGTTATTGTTGGGAGTCGGGTGTAAGTCCATGTATTGGCATTCTGTTTCCTGTTGGATGTTCTTTTGACGTCTCAACGTCCCTTTTCGGTGTCTTGTTTCGGCATGCGTTAGCCGAGCTACGAGTGCTCTGATTCTCCTCTAGATAGAGAAGATACATAGGCATAGGACGCGATGTCCTAGCGAGCATGCCTCCCTTCCCCGAACTACGTTGACTCTGATGTTTGTTTCTGACAAACTACGTAGGTCCAGGATGCGACATCCTGCCGAGTCCACTTCCTCCGTTTTTTCTTTTCCCCACCTGTTTATCATTCCAATTTGTGCAGTTTTTTTGAGCAGTTTATTAGCAACCCTTTCCTTTCCTTTGAGCCATATTTTGAGCGTGGATCTCGTCGAGTACGGCGGACGTGAGGGGTGCTAACACCTTCCCCTTGCGTAACCGACTCCCGTACCTTGTAATCTCTGGTCGTAAGACCGTTCCTTTCCCTTTCTAGGTTAGTCCTACGCTCCCTTTCCGTCATAGGATGAATAACGTCGGTGGCGGCTCTGTATTTTCCGGCGATTGTTTTTCACGGTGCGACAACTGGCGACTCTGATGGGGAATTGAAGTTGACCTCTTGCTGGTCCATCTTCCTTAAGCGAGTCAATCCTAGTGCTCTCTAGCGTAGTTTTTAGGGTAGTTTGGGTTGCTTTTACTGCTTATTTATTGCATTTGTGATTATTATATTGTGATTGTATATATTTGCATGTATGTTTGCATGCATCATATTATCACTGTGCTGGATTCTGGACAGGTGTGGTTCCTCTGATTTGGGGGTGGGTGTTCTGAGTGGGGCTAAAACCCAAAGCCCGAGTATACACCTAGGATTAGCGTAGTCTCATGTTTCCTCATATGTTGGATTAACATGTTGTTGCGACATGACATACCACAGTCGGACGAGGTTCTTTTGAGAGAAGCTCTTCCTTGTGGAGTTTCCACTATGGTTGGGATTATCTCTTTTGAGCTATTGACTTCGGTGACCGTTCTTTCTCGGATCTTTGGTTTAGATGATCTTATGAGAGCTGTACGGCACACCCGAAAGGGCAAACCCGTTGAGTATCTCATCCGATTGTCGAAACCGATTATCTGCCTTAGGGTGACCTTATTAGAATTCACCTGTGAGGGGAGGGGTTTGATTCCTATAGGTACAGTTTCTGTTGGTGACTCTTTGATGGTGACTTCGGTTTGGTTCATGATCTGGGTTCTATTTATAAGTTGGATTTATGGATATTTATTTCTGACACGCCGGAGTTCTGTCCGAGGTATTTATCAGCGGGTTCCGTTTATTTCGGATTCCCCGGGTTAGATTTGGGTTACTTGTTCAGAAGATCTCGTGGCTCCGTTCAGTGACTTTCCTGTGATGATGGTGATGTTTTCTCCAGTTCCGTTTATTTCGGAACCCCCGAGTTGGATTTGTGGTTACTTAGTCCCTTGGATGGTTGTGATCAGTTCTGAGACCGGAGTTTAGTACAGTGGTGTTCAGATGTCTTGGAGGATGGAACTATGCGTTGCATTCATGCATCTGCATCATTCCCATTTTGCATTTAGTTGCATCTAACTCATGTTTATCCATATGCAGGGTACATTCTTGACTGAGATCCTGGTTGAGAGACATCCTTGTTCCAGATATAAAAGCACAAGTTTCTGTTCTGTACGGCGAAGCCATTTGATTAATGTCAGAATGTTGTTGTTGAATTATTGTCTGTCTCAATGAAGCCAGGATCGAAGGACAGAATGTTCCTCATACGGATAGACATTGCATTCATGCATGGATCATAATAACGTGTCCTCTGTTTTGCAGGTGTCGGTTTCTAACGTGTTTGATTGACTCAGGAATCATTGCTCGCGCACGCAGAGTCATCCCTCGGCACGTAACTCGTCCGCACAGATACTTTACCAGACGCAACAAACCCAGACTGATGGATTCATCTAACGCTGACATTCTCGAGCTGAAAGAGAAGACGAGTGAGTTGATCAACGCCATGCAAGGGTTCGCCCTGGGGCAGAAAGCACTCGTCGAGAAGGTGGAGAATGCCATTTTCGCCGAAAGAGAGAAGAAGCTGTCCATTGCTTCTTATAAACAGGCTGTGGAGGTGGTGAAAAATGGAAAGGCCCCAGGTTGGGGAAGAATGGTAGATATTACGGTGAAAGGAGATAGGTTTGGGGTCGGTTATCAGTCGGGCCAAGGATCGTCTGGACAGAATAGAGGACGTCGTCAACCGTTCACGTTCACCAGTGCTGGAATGCTAGATCCAAATCGCGTCTGTACGGTGGGTGAAGAGACTGACAGTGACTGCGAGCTCGACTCGTGGATAAAACCGTGTGTACCAGGGATGGAGATCCAGAACTGGAAATCCGAAAAGATCATCACTGTCACTCTGCGTGAAGAGTAATATTTTTGTTTGTTAATTCTGTTTGCATGAAAGCCATACGTTTTGCCCAAAACGTAATGGTCCATTGTAAGGGCCACCTCATGTGTTTCATTTTGCAACATTTACATCATTAATAAACGGATGTTTTTCGCATTAAAAATGGTGTTCCCTGTTTTTCTTTTATTTTTGCAGTTTAATAAAAATGGCAATGTTTATTTTCATTTTTCTTCCTTTTAATTTGTCTCGTCCCGACTCTAAAGCAATGCATGAATCAACATTCATGCAAATGCGGTTATTCTCTGGATCTCATTGATGACAATCCTGTTACACCCCTATATGACTTCGACAACCCGATCTATCATGCCGAAGAAGAAGGCAAAGAAGATTGTGAACTGCCGGAAGAGTTAGCCAGGTTGTTGAAACAAGAGGAGAAGGTGATTCAACCACACGAGGAGCAAGTTGAGATTGTTAATCTGGGTACCGAGGAGGTCAGAAAGGAAGTAAAAATTTGGGCCGCTTTGGAGATGAATGTCAAGAGCAGAATGGTGGCACTGTTGAAAGAGTATGTTGATATCTTCGCCTGGTCTTATCAAGATATGCCAGGGTTGGATACCAATATTGTTGTGCACAAGTTGCCATTGAGAGAAGGTTGTCCTCCAGTGAAGCAGAAGTTGCGCAGAACTCGACCTGAGATGGCCATGAAAATTAAAGAGGAGGTTCAAAAGAAGTTGGATGTTGGTTTCCTAGCTGTCACTAATTATCCGCCTTGGGTCCCGAACATTGTGCTGGTACCAAAGAAGGATGGAAAGGTGAGGATGTGTGTGGACTACCGGGATTTGAATAGAGCTAGCCCGAAAGATGATTTCCCATTACCTCACATCGATGTGTTGGTAGATAATACAGCTCAATTCTCGGTGTTTTCCTTCATGGATGGCTTTTCTTGCTATAATCAAATTAAAATGTCGCCAGATGATATGGAGAAAACAACGTTCATTACACCATGGGGCACTTTTTGTTATAAGGTGATGCCATTCGGTCTCAAGAACGCCGGTGCCACGTATCAAAGAGCTATGGTGACTTTGTTTCATGATATGATTCATCATGAGATCGAATGCTACGTTGATGACATGATAGCGAAGTCCCAAACAGAAGAGGGTCATTTGGTAGACTTGGCCAAGTTGTTTGACCGGTTGAGACAATTCAAATTGAGGTTGAATCTGAATAAGTGCACTTTTGGAGTGCGGTCTGGTAAGTTGCTGGGGTTTATTGTGAGTGAAAGAGGAATCGAGGTTGACCCTGCTAAAGTAAAAGCGATACAAGAAATGCCTGAACCGAGAACAGAAAAAGAGGTTTGTGGTTTCTTAGGTAGATTAAACTACATTTCACGGTTCATATCTTATCTAACAGCCACGTCTGAACCCATATTCAAGTTGTTGAGAAAAGATCAAACGGTCAGGTGGAATGATGATTGCCAAGCGGCATTTGAAAAAATAAAAGAATATTTGCAGGAGCCTCCGATTCAGATGCCTCCTTTGGAGGGGCGACCGTTAATCCTGTACTTGACAGTCCTCGAGGGGTCTATGGGGTGTGTACTGGGGAAGCATGACGAGTCTGGTCGAAAAGAGCATGCAATTTACTACCTTAGCAAAAAGTTTACCGACTGTGAAATAAGATATTCACTGATCGAGAAAACTTGTTGTGCTTTGGCATGGGTTGCTCGCCGACTGAGACAGTATATGCTGGTTCATACCACTTTGTTGATTTCCAAGATGGATCCGATCAAGTATATATTTGAGAAGCCAGCATTGACCGGACGGGTTGCGAGATGGCAAATGATTTTGACTGAATACGATATTCATTACACTTCTCAAAAAGCAATAAAGGGGAGTGTATTGCCTAATTACCTCGCCCAACAACCCATTGAGGATTATCAATCGATGAAATTTGAGTTCCCTGATGAGGACATCATGTTTCTTAAATCGAAAGATTGTGAGGAACCTATCCCGGAGGAGGGGCCTGACCCTGAGTCCGAATGGATTCTGATGTTTGATGGGGCCGTTAACGTGAATGGTAGCGGAGTTGGTGCTGTTTTGGTTACGCCGAAGGGATCCCACATTCCTTTTGCTGCCCGGCTAACATTTGAATGCACCAACAATGTGGCTGAATACGAAGCTTGTATCTTGGGTGTCGAAGAGGCGATTGATTTGCGAATCAAGAACCTTGTTATTTATGGAGATTCAGCTTTGCTTGTGAACCAGGTTAACGGGAAATGGCTTACGCATCAATCTCACTTAATTCCATACCGGGATTATACGAGGAGGTTGTTGACGTTCTTCACCAAGGTGGAATTACACCATGTGCCGAGGGAAGAAAATCCTTTAGCAGATGCTTTGGCTACTCTGGCCGCTTTGATTAAAGTGCAGTGGTGGAATCAAGTTCCTAGTGTTGAGGTGGGACGGCTGGATAGACCGGCTTATGTGTTTGTTGTTGAAATAGTGCCTGATGATGAAAAGTCGTGGTATTACGACATCAAGCATTATCGGGAGACCCAAGAGTATCCCGAGGGAGCGTCTAAGAAGGACCGAAAGACTCTGAGAAGGTTGGCCATGGCGTTCTATCTGAATAAAGATGGGGTTTTATACAAGAGGAATTTTGATTGGGTTTTGCTCAGATGTGTCGATGACAAAGAGGCAAGCCAATTGATGAAAGAGGTGCACGAGGGATCATTTGGTACCCACACCAGTGGGAATGCGATGGTGAAAAAGTTTCTAAGGGCTGGATATTATTGGATGACAACGGAGGCTCAGTGTTTCAACTTCGTGCGGAAATGTCATAAATGCCAGATTTATGCTGACAAGGTGCACGTGCCTCCAAATCCATTGAGTTTGATGTCGTCTCCGTGGCCGTTTGCCATGTGGGATATTGATGTGATCGGAAAGATCGAGCCTACGTCTTCGAATGGGCACCAGTTCATATTAGTGGCTATTGATTACTTCACCAAGTGGATGGAAGCGGCGTCTTATGCAAATGTGACAAAACAGGTCGTGGCCAGGTTCCTGAAAAGAGACATCATTTGCAGATATGGGGTTCCTGAAAGAATCATCACTGATAATGGTTCTAATCTCAACAACAAGATGATGGTGGAACTATGCCGGGAGTTCAAAATCGAGCATCACAATTCTTCTCCTTATCGTCCAAAGATGAATGGGGCGGTCGAGGCGGCTAATAAGAATATTAAGAAGATTGTGCAGAAAATGGTCGTGACCTATAAGGATTGGCACGAGATGTTGTCGTTTGCATTGCATGGGTATCGAACCTCAGTGCGTACATCTACTGGGGCAACGCCCTTCTCGCTTGTGTATGGGATGGAAGTTGTGCTACCAGTTGAGGTCCAGATTCCGTCATTGAGAGTCTTGATGGATGTGAAATTGGAAGAGGCTGAGTGGGTAAGGACTCGGTATGAAGAGTTGAGCCTGATTGAGGAAAAAAGGCTGGCAACCATTTATCATGGGCAATTGTACCAGCACCGAATGAAGCATGCTTTTGACCGAAAGGTGCAACCTCGTATGTACCATGTGGGAGATATGGTGTTAAAAAGGGTCCTTCCTCCTCAGAACGATCGTCGGGGCAAGTGGACACCCAATTATGAGGGTCCATTCGTGGTCAAGAAGGTTTTCTCTGGCGGAGCCCTGTTGTTGACAACCATGGATGGTGAGGATTTTCCATCCCCTGTAAATGCGGACGCAGTTAAAAAATACTTCGTATAAGAGACCCGCTGGACAGAAAGAATAAAATAGTCCAGGCAAAAATGGGCATCCCGACGAACCAAAAAAAAAATAATTAAAAAGGTTCGGGAAAAAATTAGGGATACAAGGAAAAAACTGTACACCCGGTAAGTCGAAAACCCCACAAGGGCGGCCTGGGCAAAAAAGGGTATCCCGGTGGACTGAAAACCCGAAAGGGCGGTCCAGGCAAAAGAGGGAATGAAACGAACAACTACGTCTAGCATGGTCGTTTATACTTTGGTTAAGACACATGGATAATCTGAAAGCGGAGATCGGTCGGAATCGTCTTGTTTCGGAAGGCAGAAAGCGTGGAGAGTCTTGAGGACATATGGGTTGTAACCGGGTTGGAACTTGATGAGATCACGGGTTCACATTGCCATTAGGATAGATTTTCCTTTTGTGCGCAATTACCTCTTTTCAGGGATTGCTTCCTGTGTATTGCTCAGTTACCTGCCACCTTTTTCAATCAATAAAATGCATATTCAGTCAAATAATCTTGTTTTTGTTTTCATTACCGCTTTGATTGCAAAAACATCCGTTTATTTTGATAAAGAATCTTTGCATTTTGAGATGTAGGGGTCTCTTCCAATGCATGCTTATAGGATTGAAACTTGAAATCTTATTCGGAAGGTAGAGTGACCTTGGTGTTGAAATTTTGGCGCGCCTGGGGCACGTTTTATCTGACAATATCTTTTGCAGGTGTTGTTGGTTATTTTCACTCACTTGCAGGTTGTGGGGCGAAGCGTTTCTTTTTGACAAAAGTTCCTTTGGGTCCAAACAGGGACGAGGAATTGAAGAATGGTGTAGAGACGGCGAAAGAATTACAACGATCCTAGGGGGTTAATCAAGAAGACTCTTCAAAGTCTGAGGACTGGAGAGTTGGTAGGAATCTAAGGAGGTCGAAGTAGGGAGAAGTCGAGAATACAAGGTGATGAATCAGAAAAGACCGGATGAGTCTAGGAGCTCTCAAAAGTGGAAAATTGACACTGTGGTTAGATGGTGGATACCAATGTTCGGCAAGTCGACGGGTGTCCCATGTCGAAAGATTCCGTATTTCCCCAGCAGGTTCGAGGTCGGTGTTTCCTCAGCAGCCAGGCCTGAAGGTTGTTGTTCCCCGGGAAGGGGTGTGCGTTGGTATTTTTTTCCCCAGTGAAGTCGCTAAGCAGATCGAATGCAGTTGAGGTTATCCCTAGTAAGGGTTACTCTTTCCTCGGCGCTAGTGTTATCCCAAGCAGGATTGGAGATTGGAGCCATATCGAGTTCCTCGACAGAGTTGCTCGTGCTGTCCCCTGAGGGGGATACTTTTCATGCATTCATCATTTAGAGAAGTATAACATATTGCATAACTAATTGCGTAGCATTTCCATGGTTATGGAGCATTACGTTGTAAAACTCATGCATCGGCATTGCAAGCATAAGCTAGTCTCGAGCCGTGGTTACCGTTTGAGAGTTGGTTTTGCCGATTGGTGAAGATGTTACTTTGAGGAGTTTGGCATCGTGATCTTGAATCAACGGTATTCCCCAGTAATGCGATATTGGAGGAAGAGATTCCGTCGTGCGGAGATGGAAATGAAGATTGGGGTCCACCAGGAGAAAAGGAAGTGCTAGGCATTTTCTGGAGAACGGGGTTCAACTGGAGATGGAGATTGGAGTTGAAGATTGTATCCGGAATGAGGTCCTCAGGATTGTCTTTGGATCATGTGTCACCTTAGACTTTGGCGAGGCCAACAGAAGTCGTTATGGGTGTCTTCAAGGGAAGAAATGCACATGTTACCTTCCTTTTGTGAAGGTATACCCTCTGATATGTCGCCATCAGAGTGGTTGGTGTTATTTCCGACATTGCCAACGAAATTATCACAAGAGAATGGAGAACGGGGTTCAAATGGAGAAAAGGAGATACGGGGTGTCTTCTGGAGAGTGGAGTTCACAACAACGATTGAGAGTTATCGTCAGGCGACTGGGGTTCAAATGGAGAACGGGGTTCATTGTTTGGCAGCAAGAGTGGCATGAAGTTGTCGGGGTTCAAACGCGGTGATCAAGGATCATCCGCGCGAAAGAAAAATATTTGTGTAGGGGTCCAAGAAAAGAAAAAATCAAGAAGTTTTTGGGGTTCAAGAAAAGAAAAAACTAATAATGATAATTCCCAGCGGAGCGCAAATTGTTCGTTTGTTCTTGGTATTCAACCACTCTTCACCCTGGTCATCTGAAAGCTAAGGTTGTTCATATCGTCGGGTTCACAATGGTTTGAATAGGAGCAGCCTGTTTGTGGCTTATCTTTATTATTCCCAGCAGGGGTCGTTGGCCCGCGCGCCGCCTCGATTATCATTTTCCCTATTTCTGCCGATACTGACAGGCATGAAAGTTTTCTGGTATTCAGACCGAAGTGGCATTCAGGCCAGCTTTCCGGTATTCATACCGAAGTGGCATTCAGGCCAGTTTTCCGATGTTCAGATCGAAGAAGTTTCCGACATTCAGGTCGATGCAACTTGTGGCATTCAGGCCAGTTTTCCGGTATTCAGACCGAAATGGCATTCAGGCCAATTTTCCGGTATTCAGACCGAGGTGGAATTCAGGCCAATTTTCCGGTATTCAGACCAAAGTGGCATTCAAGCTAGTTTTCCGGTATTCAGACCGAAGTGGCATTCAGGCCAGTTTTCTGGTATTTAGACCGAAGTGGCATTCAGGTCAGTTTTCCGGTATTCAGACCGAAGTGGCATTCAGGCCAGTTTTCTGGTATTCAGACCGAAGTGACATTCAGGCTAGTCTCTCGGTGTTCAGACCGATATTAATAATCTCATATCGTCCAATGCTCAGATCGAAGTCATTTCCAGTATTCAGATTGATGAGCGGCACTCAGGCCATGGTTATTTCTGTGTGCCATTTATTTTGGTGTCTAGGTTAACATTCTTTTTCGGTATTCAGACCGACTCTCACCTTACCAGACGGATTCTTATTTCAAGATCAACTCTTTGCCGATTCTGACAGGCATTGTTACTTCACTTCGCTTCAGCGCAAATTTTCAGGCTTTTATTGTATTCAATCCCTTGATACCTCGAAAGTGCGAAAGCCGCTGCTATCTTCTTTTCGGGTTTCCAGTGGATTGAATAGGGGCAGCTGTAACACCTCAAAATTTGCCCTCCTCTTCTTGAGACTAGTTAGACATATTTCATTTCATATTTTAGAGCATTATGCATTGCATTTTGCATCTCATAAGAAAATAAGAAGGTCATCCTCCAAAGTCTTTTCAAAAGATGGAGAAGTTAGGAGATTCAAGCCTGAGGGTCTCTATGAATTGATCATAAACCATCTGAGGGTTTCTTGATTCTTCAAAGGTTTTGAGCATCATCTTGTCTTCAAAGATATATCACCATCATCATGGTTTTATCATCAAGGGTTTCAGAGATCATCCTCAAGTTCCACTTGATTAGAGTTGTGACCTCTGGTCAACCCTAACCAATACAGTTCTTCCAACTAGGGTTTCTCAAAGAGATGAGGTATTTTCTTGGGATGGGGATCACATTATTATTATAAGGAGCTTACATGAGCTAGGGTTTCATTTTTGAGCAATTTCCCCAAGTGGTAGAGGCTTAAGTGGATCAAGGCATTTCAAGGTCATCTGAGGACCAAAAGGTCAACTGTGCAGTCAACTGAGGGCTATGAGGTGGGGAAATGAGTTGAGACACCTCAATCATGTTCAAATGGGGTCTATTCATCATTTTAAACACCCATCTTGGAGATTCAAAGGTCATGGCAAAAGTTACTAAAAATGGAAAGTGACCTATAATTCAAAGTTTCCAAATTTGGCAAGTTTTTGGTCCACCTTCAACTTGACTTTTCAATATCAAATAAGTTTCAAATGGATTTTTGGTAAACATGAAAGTTGTAGATCTTTGTCTTCCCTTTCCAAAAATTCCTAATTCATGTCCATATGATGAATGGTTGAGGAGTTATGGTCATTTGATCACAAGGTGTGCATGGAAATTCAAAATGGCCTAACTTTTGGATATAATGCTTCAAATTGGTTCATTCTTTTTGCAAAATGCTTCTCATGATCAAAGCATCTCAAAATGACATCATTTTACTCAATTGTGCAAAGGAATCATGGTCAAAAGTCACATTATTTCACATTTGTTCAAAGGATAATATCATGCTACAAATCAAAATTTACAAAGAATCAAGGCAAGGCTTCAATTCAACATGCTTCATAGACCATATTTGAGTGAAAATAAGCCATTGCCATGCATGAGAGGGGCATGTGTGTTCATTATTTCACACATGTGCAAATTGAAGTAAATCTCCACCATTCATTCTTGGCTTAAGATGAAAGCAAATTAATCTTAAAATCCTAGCCCTTGGTTGTTCATGAGTGAATTAAAGCCCTAGCATGGGAGATCACACGTGGATTATGGGCATGTGAGCTCATTTTGCATTTTTTCAAATGGCTTCATATCTCACTAATCATGATTAGCAAATGGAAAAGATGATTAGCATTTTCATTAGCAAGGGATATAAATAGTGAAACCCTAATCATAACTGCCATAACTAACATTTCAGATCTGAAAATTCAAGAACTCTCTCAATTTTCTCTCTCTTCGAATTTCCATTTTCTCCATACAAACCTCAAAGATTCTTACATATTCTTGATCCTCATGCTTCATTGAGCAAGAATCATCCATTGTTTGGTGCAATTCCACAAGAATTCGAGCAGTTCAAGAGCATTGTCATGTTGATGGAATTTGGAAATTGAAACATATTCAAGAGGTTTCATCCATTGTTTTTTGCATAAAGCTTCAAAGGAAGCTCAAAGAGGTTGATCAGGAGCAGATGAGCACGTGAGGACGCGATTTCAGAAAGCTCCACTTCAAGGTGACTCAATTTTCATCCTCTCCTTTTGATGTTTTTAGGTCATAGACTTGTCGATCTTGATGCGTAGGTCATGTATATATGATTAGAATTGAAATTAGGTGAGTATTAAGGATGTTATGTTGATTGGAAGTTTGGATCTCAGAACTTATCCTCTTCGATTTGCAAAATCTAGGAGGAATTAGGATGAATCAATGTGATCTCAGAACTTATCCTCTTCGATTAGCTTTTGTGAATTTCTGGAAAAGTGCATGGCGGCGCCACCGTGGGGCTTGCCGGAGAAGACGATCGGAGCTGTAGCTCCGACGTCTGCGTGTGTTAGGGTTTTGTTGATGTTGGATGCCATGTGTTTCACTGCGTGGAGGTTTGATTGGACACGATTGCTTTAATTGGAGCCACGCAAGCTTGGAACGATGACTGGGAGGCTGAGTCATAAATGAAACGCAGCGTTTCATGTTTTGAACCTGAGTCATTGATCTGATGAGCGCGCCATATCGTGTGGTTGTTGTTTTTTCTGGATTTATTTGAATTAATTTCGTTTCCCTCCATTTTCATTGCATATTCAATTATTTTGCTCATTTTGTAAAATTCATAAAAAAATCCAAAAATGGTCCAAATGAGTCCCAATTTTTTTCATAGTTTTGTATTGAGGTCTACTTTTTTATGGTGCTGAATTCATGAATTTTTGGTGTCTGGATTATTATGTGGGAATTTTTGAAGCAATGTTGTGCCAATTTGACCTATTGCATTCAATGCATTATGAAATCCTCATTTTTTAGCTTTTTGATCCAATTTTTTGCATACATGACATGAATTGGTCACTGGTTTGGAATTTTTCTCACATGTTATCATCATTTTTGACACATAGAGAAAAGTGTGACAATTTGTGTCACATTTTTGACATTGAATTGGTGCATTTTTGTTTACATAGCATTTGCATCATTCTGGACTTGATTTTTTGCATGTTAAACATTCATGGCATAAGGGACTCATACAAAAAATCCCATTCATTGCATGCATTTCTGATTTGATATGAATTTTCCAAGTTGGAAGTTCATTTTGTGCATACTTTTGGTCATCACCTTACATAGGCCAATTGAGGCACTTGGTTATTGAGTTGATGCTGGTCCTTTTGAGGAAATTTTGGGGAGTGTTTGAAGGTGTAATATGCAAAAGGATGGGTCATGGATTAGTCATTTGGTTGGGTTTTGAATTTGGCCTTTGTACTAGGGTTTTGTTGTGTTGATTGGATGTACATAGACTAACTTTGTCTTGTGTTTCAGGTGGATACCTATCATTGAGGATTGGGTTTGTTCTCACCTTGTGAGATGCATTTGAGTTCTAACCTATGTTTTTTTTGTAGGGATTTAATGGATGTATTGAGCTCATGAGTTCATTTGAGTGCTTAGGCACTTATTCATTGGTTTGTGTAACTGTTAGAGGGTTTCATTGCTTGTCTTCTGGTTTTATGGCTGAAGTACTAATTGTTTAGTCTTTGTACAGGTACCTTAGTTGCTTGCTTGCTTTTTCTCTTGCTTGAGCATTGGATTGTGGTTGACACACCACTCAGGTAGTTAGTTTCTTACTTCATGTAGTCTGAAGTCCTGTCACCTTTTTGGCAGGCATTTTGCTGGCAAGTCCTCCTTCAGAGGCTCTGTTTTTGTTTGTTTAAAATTGTGCCCAAAGACCTCCAAGGAAAGGCATGTGTTATTTGATAAGACCTACAAGTGAAGAGGAAATTGGCGGATAAAAGGAATTAGTAGCCAATCCCCTGTTATTCAGTGTGTCGTTCTTTATGCTCACACTACGTGCTGATGCTTCTGAACATGTGCCCCAGATCTTTTGTCCAGAGTCTGTCAAGTGGAAAAGGATCCCACTTTCTGGATCCCCACGTTTTCTGTGTCATGAGCTCACCCTGGCCAGGGTTAAGAGCATGAGGTCTCATCCTCATTACCATTTTGATCAGCTTCACCCTAACGTTCAATGTCAGTGGTTAAGAGCTACAGATTACCCCTTACAGTTTGGCTTGTTTGTCGAGGTTGATATGACCCCTCTTGACTAAAGCCCACCCATTGTTTGAGCCGCTTGTATGAATATAGAGTGTGATGTTTGTTTACTTATGGTGATGTGTTTATCTGCTTTCCTCTTCTCATCTCCGTTTCTGTAGGATTTGTATGATTGATTTCCGAGGAAGTTGAATGCATGTTAGAGACCTCAACTCAGTGATATTGATTGCATGACAACTATTAGGCTCGAGTTTCAGTCTCCCTATTAGTTTGTGGTTTCCCTGGTCTCTGGTTAGGAGAGTGTTTTACCCCTGTTAAGGGGAACTACGTCGCCCTAATTCTCATACCAGATGAGATACGTAGGCAGGAGGTTGCGAGCAATTTCTCCGGGCACCCTTTTTCTTTTTTGCCGTGTTGTTTTCGTGTGTTTGTTCACCCTTTTCTTTGAGTCTCTGTGTGTTCACCCTCTTCTTTGTTTTGGTGTGAGTACTTGTTTGTCCAGCGTGGGCGTGTGTAGTATGTTTATACCTTGGGGATTTCTTCTGTTACCATTCGGGGTTCATTTATGACGGTTGTCATTCATATTGGGGTTCATATTGGGGTTCATTTATGACGGTTGTCATTCATCTGGGGTTCATATTGGGGTTCATTTGTGATGATAGTTATTCATTTGGGGTTCATTTGTGGTGATTATTCACTTGGGGTTCATCTTCGGGGGTCATTTATGACGCTTGTTATTCATATTGGGGTTCATATCGGGGTTCATTTATGATGGTTGTCATTCATCTGGGGTTCATATTGGGGTTCATTTGTGATGATTGTTATTTGGGGTTCATATTGGGGTTCATCTCGGGGTTCATTTGTGATGATTGTTATTCATTTGGGGTTCATTTGTGGTGATTGTTATTCACATTGGGGTTCATATTCGGGGTTCATTCGTGATGATTGTTATTCATGTGGGGTTCATATTGGGGTTCATCTTTTGGGTTCATTTGTGACGATTGTTATTGGGGTTCATCTCGGGGTTCATTTGTGACGATTGTTATTCGCTTGGGGTTCATCTTTGGTGTTCGCTGGTTAGCGTTCGTTATTGTTAGGAGTCAGATGTAAGTCCATGTATTGGCATTATGTTTCCTTTTGTTTGTTATTGTTGGGAGTCGGGTGTAAGTCCATGTATTGACATTCTATTTCCTTTTTTTTGTTATTGTTGGGAGTCGGGGTAAGTCCATGTATTGGCATTCTGTTTCCTGTTGGATGTTCTTTTGACGTCTCAGTGTCCCTTTTTGGTGTCTTGTTTCGGCGTACGTTAGCCGAGCTACGAGTGCTCTGATTCTCCTCTGGATAGAGAAGATACGTAGGCCTAGGACGCGATGTCCTAGCGAGCATGCCTCCCTTCCCCGAACTACGTTGACTCTGATGTTTGTTTCTGACAAACTACGTAGGCCCAGGATGCGACATCCTACCGAGTCCACTTCCTCCATTTTTTCTTTTCCCCACCTGTTTATCATTCCAGTTTGTGCAGTTTTTTTGAGCAGTTTATTAGCAACCCTTTCCTTTCCTTTGAGCTATCTTTTGAGCGTGGATCCCGTCGAGTACGGCGGACGTGAGGGGTGCTAACACCTTCCCCTTGCGTAACCGACTCCCGTACCTTGTAATCTCTGGTCGTAAGACCGTTCCTTTCCCTTTCTAGGTTAGTCCTGCGCTCCCTTTCCATCATAGGATGAATAGCGTCGGTGGCGGCTCTGTATTTTCTGCCGGTTGTTTTTCGCGTTGCGACACTCTCCATCCATAGTTGAATGAACCAAAGCACCGCCTGAGAAGGCTCTCTTCACAACATATGGGCTTTCATAATTAGGAACGCACGAGGCTTGACCTTCTTATCAAAAGATTTCTTCATTCTTTGCTGATATAACTGACAATGACACATGGAAGTCAATCTCTTCTCTTCAATTAAATTTAGTTGATCATATCTAAAATGGCACCATTCAGCTACTGTCAACTTGGCTTCCATCAAGACACGCAATGATGGGATCTCAACCTCCATGGGGAGCATAACTTCCATGCCATAAATAAGTTAGAAAGGGGTTTCCCTATTGAAGTATGGACGGATGTATACTACCCATGCAAAGAAAATGAGAGCATCTCATGCCAATCTTTATATGTCACAACTATCTTCTGAATGATCTTCTTGATGTTCTTGTACGCAGCTTCAATAGCCCCATTCATCTTAGGTCTGTAGGGAGAAGAATTTTGATGTGCAATCTTGAAGTCTTTGCAAAGATCTTCCACCATATTATTATTCAAGTTTGATCCATTATCAGTAATGATCTTACTTGGCACACCATGACGGCATATAATCTGATTCTTGATAAACCTCACAACAACTTGCTTGGTTACATTTGCATACTATGCCGCTTCAACCCACTTTGTGAAGTAATCAATAGCCAGCAGAATGAAACGATGTCCATTCGAAGCTCTAGGCTCAATCATATCAATTCCCCACACAGAGAAGGGCCATGGAGAGGAAATGACATTCAACAGTGTCGGAGGAACATGAATCTTATTTGCATAAATTTGACACTTGTGACATTTCTTTACAAACTTACAAAAGTCAGATTCCATTGCAGCCAATAATAACCTGCTCTCAACATCTTCTTTGCCATAGCATGTACATTGGAATGAGTACCAAAGGAACCCTCATGGACTTCAGTCATCAATAAGTCTGCTTCATGTCTATCCATGCATCTGAGAAAAACCATATCGAAATTTCTCTTGTAAAGCACATCACCATTCAGGTAGAAATTGTCAGATAATCTTCTCAATGTCTTCTTATCTTTCAAATATGCCCCGGGCGGGGAAATATGACTTTGGAGGAAACATTTGATATCAAAATACCATGGCTTTTCTTCTTTGACTTCTTCCATAGTGAACACATGAGCTGGCCTATCAAGACGCATCATAGTCAAATTGGGAACTTCATTCCAAAATTTCACCATAATCATTGAAGCCAACGTTGCAAGAGCATCTACCATCCGGTTTTCGTCTCGAGGGATATGATGGAACTCAACCTTTGTAAATAAAGTTGAAATTCTCCTCGCATAGTCTCTATACGGTATCAAACCGGCTTGACTCGTCTCCCATTCACCTTTGATCGGATTCACAACCAAAGCTAAATCTCCATAGACGTCAAGATATTTTATTTTGAGATCAATGGCCTCTGGAAGCCCCGTAATGCAAGTTTCATACTCAGCCATGTTGTTTGTACACTTGAAACTCAATATAGCTGTAAACGGAAAATGAGTGCCTTGAGGAGTAATAATCACTTCCCCAATTCCATTACCATATGAATTAACAGCTCCATTAATTACCATGCCCCAGCAAGAACCAGGTCCTGGCCCTTCTTCAAGCAATGGTTCATCACAATCTTTCATATTCAAGTACATAATCTATTCGTCAGGAAAATCATACTGCACTGACTGATAATCTTCAATCGGTTGGTGAGCCAAATGGTCGGCCAAGACACTACCTTTGATAGCCTTTTGAGATCAGTATTCAATATCATACTCAAATAATAACATCTGCCAACGGGAAATCCTCCCAGTTAAAACAGACTTCTCAGAAATATACTTGATTGGGTCCATTTTGGATATCAACCAGGTAGTATGATTCAACATATACTGGCGTAGACGCTTAGCAACCCAAGCCAATGCGCAATATGTCTTTTCAAGCATAGAATGTCGAGTCTCACAGTAAGTGAATTTCTTACTGAGGTAGTAAATCGCATACTCTTTCTTTTCATATTCATCTTGCTGACCAAGAACACAGCCCATACTCTCATCAAGCATAGTCAGGTACATGATCAAAGGTCTTCATTCAACAGGCGGAGACAAAATCGGAGGCTCAAGCAGATATTCTTTGATACTATGAAAATCTTTCTGGCAATCTTCAGTCCAATCACAAGACTGATCTTTCCGAAGAAGCTTGAAAATAGGCGCACATGTGGCAGTCATATGCGATATAAATCTTGAGATATAGTTCAAACGGCCGAGAAAACCATTGACTTGCTTCTCAGTTTTGTGCACTGGCATCTCTTGTATTTCTTTGACCATGGTAGGATCAACTTCAATACCCTTCTCGCTGACGATAAAGCCTAACAACTTACCAGAACAAACACCAAAAGTACACTTATTGGGATTCAAGCGGAGGTTATACTTCCTCAAATGCTGGAATAACTTCAACAAATGCTCAACATGTTCTTCTTCATCGCTTGATTTGGCAATCAGATCATCAACATAAACTTCGATCTCTTTATGCATCATATCATGAAATATATGCTCAACGTCAATCTTTTGGACTAGCTTTTGGACTAGCTTTGTTCAGATCTCTATAACCAACGTCAATCTGCTTCTGCACTTCCTCTTTGATCTTTACTACCATGTCAGGATGCGTTCTTCTCAACTTCTGCTTGACTGGCGGGCATTCTGGATTTAACGATAATATATGCTCCACAATCTCATAATCCAACCCAGGCATGTCTTGATAGGACCAAGCAAACACATCAGAATATTCTCGAAGAAGATCAATCAACCCCTTCTTAGCTTCTGGACACAGTTGAGACCCAATCTTGACTTCCTTCACATTGTCTTCGGAACCCAAGTTGACTAGTTCAACCTGCTCTTCAAATGGCTGAATGGCTTTTTCTTCGTTCTCAAGCAAACGAGATAACTCATCAGATACTTCTTCGTCATCAGTCTCTTCCTCAGCTTTAAACACAGGGAAATCAAAGTTTGGAGAGGGAGTAGGATCATTGTATTCAATGGTTTTGAGAACCAACCTGCATAATGATTTGATATTTTGATTTTAGAGAAGTGGAGTGCGACCAAATATTATGTAGATGGAAGACTATTATTTATTTATGTTTTTTTTATGATTACCATTTTCAGAAAAAGCAAAAACTAAAAATAAAACATCAGAGATGTGGATGAATAAAATTGTCTTTTATTGATGATAATAATAAAAATGCCCAACAATGTTCACTTCTCCCTTAGGCATATAAGAAGGATTTTTCTTAAAGATAATAAAAACAAATTACTTAGAACGATGAATGACAATAGGAACATCAACAACAACCCAATTGTTGCAAGTCTAGCCATGCGTCACAAAGTTGACGCAAGCTTCGTCTTCATCACCATCGTCTTCAATTACGGTAGTTGAGTGCTGATCATTCCCATGAATGAACCCTCCATTGCGGAAAATTGGTTGCACAACTTCAGCTCTGATGTTGAACGACCTTGGTTGAAATCCCAATCCAGCTCTATTCTTGTTCTCAGCAATCTTAACCACACGACCCCATTTTTCAATGTTACCAGTCTAAATAGCCTCTTGTGCATCTTTCAAAGAAGATATGGGTACCCCCGTTTTCTTTATTTCATCAGCAATATATAAGGCTTGGAACGGCGTTCTAACCTCCTCCTCAGCATCAACATAAGTGAAAGATAACAAATGCCTCACCAACAATGCCTTCTCTCCCCCAACAACAACAAGCTTGTCATTCTTCACAAATTTTAGCTTTTGGTGTAGAGTAGACGTCACAACTCCTGCTTCATGGATCTCATGCCTTCCTAAGAAGAAATTGTAGGCCGGGTGGATATCCATTACTTGGAAAGTAATCTGGAAATCACTCAGACCTATCTTTACTGGAAGGTCCACTTCACAAATGACAGTTGTATGCGAACCGTTGAACGCTTTGACAATTACGCTGATGTACCTCATTGGGGCGCCTTGGTAAGAAAGTCTTGACAAAGTTGATTTTGAAAGCACGTTCAAAGATGACCCAGTGTCAACCAACACATTGGACATAGCATCCTCCTTACAATTAATTGAAATGTGCAATGCCAGCTTTTGATTTATGCCTTCCTCAGGAATCTCTTCATCACAAAAGCTCAGATTATTACAAGAAGTAATGTTGGCAACTATGCGGTCAAACTGATCCACGGTCACATCATGTTCAACATAATCGTGTTCTAGCACTTTCTGCAACGCCTCCCTATGTGCTTCAGAATTCATCAGCAGTGATAACACGGAGATCTTTGACGGAGTCTGGAGCAGCTGCTCCACAACATTGAACTCACTTCTCTTAATCAACTTTAACACTTTATGATCATCATTAGCCTTCAGTTTGGTGGATTCACCATACTGACACATTGAAGCACTAACCAGATTCACCACCAAAATCTCTACCTTCTTACATGCGGAAACATCTTCTATTTCTTTTGAAAAAACTGGACCGAACACACGACCTCTATGGGTCTCCTTCGTAATATATGCTATATTTACCACTGAGTCTGCAACTGGTAGAGGAACCTCTTAACACTTCTCAATCATAGTGGCGTTGTATTGATATGGCATAGCTTCATCGGATGCATACGGAATAAGGCCCGCTAACCGTATAACCAACGGTGATACCGATCTATTGACATTGTTGTCGTCGCTACTATCAAACTGGATAACTACCCGCTCAGGGGTCTTTAATACAGGCACAATGACATTCACATCATCTATATCTCTCAACTGTTGAATATGGATTACATTCTCATCCATCAACTTCTGGATATCTCTCTTGACAACCATACACCCACGGGGGTTCACACTGCAGATTACGCAACCATCGTGGTCATGTTCACAATCATTGATCGAACACAAGGTTCTATGCATTTCCACCAACAACCTACGGATACATCGCACATCAAATACTCAGAAATTCCCTAGACAACCGTCCACCATGTTGACAGTAGCATTACCATGAGCAGGCAACGAATTAGCTTTCACATTCGGTGCTCGGTCCTCAAAGAACACCATACCACTCTTCACAAGTTTCTGGACCTCATAGCTTAAGGGATGGCAGTTCTCTATATCATGATCAGGTGATCCCTGGTGAAAAGCATAATGAAGTTCAGGTTTGAACCACCATGGAAGTGGCTCAGGAATTTGAAGAAGATTTCTTCGTTGGATTAGATTTTTGAGGACCAATGATGGGTACAGTTCTACGTAAGACATAGGAATAGGGTCAAAAGAGACCTTATTCCTCTCAAAAAAAAATTGATGATGATTATTGTTGTTGTTGTAGTTGGTTCTTTGTTGCAGTTGTTATTGATGTTATTGTTGAATTGGAACTGATTGATTAGAATTGTTGGAAAAAACTGGAATTACTGAAGAAACTTGATGTTGATGTTGACGAGGTTGAGAACTTTTCCTGACATGAGGCCTCCTCTCCCTCCCCACTAATACTAATTTAGTCTCTCCTTCCTTCCTCTTGGAGAAACTCCCACCATACTTATTGATGGATAATACTTCTTCCTTAGACAGACGTCCTTCACGGACTCCTTCTTCTATCCTCAACCCAATATTTACCATTTCGATAAAATCATTGGGGACACTTGCAATCATACGTTCGTAATAAAATGAACTCAATGTCTTCAGGAAGATCTTTGTCATTTCTTTCTCTTCCAAAGGCGGACTAATCTGGGCAGCCAACTCTCTCCATCTCTGGGCATACTCTTTGAATGTCTCCTTATCCTTCTGAGACATAGACCTCAACTGGTCTCTATCAGGCGCCATATCTACATTGTACTTATACTGCTTGACAAAGGCCTCACCTAAGTCGTTGAAAGTACGGACACTTGCACTGTCCAAACCCATATACCACCTCAAAGCAGCTCCAGTCAAACTATCTTGGAAATAGTGAATCAGCAACTGATCATTATCAGTCTGAGTAGACATTTTTCTAGCATACATAACAAGATGGCTTAGCGGGCAAGTGTTCCCTTTATACTTTTCAAATTCGGGGACCTAAAACTTCATTGGGATCTTAACATTGGGGACCAGACAAAGTTCGGAAGCACTCTTCCCAAACAAATCCTTTCCTCTCAAAGTCTTCAATTCTTTACGCAGCTCGAGGAATTGATCTTTCATCTCATCCATATTCTCATATACATTTGGGCCTTCAGATGGCTCAGAATGGTGGATAGTGTCCTCAACACGAGGCAAACTGTGAACAACTAGAGGTGGCACTGACATGACTGGGCTAGATGTCGGTATAGAAACAAATGTGGGCACATACCCTTCGGGCATAAAGTTTGATGGCATTCCCCAAGGGAATCCAGCAGGCATAGAGGGAATAGATTGACTGGCAGCAACATGAATTATTGAGGTAACAACCTCAAAAATGACAATTCTTTGAGGAAGAGGAGTTGCAGGAGTTGGTGATGATTGGTTTTGTGCAGCAATAATAGATTCCACCAGCGTCGTTAATCTGGCGATCTCGTCCTTCAGCTCTCGGTTCTCTTACTCTAGATGCTCCATTCTCCTTGGTTGATTAGCCCAAGTGTTATAACGGTGAGCCAACTTGGTTAATGCACAGAAGAAGAACTGATAAGACATCTGGTGGAAGAAAAACATGTTATGCAAATGATGCATGAAAATATCTTTTTATTCATAAAATTTGATTGACCATAAAAATATCTTTTTATTCATAAAATTTGGAAGGATTACACTGAGTATAATTTCAGAAACCAAAATACAAATACAAGAAAAAAGGAAACTATCATCCTAAGGATCCCTTAGCAATTGTACCTGACGATCTGGCTCGGGGTGCATACTTTCTTCAGATGCGTCGAATCTCAGACTCAAAGGATGTCTTCATCTAAGCTTTCTCAAGAATTGGCTGATCAACAATCTTCTTCCAAGTACCGGAAGGCTGAAGCATGCTAGAGGAAGGTAGACCCTCTGGCTCTCTCTATCTCTTCATTACTCAGTCTTCAAGAATCTTAATAAGCATATCCTTATCTTTCGACTTAAGTTGAAATTCTTCATGCTTTTGGCTCAAAGCATGGAACCGCTATTCCCACATGTCTCTTTCTTGCTTCATCTTAGTGAGTGCATCTTGAAACTCCTCTATATCTTGGTTAGGGAAAGTTGATGGCTCAACCACAACCAAATACATAGGTCTTTCACAAGTGTATGGTATCTTCAACTTCAAGGCTATTTTCTTAACCCAAGTAGTGTAAGCTTCCAAAGCTACACAGTTGCACGGACCAAGCTCGGATCTTCCTTTCCTATGCATATTATGCCACGCATGTATCATCCTTTGCTTCAAAGGTTGGGGATATTTACCCTCTTGATAGAAAAGACCTTCTAACTGAGTGTTATTAGGTTTATCTCTCAAGGGGAACCCAAGTTGACGACGAGGCAAAGCAGGATTGTAGTTGATTCCTCCTTATGTACCAATTAGAGGAACATTAGATAATTCACCACAACTATCAATAATATCCACACTAATCAATGTAGAATCATACCAAACAATATCATCATTAGTGAGAGACATAAGTCTCTGAGACCACCGTAGAAATTGCTTGTTCTCCAAGAAAGAAGGCGTCTGAGGCAAGTTCGAAATAAACCACTTGTACAGAAAAGGAACACAACACATAATAGTCCCACCATATTTAGAATTCCTAAAATGCAAGTAGAAATACATGTCACCTAACAGAGTAGAAACAGGATTCCCAATCAGGAAGATTATAATGGCGTTAACATCAACAAAACCGTCATTGTTAGGGAACAAAGCTAGACCATAGATGAACAATACAAAGATGGCTTCAAAAGCATCCATGCTATCAAACTGAGAAAAAATAGTAGATTTTCCAATGAGGAACTGAGAAGTCAACCCAAGAATACTTCCTTTCTTTACCAAATGAGCATCAATCTCAAATTTCTTCAGATGAAGAGCTTCAGCTATGATATGAGACATGGGAATCTCCTACAATCCATTAAAAGGTACTTTGTCAGATACGGGCATTCTCAAGAGATGGGCATCCTCCTCTAACATAGGCACAAGCTAATAATCAGGAAAAGTGAAACATCGGTAGAGAGGATCATAGAACTGAACCAAAACACTCAAAAGTCTTTCAACCACATCAGCAGATAACACAGACAAGAGCTTTCCATGACGTTGCTTGAAGTCCAAGGGATCTATACAAAGGAGGACAACTTCCTTAGCTCTTCCAAATCAGGACACCTAAAACTGTACTTCTCAGTGTTCCTTCGTCCATAATCCATGGTCTGAAAATATTTGCAAACAAGACCTTAATTCCTTAAAATGTATTTTTCTGTGATGAATGTTATGATGCGCATGTATGCCTGAATGCAACAATCACACATAAGGGATCACACACAAGGAAAACATAAACAAAGGTCAAGGTATGGATCAAGTCATCATCAAGATCAATCATGCATTTTGGTGGATTATGGTTTTCACCTTATCAACACCCAAGTTCCATTGATATTGACAAGACTTGATCGGATCAACCAAGAACTAAAGGCTTTGTTGTGAGCCATGAGCATGAAGTCAGGTTAAGAACCATCCAAAAGAAGTTTAATAAGGATAAAAACTTGTAGATCATGTTCTATCAAAGTTCCCAGAGTCTTAATCCCATATATCGGATATTATAGGTTAAGATGACTGACTCATCAACCCATAATATTTTCAAGAGAAACTCGTCTGAGTGTAGAATCGCGTAACAACCGTTATCAGGTCTACACCTGAATAGTCTCCGCACTAATAGGCCAAGTTGGGTTAAATATTCTACGGTCCTCAGCTTCTCGGACCACAAATCATAGAAAATTATGCCTAACCACAAATAACTTATGTGACATTAGTAACTCCAAAAGGGTCTCCACTCTCAAGCCAACTTGTTAAGGACTACTCCACACATGTTGAACATGACTATACTATCCTCCTATCTTAGTTGCACTCAAGTTCGGGTTAGAACTTATCTCACCACTCAGAGATCACCAAGCACAAATGACAGATCGTATCACACAAACTAATATACAAACATCAAATATACAAATATATACACATAAAAAAGTAGGCTAAACCCACTTAGGACTACTCCCCAGCTGAGTCGCCACTTAATTCATGTAGCGGTAAATTCATAGCCATCAAGCTATGGATAAACTTGACATCAATAAAACCAGAGTCGCCACCGCGCTTTTATTGTTTCCAAAGGAAAAGGGAAAAGTACGAACAAAACCCAAAGATAAGAAGTTTTCAAATCAAAACTAATAAAATGCCAGAGATTACAGGTAAGGGGATTGGTTACACAGAGGGAAGGTGTTAGCACCCAAAGTGTCTTAGGTACTCCTAGGGATCCCTTTTTATTTGTGCATATTTGTTTGGTATAAAAGATGTTTGAGAAAAATAGAGTGCGGGGATGAGAGAATAATTCATTGATTATATTTTTGGGTTTGACAAGTCCTTCGAACTTGTGCCTACGTACCAACATAAAAATGAGGGATTAAAACCTCGTAGTTCGTGGTAAAAATTTCAAATAAGTTTGTGAATTTCTTTTAATAAATATTTAATAAGAAAAGGCACAGAGGGCCAAAAGTTGAGTGAAGTTGTTAGTTCTTTTTGTCTTTTTGAGATGTTAAGTCAATATGATTAAGTTTATTTACAAATTTTGATTTAAGAAAAAGGTTTGAAAATTCATTGACATAAGGCCAAAGTTTCTAATCATTAAAACAAAGTCTAAGTTTGAAATCACAAACAAAGAAGGTTTTCGAAAAGAGGGAGAGATTTTGAAATTTAAGAGGTGGGGAGGAGATGAAGAGACTACCCTAAGCATGAATTTAAAAGTTAAGACTTGAAAAGATCTGACCAATGGGATGCAATACAACAAACAAAAATGTCATATAGAAACTCGTTTTCCATTGGAGTTTAATCAAGCAATAATCAATGAGAAATTATCAATATCTAGACATCATAAAGATCAAGGCATCAAATAAAGATAACCATGTCCAAGCAAGCAATCCCAAAAGGTAGGAGTCTTTTTGGCCTCCTCATGTATCAGATGAAATATTCCTTGATCAACTCAAAGCAAAGCATCAGACACAAGCTCAAAATACCAATGAGCACAAAGGCAGAGTAGCAGATGAATTCAAACAAGATCCAAGGCTTGCATCAGATGAAGGCTCGGTTCACAATAGTTTGGTCTCAAAATGTTGGCATTGACCAAGTTATTTTTGCACAGGGAATGTTGTCTAATTCTAAGTCCAAAAGCTCATATCAAAATCAACAGTCCACCAGATGTTTTTTAGGGTTTTTGTTGTTATTATATGTTTTAAGGTCCTAAGACCACAAACAAAAATCGAAGTGAACAAACAATATATACAATCACAAGATATGGCTCAAATGAGTAAAATGAAAATGGCATAAACATAAACAAGTTAAATGATGTGTAAATGGCAATGAATGATAAATGACTGGAATTTAAATTGCATAAAGTAAATGACTTGAAAGTAAAGCAATATTACCAAGAATTAGTCAGATGTTTGTCAAAAGTTAGTCAAGTGTTAGTGGTGGTTTTTAATCAATTAAGTCATTCTTTGGAGAACAGTCAACCATCCTTAAACCAAGACATCTTCCATGACAAGGGCTCCAACTTGGATAATTCAACAAGTATGCCACTAGCTCTCATGAAAGGAAAAAATATCAACTTTCCACACAATACCATGAAGAATGGGAGACTTACAATCTCACTTACTAGAATGCTATGCCATTAGGGTCAAATTTAGCTATATGTTAAGCAATCGTAATTGGACTTATGTAGAAGTCACAACTATCTGAGGTCGGGCAATAAAAAATTAGGTGTTAATGCATGTTAAAGATTTGCTATGAAGAACCAAACTCCTAAAACATACCACACGCTAAAAGAAAAGATCAAGAGGAAGGGACCTATCTCAGTCATACTTGTATTGGTTCATATGACACAGGGTCATTGATGAACCAATTAGCCTTAAGACATTAGAGATTTCATTGGTCCAATGAGGGAATGGGAAAGAATAGGGATGAATATGAAGAGGGAGGGGAAGATAGAAACACAAATTAACCAAGGGAGGACTTTCATCAAATCAAAATCATTCATTCATTTTGGGAGATGAAATGTACATTTCATCAATCCCCTAAATCCAATGGTTTTGATCCAACAAAAGTCAAATCAACATTGACCAAGGCCCAAATAGAACGTCAAACCTCACAAGACCATAAAAATGGCTCAACATAATTTTTAAACATTTAATCAATGAAAAATCAATTTAAAAATGAATTAAAATGCATTTTAATTTGGTCAAAACCGAAAATCCCTTCAAAACACCAAATAAATGGCCAAGGGGTTTATCCTAGTTCAAACAAGGTCAAAGGACCTTAGACAAAAAAATTCACTATTTTTGAAAAGTCAGAAGTATTTTTAAACAAATAAAAATATGCACAAAAATATCAAAATTAATCCAAAAAATAATTTTAATTTAGAATATGAAAGAGTAAAATATTTAAAGATTTTTGGTGAAAGTCCTATTTTTTTGGATTAAAAATGAAATTTCTATGAATTAAACAAAATAAAAGGATTAAACATAAAATCATAAATTAAAATAAAATAAGAAAAAACAAGGGTCATCGGATCTCCCTCATTAATTGAGGTGGCAGATATGATGGCCACACGCACGTGTTCCATGGTAATCTTGAGTCAACATGATGTATGTGTGGTAATCAAAGGCAATGGCTCAGATTAGAACATCCAAACATGATCAGATGGCCAAGAAGTGTTCCAACACATCACCGTAGCAAGGGCTTCAGTCATCTTCTCCGGTGAGCTCCATCAGACTGGTCCAACTTCATCTCAATGGGAAATGAAAAACAAGGAAACTATTTCAAAGAGAAAATTCTCAGGATCACGAATCACGCCTCAATTTTATCCAATTCCAAGTATATAAAAAGATACAGGGATTTGAATTTTGAGGATCATGAACTGAGTTGCTTCGATTTGACTTCAAAGCAACTCAATCTTGTTGCCTACATTGGTAGGACTTCAGTCAAGCAAAAATCAAAGAGAATGGTGAAGAATTGAGAGAGAAACTAAGAGATGAAAATTATGGAAAATCACCTTCGAGGAAGCTTGAATCTTGCTTGATCTTGCTTTCAATTGGCTTTGGCTTGACTTCAGATGCTTGCAAGAAGTTAAATGGATCAAGGAAGGGCTTGGATTCTTTGAGTTTCAACTTCAACACTGAAGTGAAATTGAAATTCAATTTTCAATTGAAAACCTTCAAGTTTATCCTCTAATGGTGATAGTTCGGATTGCAGGTTCAAAGCTTGGGCAAGGTGTCCATAATTATGAGCATGAAGGGTCTTATTTATAGGCAATGCAATTGGTTTTCCCACCCTTCCATCAAAATGCCAAAAATAACAATTCACTCTTGCATGGTTGCATGGGCGTGTGATAGGCCCATGAAATGATGTAATCAGGTCCAAATTTCATCATGTGAAATGCTGAAAGTGTGTCATGTAATCATGCAATTGAAATTGGAATGTGATCATGAGATTCATCCAAATGGAGCCTTGAAGAGAAACCATGCGCAAATCATCCAATTCTTTCCCAAATGAAGTGATCTTAGACTTTTTGGAAAGGTTAGATAAAGGGGAACAACTTTCATGATGGAAACGTTTCCATTTGAAGCTTGGATAATGATGAATTTTGAGGTGGAAGTTTGGAAAATCAAACATAAATGAAATTTTTCTAAGTATCAAGCCCAATGTTAACTTATTCCATCTTGGATAATGTTTGCTATGAGCTTAAAATGGAAACCATTCCTTCATGAAAGTTGTGGCTATTTCAAACCTCTTCAATTTGGTAACAAATTTGACCTCATTTGGATTTGGCATGAAGGAGTTATGGATTTTAGAAGTTGAGGAAAATCACTTGTTCAATGGTAATGGCCCAAAATGACCTATAATGTTTCCTCTTGGCACATGCATTTTCAAGTTGAATTTGAATATATTCCAAGAATAAAAGTTGGATAGGACATATTGAGTTTGATTATTAAACTTTAATGGCTTTTATCTCATAAAAATTGAGCAAGTTGTGGTCCTTGGAAGTTGACCTCCTAACTAGGGTTCAGACAAAATGGCCTATAATCTATCACCATAAAAAATGACTTTCCAAGAAAAACTAGCTCTTGACCTCAACATAAAAGTTGTTTTTAATGTCATAAGGAGTAACGTTTATCTTGGGATCATTTTCATATGACAAAAATTGTAGGAGATAGGGTCTAGGGAACCCTAGTTTTGACCTATAGACTTTCTCTGGTCAACCACCATGAATCATCTTGCAAACTTGAAGTTCTCTTGATCTTTGGGACTCATGGAGGATCATATATTCATAAGATGATGTAAAATGAAGTATCTCGTGAAATATTTGACCAAATGTTGAAGAAACCTGTTGAGGAAGTCACACAAGATACCTAGATGAATTAGGGCTTCCAAGGCAAACAAGCTTCAAACTCTTGGTGAATTATTGATCAAAATGATAAATAAAGATCAAGGGGATCTAAATATGATGTCTAGAATCAATGTGAACCATCTCTTGATTAGTCTCCTTGCATAGTCTCCTTGCATTGAGGGTCTCAAACCCTAGATATGAGCTTGATGAGGCATAGGTGAACACACACACTACCTACAATAGAAGTAAATTATACATTGACATATATTTGGCATTTTGGTTAGTAAATAATTAAAAACAAAGTATGATACAATCAAATGTTCTTGGTGATCTCTCCCAATGCAAACCCAATGAATGATGGGTAAGGAGGATGCCAAGGTGTGATCCCAAAGCCAATGCATATGATGAGATGGCATGAGGGATCTTAGGGTCAAAATTAGGGTCTTACACAGTTGGTTTGGTAACTATTTTCCTCCCCGACAGTTCGTCATTCATCCCCAGCATGATCGATGAGTGATCTCTCATCCCCAGTAGAGACGGTGGGTCTCATCTCCAATTAAGCTGATGATCGGTCCCTTTTGCAAATTCCTATTCCCTGGCTGAAGTGACCGTGTTTTGTATCCTCTCAGTACGTGATTTGTGATTGAACCCTGGAAATCTGGAACCTTTATTTGGTTTCCATTTTTGCATTGGATTATGTTGCATAACTTCGACAATTTCTCCTTTGTGTGAATCAGGTCCAGTTATCTTTGCCTTGGAATTGGTTTATTTCAAAATTTCAAAGAAGAATTCAATGAGTATTGAGGAATGTGATGGTCTTGGTCATAGAATCCCAAACAATTTTCTTAAATCCTCATGCAGAGTTTTACCTCTTATATTCCCGGACGGAGTTTATCTTCTATTATGAAGATCCTTCGTTCCCGACAGTATTGGATTCTGAGCAGTGTTTGATTTTTGTCCCCAGCAAGGATGTCTCTCATTCTGATATGGTGTTGACCTAAAATTCTCCGCAGAGTTGACAATCTGGATCCTTAGCAAATCCCTTTTCTATCTTCGGCATGTTTAGTTGATCCTTCTTCAACAATACTCTCCCCATGGAGTTTGCCGTGATTGAGTGGAATCATGTTCTCCATGACTTTCCCAACCATAACAGATTTATTCATATCTAGATGATTTATTTTCATCCCTAGCATTTTCTCCAGTTGGTTTTTTCATCTTGTTGAGATTAGCCGAGTGTTGCAGCAGTGATTTAAATTGTTATTATTTATATCCTTTGTGTTGTTTTTCAGCATAATCATGATCATATACATGGATATTCATGCGTAAAGCACAACGTCAGATATTTCATTATGCATTTTATTGCAATGATTTTTTCTTCTGATCCCCTGCTTTGGTGATATTATTTCCCCATACAGACTTGGTGTGCATGTCCTCCTTCAATTGTAGAGTGTCATCCCCTTAAGCATAAAGAGTTTAACCTTTCTCATTCCCCACTGAGTTATTTCCTCATGGATGATTATTATTTCAGTTTCCTCCCCAGTTAATTACCTGGATGGAACCACTCCCCTTGAGTTAGATCCTCTTTGGGTTGAGTCTTTGTTTGGTCGTTTATTTCTAGTTATTACCTAGATAGATATTTTGGTCCCCTGAGAGTTTATTACCCAATAACTGGTAATATTCTTCTCGATTTTCGAGTACATTAGTTATGTCCAATACCCGGTAAAATGTAATCTACTTCTTTTGTTTTCTCTAGTGGATTCGTTTTCAAGTTTCCTGAGTGAGTTTATCCTTGATATGTTCATCCTAACTGGTGACAGATATTCTTCCTTTGTTGGTTTTCTACCCAGTAAAAAGGTAGTTGTAATCCCTATTTTATTCCCCAGAGAGTCTATCCTTGATACGTTTACTTTAACCAGATGTAACACCCCAATTTTGACCCTAAGATCCCTCATGTTATCTCATCATATGCATTGGCTTTGGGATCACACCTTGGCATACTCCTTACCCCTCATTCATTGGGTTTGCATTGGGAGAGGTTACTGTCATACCCCGATTTTGCTCCTGATTTTTTTGGCATGCTTGGCCTAACCTAATTTTGGTTTTACATGAGGTTTGGTTTTGATCCAAAGTCATGGTGTTGTGATTGTGGATACCCCTATGGTCTGGGTCATCTGAACAACCAAGTTTCTTGTGTTTCTAGCCACTTGTCAGTCATGTTTGTTGGTTCATGGATACTATGTCAAAACCCTAGCCTTGTGGTCTCATTTGATGTTTTTGTTCATATATATTATTAGTCAAGTTATTTTCTTTTTCAAAGTCAAGCACTCAAGTCATAAACAAAACAATTTGGAAACCAGCTTCAAACCATTTTGTTAATCCATTTCCATTTATTTCATGTCTTTGTAAACCATTACATGTGAATCCCTACAAAAAAATATGAAATTTGGCATTTTTGACCAACTGTTGACTTTGGTCAACAGTTGACTTTTTGGTCAACTTTGACCAAAGTCAACCCAATTTCATTAAACCCTAAATTCACCCATAATTGTCCATTGAATTCCATTTACAAAGAAAATACAAAAAGAAAATACATTTTGACCATTTGTTGACTTTGGTCAACAGTTGACTTTCTGGTCAACTTTGACCAAAGTCAACCTTCCCATTTTTTTGACCATCAAAAACCTAACCTAACCTAATTTGCCTTGATTCTTCATCCAATCCCCATGCTTGGTGAGATCTTTCTCTTGTTTGGTTCCATTGCAAGTAATGCATTTTTGTATACCATGTCACTTTGGCATTTTGGAACCATTGACCCTTAGCTTTGGTTGGTCCCTAACAGATTTCCAAAGAGTTCCCTAACAACGCGAGTTTGTCTCTTGCCCATCACTCTTGGCTTGAACCTGAAACAATGCAGCATAACCATGCAAATACATGACCTAACCAATGGAGACACTATGCTACCCCTGCTGCTGCAGCAGTTCATGCTACAACCTACTGCACACACTTTGCCTTGTCTATTATTCTGTAGCAGCACCATAAGCACATAACCAGTGGAGCCTATACTTGACTTTGAGTTTGTCATGATGATAATGGCATGGAAGCTGCAACCTGGAAACCCCTGCTCACAATCCAACACAACAATGGCGGTTTCATGACGGTTAACAGCTGAATGGCTAGTGGGGTTTTGAACTGTCTTCGGCGGATGAATTTGAAGAGGAGTTTCCACCTTTGGCTGGCGGCATCGCATTCAGAAGAGCAACTCCTACATGGGCCTGCTTTAAAGCTCCAACATCATTGGTTCCATCCCCGCACATCAATGTTACCCGTCCAACTGTTTTGAAAGTGGTCAAGATAAGTTCCTTTTGCTCAGGAGCAACTCTAGCAAAAGAAAACTTTCACATAAGGGATGACCAGAAGATGAGCTGATGTTTGTTGCAACATCTCAACGCAATCAACTCCAACTTGCAATAAACCAACATTACCACATAAGCATAAAACCAACAGCAGCAGCACCACATGAGTGTGCTCATTCCTTGCTCACAATACACCACATTACAAGGCCAAATCTCCATGATTTAACCAACAAAAGGCCATAACAAACCTACAATTGGCCCTGCAGTAGACAAAAAAAAACATGAATGGAAGCCACAATAGTTTTACCCAAAACCGAAACTATTTGTAGATTGAAACAGGCAAAATGAAGACTTACTGGTTTCACCGTGGCATTAACAATAGGCTTGATGAATATTGTTGGTTAAGAATCAGATGAAGTTCTGTTACGGTTATTTTACCCTTCGGCTGGAAATTCGAGATTGGTTCCTACTGTCATGAAATTTTCCAGGTTGGATTTCTGGTACAGGCATTTATGCAAAGGTTTGAGTTCAGTCCTAATATTGCATCTCATAGCCTTCAGTTAGGTCCAGAAAGTGAATCAAATGAAACTAGAGCTGATGTTGAGTCTCACTTGCATTCATCAAAATATGATAACAATGGTAGCCACTTTCAGAGGCTGCAGTATCAAGTAACAAAATTGTTTAAGGGCTTTTCAAGTCCACCTGATGTTGAAAATGAAAACATGCCGGAGTCAAACTATGGCCAATTATCAATCTACATCAATAGCAGGAAAACAGCCGAGTAAGATTTACGGTGCATGAGCTGAAGGTTACGGTCATTACCTATCGAAACAGAAGCGGAACGGTGAGGTAAAAGTTGAAGTCAGCCGCCAATTCGTGTCGGCATAGCAGCACCCTGCAATACCAAAGCCATTCATTAAAATTTCCCAAGAGTTTCGGACATCCAGATTTTCAAAAGTTGAATTCAGAACTAGAGCCAAAGCAACAACATACCTGTAACACACTTGTTGTAATGCCATGAACCAAATATAATACAGCCTGCTGCAACCATGTAAAACCCGTATCAAGTTGATACCAAATCTATCAAACCAATAACCCAATAACCATCATGGAATCCTGTCACGATTTCCCCTACAAATCCAGCTGCAATGCCCGTAACGGTTCCTTCTCCTATACCTGCTGTTACAATATCCTGTCAACAAATTCCTACAAAGCCTTGGTCCTGCCGCCAAGCATCAACAGCCTGCAAAACCGACGAACACATTGTACACCAAACCAACAGCCTCTTCTTTTTAGATCTTACTACAAGCTTTCAGCATTGTTGAAAATGACTTCAGACAGAACAAAGGTGATTCAGTTCCAGCCACACACAATGTTCATCAATAGGGTTGGATGTAGTCTCTGCCTACAGCAATCTGATACTCAGTCTGTCGTATGGATACATCCCACTGATCCTCCAAAACCATTTGAGTGGCAGTCGTCAGCTAAAGTTGAACTTTTGAAGTTACGGATAGATGGCTACAAATGGAGTACACCATTCCGTGTAGGTTATGAAGGTATAATGCACATTAGTTTGGAAAAAGATGTTGGAGATGAAACAATGCAATTAAGGGTTGCAGTAAGAAGTGGTGCTAAGAGATCACGATTTGAAGTGGTTTTTCGTCTGAATTCATTGTCAAGTCCTTACAGAGGTGAAAATCGTTCGATGTTCCTACCCATTCGTTTTCGTCAAGCTGATGGTATCGGTGATTCCTGGCAACTGCTGCTTCCAAACTCTGCTGCTTCTTTTCTGTGGGAAGATCTTGGTAGGAGATGTTTGTTGGAACTCTTGGTAGATGGTACTGACCAAATGAAATCACTGAAGTACGATATCGATGAAATTTCTGATCACACGCCTGTCCAAGTAGCAGAAGGACCAACCAGAGCGTTGCGTGTTACAATTGTAAAGGAAGAGAAAACCAATGTTGTTAGGATCAGTGATTGGATGCCTGAAACTGAACCTATAGGAGTTATAAGCCGAAGACATTCATCATCAGTGAATGATTCTCAAAAGCAACAGCTAATGTCAGATACGGACTTTGAGTTTCACATCAATGTTGATCTTGCTGAGTTTGGGGTGTCTATTGTTGATCATACACCAGAGGAAATTTTGTACCTGTCTGTTCAGAATCTTGTTCTGGCATATTCAACCGGTTCGGGATCCGGAATCAGTAGATTCAAACTCAAAATGTGTGGGCTACAAGTGGACAACCAACTGCCATTACCTCAATTTCTTCCGTTTGATTGTATGCGGCATGGATGCCGTGATGAGTATGCTTGCTTCAACTTCCTGCTGGAGCAATAAACCAACTGGGAGAGGCCATATTGACGTATTTGTACGCGACAATTGAACCGAAACTACTTTAAGTCAGCCAATGTATTACAGACATCCCCATGAAATCCAATCCGTGTTTTAACCGTAACCTTCCATGTTCCATTTTGATCCTTGAATAACCAGTGATGAACCTGTGAAACCATGCCAAAACAATGCATAAGTTCAAAATTAGTATGGCTACATAATGCACATCAAAATTAAGACATGTCCACAACCTACCAAACATGAATAAGATTGCAGCAAACCAAGCTCACCATTTTTTTACTGCGGTAAAAAAGGGGACACATTAATCAGTCAATTTGCAAAACCTACAGTGCAAAATCATTAACCAACAGTCAGAGGGCAAAGTCCAAAAACATCCCAAATTGGTATGAGGTCAAAGCAGAGAGGAAAGTTTGTGAAGGATACCTTTTCTTGAATCTAACATGGATAGGGCAATTCAATTTCTGAGCATCCAAAGTGCTTTGCAGAGCTACTTTTGAACACAAGGGCACCAATTTGTAACCCTAATTCACAGAAGTATAAAGAGCAAGGTAGAATCAGTAAAAGAGGACAACAAAACCCTAGAGAGAACACAGAGAGCTGGAGGCGAAAATCTGAGAAGAAACCCTAAAATCCCAAAATCAATTACCTGGAGGCCAGCTTCTTCGTGTCCTTCACCACCACCGCCGTGACACTTTGTAAGTACTTCTCGTTCTTTCTTTTTATCTTTCTCATGTGCTTGTTGTTGAAATTATTGTGTGAGCTGAGAGTGATTGAGAGGGGTTCGTTGAGAACGAGAGTGGCATTGAGAGAAATGTGAAGTTTGGTGAGTGTTGATGAACATTACCGAGAGAAGAGAGAGTGAAGGAGTGAGCTTGGGAAGGTTGAGTTCGTGAGGTGGGGAGGAAGATGACGATGAAGACGAACCTCTGTATTTCCATTTTCTTTTTTCTTTCTTTTTAATTAATTCTTTTATTATTTAATTTATTTCATTTTTAACACAAAAATCAGAAAAATGTATATGCTTTTATTTTCTTTTATTATTATTATTTACTTTTTATTTATTTAGCTTATTTTGTTTTTTAACAGAGATGATAAAAAACCCATAAAAATGTTTGTTTTGTTTTTTTTATTTATTTTAAATCTGTTAGCCCAGTTCATATATTTATGGTAGTATCTCAATAGCAGATAGTATTGAGTGGCCTAGTGGAGAGAGTTTAGTTGCATAATATTAGGTGGAGAGGGTTCGATACTCATGTGTGACACTTTTTGCTTTTTATTTGATTTTATTTTCCTTTAGCATTTTTTATTCTTTTAGTATTTTGTTAATATCTCTTTTTATGCTTATTATAATTTCATGTGTTAATAATGCATAGTTATTGAATTTGAATTTAGTTCAAAAACCATTTTTCTCAAACTATAAAAATCATACTTTTCTCGATTTAATATCGAGCCCATTTTTTACACCCTTGTAAGTCGATTGCTTTTTAAGCATCGCCATCAACCTCACATAGCTTACTCTTGGGCTTTCTTACAATGAGCCGGTTCCCTTACACTTACACGTTGTTTAATGCTCATTCATTTCTTTTCTTTGATTATTTGATTTGATCACATGTTTGTTTAAATATTTTACTTGTGTGATTAACTGTGGCCTACTTGTATGGTGTATGAGGCATATACTTATATTGTTTGATTGCCATGACAACCCCCATTCATAACAAATGTATCCCTCTCCCATGAAATGTATAATATTTATTTTTTCATTCTTTATTCATCTGTTAATACAAGAATTAAAATGAACATTCGATAACCATTTCAAAGCAAGATCAAAACCTCGATCCAACGTCGAGTAATCATTTTTTCAAAACCTAACAGAACCAGCACGTATTCATCCACCCTTTTGTAAGTCGATTGCTTTATGCATCGCCATCAACCTTGTAAGTCGATTGCTTCATGCATCGCCATCTACCCTTATCCCTAACACTTCTCCTCGCTCCTTTCGTCGATTCTTGTTCCGATTAGGTAGCACCCATTAGATAGAACCCTTTGTATGATAACATAGGTAGAATTCCCATATTCTTTGCATGCTAACCTTAGGTAGATATTCCCATTTGTAAATCCTAAACACTTAAGTACATATTGCATGACAACACTAGGGCAGAGCTTCCCCCACTTCTAGACCTTTCTGAGCGTCTCCGATCTTGTGGCATGTAGTCCGTTCTATTGCAAAGAGGTAACTGCCTAAGACTCGATTCAGCGAGCTGCGACACCTACTGCTAGGACGTGAACACATCGCCCACTCTCCTTTGACACAACTGGTGTCCTTCTTTGTAAGTCCATGTTCAGATGGCAACCCCTCCGTAGGGGAACTACATCGCCCTGATCCTTGTTCCAGACGAGGTATGTAGGCAGGTGGTCGTGCGAGACCACTCCGGGCACCTTTCTTTTTCTCTTTGTGTGTGTTTTGGTTCGGATGCTGATGTAAGCCCAGTGATTGGCATTCAGGCTCCATGTTTGCCTCTTTGCGAGTTTGTTTGGTTCGGATGCTGACATAAGTCCAGTGATTGGCAGTCGGGCTCCACGTTTGCCTCTTTGTGAGTTTGTTTGGTTCGGATGCTGACATAAGTCCAATGATTGGCAGTCGGGCTCCACGTTTGCCCTTTTGTGTGTGTTTTGGTTCGGATGCTGACATAAGTCCAGTGATTGGCAGTCGGGCTCCACGTTTGCCTCTTTGTGAGTTTGTTTGGTTCGGATGCTGACATAAGTCCAGTGATTGGCAGTCGGGCTCCACGTTTGCCCCTTTTGTGTGTGTTTCGGTTCGGATGCTGATGTAAGTCCAATGATTGGCAGTCGGGCTCCACGTTTGCCCTTTTGTGTGTGTTTTGGTTCGGATGCTGATGTAAGTCCAGTAATTGGCAGTCGGGCTCCATGTTTGCCACCTTTTTGTGTGTAGGTGTCTTGTTTTGTTTGGCGTGCGTGAGCCGAACTACGGCAACTCTGATTCTCATGTCCAGATGAGATACGTAGGCACAAGATGCGATGCCTTGCCGAGTTTGACTAACGACTAACAACTAATCCTTGTTTCCTTTCGCCCTCGTTGCGATCCTTTCTCTCGCCCTCGTTGCGATCGAGACCTTTCCCTTTCTTTTGCCCTAGTTGCAATCGAGACCCTTTGTTCCTGTAGTTAGCCGAACTACATTATGCTCTGATTCTCATTCCCGATGAGATATGTAGGCATAAGACGCGATGTCTTAGCGAGCACACTTATCCTTAACCCCTAGGTAGCCGAGCTACGAAGACTCTGATTCTCATATTCAGATGAGATACGTATGCAGTGGATGCGACATCCGTGCGAGTCATTTTCTTTGACCCTTTCTTTTAGTAAATAGTACATTAGATAAACATACACCCTTTAGACAAGAACAACAAGAGTGGATCCCGTAGAGTACTACGGATGCGTAGGGGTGCTAATACCTTCCCTTCGCATAACCGACTCCCGAACCCAAGATTTGGTTGCGAGACCTTGTCTTTTCCTTTCCTTTCTCCAGGTTTACTTCGAGCGTTTCCTTTCCCTCTGTTAGGATAAATAACGCACGGTGGCGACTCTTCTGTCATTTTCTTCTTCGCCGGTTGTTTTTTTCGCAGACCGTATTTTTCGGGTTGCGACAGCTGGCGACTCTGCTGGGGATAAACAGTTTCCCTAAGCGAGTCCCTCCTAGCTTTTGTAGGTTTCTTGTTTGTTGGGTGTTTATTCTTTTGTACAGTTATTTATTTTCAGCATTTACCTGCTTTACCTTATTGCATTCATGTACATATGTTTGTTGTATCTGCTGCCGTTTATCTGTTTGTTGGGGTGGGGTGTTCTATGAGAGGTAAGCCCATTACCCAGGCTTGAGTGTACACACAGATTTTAGAGTGGATGTTCATGAGGCTTGCGTGGCATGTTGCTACGTTAAGTCGTTCGTGAAGAACCACACCCAGACGAGGTTTCTCTTGGATATATTATGTCCTACGGATGTTCCGTAACGACATGATGTTCCTTTAGAAATCGTCGACTCTGGTGACCATCTCCCGAGAACTCAGTCGAGGCCTCTCCTCCGAGACGTGATTATGTTAGCTCTGGTGGGCGCATTCTCACTGCTCAATCCGAGGACCCCGAGACTGGGAACTTGCTTTAGGATGTCCTGTTGAGGGGAGTCAGTAGAGGTCTTTTATCCCGTAATAATGCCAAACCTTCAGTGGTAAACGTATTATTCTCGACTGAAGGGCTGAAGCTGACAAACTTCTGTTCTTAAAACCTACCAGTGAGGGGAGGGTTTGATCTCTACAGATACGGTTTCTGCCAGTGGTGCTGTGATGGTGACTTTGGTTCAGCCAAATTTATGGACATTTATTTCTGGGACGCCGGAGTTCTGTCCGTGGTTTATCAATGGGTTCCGTTTATTTCGGATCCCCGGGTTGAATTTGTAAGTACCTGTTCAGAGGATCTGACTGTCATCCGTTCAGTGGATGTTCCCGTGATGATAGTGATGTAATCCCCAGTTCCGTTTATTTCGGAACTCCCCAAGTCGGATTTATGGTGACTTAGTCCCGATGACTGTGACTGGTTCAGAGAATGGGTCTTCAGATGACTCGACGGCACAGTGACCTGCATCCATGCATTTGCATCGCATTCATCTGCATTCCACCCATGTCTATCCGTACTCAGGGTCCACTTTTTGATTAAGATTCTGGTTGAGAGATATCCAGATGTCAGAATGTTATTGATGAAAAATTATCTGTCTCTATGAAACCAAAATCCAAGGAATATTCCTGGTACGGATAGACATTGCATGCGTGAGTCATACTAACCCATTTGCTGTTTTGTAGGTGTCAACCGGTGCGCATAGCTCTTCCATTCAGACATACAGTCAGACTCCACAAATCCAAGCTGATGGATCTTCCCAACGCCGACATCCTTGAACTGAAAGAGATGATGAGGGGATTGTTCAGTATCGTGCAAGGGCTTGCCTTGGGACAGAAAGCCATGTCTGAGAGATTGGAAAGGATTGAGAGCTGGATGATCAAGGAGAAAGTTCAGGGAAAGGCTCCATCATCCGATGTAACAAATCCCTCTGGCTCGGTAGCAAAGAAACTCTCTGACAGTGGTCCGCTTAAAAAGGAGGTTGAGTCAAGTGGTGTGCCGGCAAAGAAAGAACGCAGTAAGGATCGTTATCATCCTTATGCTGTTGCTGTAACCACTCTTGTTGGTAACTCACCTGTACCCCCGCAACAACCACCACCTCAACAGAAGGCACCGAGAGCTAGGAGCCAGGTGAAGAGAAAGAAGGAGGATCGTCAGTTTGAGGAGCCACCTGTGACCTACACCCTTCTGTTCAGGAGATTGAGGGATTTGGGGTTAGTCCAGCCAAGGATTTTAATTCCCATAGCACAACAGAAGAGGCCTGCACACTATGATGAGAATGCCAGTTGTGAATTCCATTCTGGGGCACCCGGGCACAGTGTTGAGGGTTGTAAAGCTTTCAAGCATGTCGTCCAGGACATGGTGGACTCCAAGATCATCAGTTTGGCACAGATCATGGAGGGGGATGTCAACCCTGTACCCAGGCAGGGTCCTGTAAAGATGAAGATGGTGAAAAAGGTCAAGAAAGGAATGGAGATGATTGAGGAAGATCAGTTAAAGGTTCCCATGTCTGTGGTCCCAGAACCTCTAGTGCAGGATGGAGTCTTCCCTGTGGTTGATAATTGTTGTGCGGCCGTTGTCACAGAGGGGTGTGTATTGATGGGAGACACGACCCAGAAGATGAAAGAAGTAGAAATGGACATTGGAAAACTTGAAATACCCAGTCAAGCAATCGAAACCGTCCAGGTGGAGAGCGCTCTTGTTGTCAAGAAAGAGAAGAAGCTGTCCATTTCTTCTTATAAACAAGCTCTAGAGGTGGTGAAGAACCAAGAGGCCCGAGGTTGGGGCAGGATCATCGACATAGTGGTAAAGGCAGACATGTTCGGGATTGGTTATCCAGATCAAGAGTCGTCTAGACCAAACGGAGGACGTCGTCCACCGTACATCTTTGTCAGTGCAGGAATGCTGGATTCTGATCATGCTTGTTCAGTGAGTGAAGAGATCGACCGCGACCGCGAGCTCGAGCTGTGGATAAAGTCGTGCGTACCAGGCAACTGGAAGGCCTCCAAAAGCATTACTGTCGCTCATCCGGAAGTGTAGTATTTCTGTGTTTCAATTGTTGTTTGCATGAAAGCCATACGTTTTGCCCGAAACGTACTGGTCCATTGTAAGGGTCATCTCATGTGTTTCATTTTGCAACGTTTTGCATCAGTAATAAATGGATGTTTTTGTGATTAAAAGCGGTGTTCCCTGTTTTTCATTTTTTACAGTTTTTTTAAAAAAAAATATATATATAAAAAATGGCAATGTTTTTCGTTTTTCTTTTGAACTTGTCTCGTTCCAACCTCAAAAGTGATTACCCTCCTGATCTCATCGATAACAATTTGGTTACACATTTGTATGACTTCGACAATTCGATCTATCATGCCGAAGGAGAACGCGAAGAAGATTGTGATTTGTTGGAATTAGCCGGGTCGTTGAAACCAGAGGAGAAGGTGATTCAACCGCACGAGGAGCGAATCAAGATTGCCATCCCAAGTACCGTCGAGGTCAGAAGGGAAAGCGAATATTGAGGCCGCTTCAGAGGCAAGTCAAGAACAGGATGGTATATGTGCGCCTGGTTGTATCTAGATACACCAAGGTAAGATACCAATGTTGTGGAGGCACGAGTTACCATGGAGAGAAGACTGTCCTCCAGGGAAGCGGAAACCGGTGCTGAAAGATGAGAATGTGTGTGGACTGTCGAGATGTGAGCTGAGCTAATCTGAAAGATGAATTCCCGGTACATCACAACGAGGTATTGGATTGATTATAATGCTCAGTTTATCTTCATGGATGGCTTCTTGGCCGAGACCAGATTGAACTGTTGCCAGATGATATGACGTAAACCGTGTCCATCACACAAGGGGCACCTTCTGGTTATAAGGTGATGTCGTTTAGTATCAAGAAGGCCGGTGCCAAGTATCAGAAGTCTAGGGTGACTTTGTTTCATGATACGATTCATCGTGAAAGCAAATGCCATGTTGATGACATGATGGCAAAGTCCCAAGCAGAAGAGGGGCATCCGGTGGATCAAGTTGTTTGACAGGTAGAGATAACTCATACTGTTGAGTTCGAATTAGCGCACTTATGGAGTGCTGCCCAGCAAGCTGCCGAGGCGTGTTGCGAACGAAAGAGGAATCAAGGTTGATCCTACAAAAAAAAAAAAAAAAAAAAAAAAAAAAAAAGAGTAGTAGGAACCTCTGATTCTGATACCTTCCGGGGAAGAAACGACTACTAATCTGGTACCTGACAGCCCTTAAGGGGTCTATGAGGTGCGTATTGAATCAGTATGACTAGTCTTGTCGAAAAGAGCACGCAATTTACCTAAGCAAAAAGTTTATCGACTGTGAAACAATACACTCACTGCTCGAGAAAACTTGATGTACTTTGGCATAGGCTGCTCGCCGATTGAGACAGTGTATGCTGGTTCATGCCACCTTGTGGATGTCCAAAAATGGATCGGATCAAGTATGTGCTTGAGGAGCTAGCATCGAACGGACGGGTTGTGAGAAGGCAAGTGATGTCGACTGAATACGATATTCAGTATACCTCCTAGAAAGCAATCAAGAGGAGGGTATTGTATGGGTATCTCGCCCAACAGCCCACTGATGATTGTCAACCAAGGAAGTCTGAAGTCCCTGATGAGGACATCTCGAGGTACTCGAATCGAAAGATTGAGAGTGACCGATCCCGGAGGAGGGGCCTGACCCCGAATCCGAACGGGTTTTGGATGTCTGATGGGGAGAGTTTAAAGAGAGTGAGCTAGTGCTTCCCCGATAACATGTGAACGCACCAATGATAGTGGCTGAGTACGAAGTTGGTATCCTGAGTGTCGTACTTTGGTACGTGCATCTACTGGGGCAACGCCTTCCTCATGCGGTACGGGATGGAAGTGATATTGCCTGCTGGAGGCTAGATTTCATTGTGAAGAGTCCGGATGGATGAGAAGTTAGAAAATGGAGTGTGGATGAGGACTCGGTATAACGCGTTGAGCCTGACTGAGGAAAGAGGCTGACAGTTACTTGTCATGGGGCAGTTGTACCCCGTAAATGAAGCGTGTTGTTGATCGAGAAGTGCGACCTCGTGGGTAGCATGGAAGAGATATGGTGTTGAAAAGGATCCTTCCTCCTCAAGACGATCGTGAGGCAAGTGGATAAACAGTTATGAATGTCCATTCGTGGTCAAGAAGGTTTCCTCTGATTGAGCCTTGTTGTCGACAACCACGGATGATGAGGATTTTCCATTCCCATGTAAATGCGGACGCAGTTAAAAGATACTTCGTGAAAAATAGACCCGCTGGACAAAAAGAATAAAAGAGTCCAGGCAAAAAGGGGCATCCCGGCGAACCAAGAAAAAAGAAGAAAGGTTCGGGCAAAAGTTAGGGATAATAAAAGAAAAGAACTATACACCCGGCAAGTCGAAAACCCCACAAGGGCGACTTGGGCAAAAAAGGGTATCCCGGTGGACTGAAACCCGAAAGGGCGGTCCAGGCAAAAGAGGGAATGAAACGAACAACTGCGTCTAGCATGATCGTTTGTGCTCATGATGACTTGGAGAATCTCCAACAGAGACCAATCGGAAGCATCTTGTTCAGAAGACAGAAAGTGCGGAAAGTCTTGAGGACATATGGGGTGTAACCGAGTTGGAACCCGATGAGATCACGGTTCCGCATTGCCAATAAGATAGATTTTTCCCTTTGTGCGCAATCACCTCTTTCCAGGGTTTGCTTCCTGTGTGTTGCTCGGTTGTGAGCCATCTTTTATTCCAGTCAATAAAGCGTGTGTTCGGTCAAATAAATTTTGTTTTTGTGTCATTACCGTTTTGATTACGAAAACATCCGTTTATTTTGATAAGAATATTTGCATTTTGAAACATAGAGGTCCCTTCCGATGCATGCTTATGAGGTTGAAATCTGGAAATCTTATTCGGAAGTTTGAGTGACTTAGGCGTTGAAATATCGGAACACCTGGGGCATACCTGGGGCACGCTTTTATCTAACGACCCCTGCTGCAGAGCCCGACCAGGGGCAATGGATAGACTAACGATGAAAAGCCCGTGACAGAGTTGCGACGACGATCCTGAAAGCTAATCAAGAAGACTCTTCAAAGTCTAAGGACTGGAAAGTTTGTATGAATCCCAGGAATTCGATCTTCGTGGGATGAATCAGAAAAGTCCAGAAGCGTCTGGGAGTTCGTAAAAGAGGGAGGGCCGACACTGTGGGTGGACGATGGATGCCGCAATTCGGCGACTCGACAGGTGTTCCGTGTCCAATAAGCGGTATTTCCCCAGTAGGTGTGAGAGGGTTACCTCCCTAACAGATTTGAGATCAGTGTCTCCTCAGCGAGCCTGAAGGTTACTGCCTTCCCAGTAGGGTTTGTGTTGATGGTTTTCCCTCAGTGAGATCCCCAAGCGGATCGGGTTCGGAGAAAATCATCCCCAATAGAGATAAGAATGGGTTGCCTCCCCTAGCAGGGTAATCTCCAAGCAGTTCGGGTTCGATGGAGTGCATCCCCAGCAAGGTTTGTCTTTCCCCAGCAGGGTGGAAGTTGACGTGGTTATAAGATCCTCAGCACAGGTCCTGGAGTTCCCCGGTGTTGTCTCTGGAGGAGACGTGTGTTTATGCATTCATCATTTAGATAAGCATAACATATTGCATCATTAGTGCATAGCATTTGCATGATCATGGGGCATTGTGTAAAACAAAAAAACTCATGCATCAACATTGCAAACATGTCCATTAGCCCTAGGCCGTGTTGACCAGCCGAGATTGGGTTGTTGGAAAGAGTTTAGCATCGCGCCATTGGATCGGCTTCAGAATTGGGTTCATCAGCATGGTTGAGAAGTTGGTGTTTTCCCAACAAGTGACTCCTTAGTTGAGCGGGTATCCCCAGCAGTGTTACTCCCTGAAGTTGGCAGCATCTTGCAAGCTTGGGTCCATTCCCTTAGCAGCAGTGGGTGTGTCTGATCTCTCCATGTAGAGTCTACCCCTTAAGCAGAAAGTGTCTACCATTTCCTTCCGCGCTCCCCACTGAGTTACATCCTCGTGGATGACGGTTGTTTCTGTTCCCTCCCTAACGGGATGGGTTTTCCCTATTGAGTTTCTTTCCTCATTAGGATGAGTCTTGATTCAGTTTGCCTTCTTGGATCGATCCTAAATTGGCTTCTTGTTCGCTGTCTCTTGTACTTCTCTAGGGCATAAATGAATGGTTGCTCACTAACCGGCACTCGTTCATCTCATCCTCAGCGGAATTGTGGGCCTCTACCTACAAACCGGTAGTTGTAAGTCCTATCGTTGTGGTTTTCTACCTAATAGCTGGTAGTTGTAAAATCCCACTTTCACCCCCTAGCAGAGGTAACCTTTGTGGTTCATGCTGTTTGTGGGCTTCTACCTACAAACCGGTAGTTGTAAGTCCTATTTTTGTGGTTTTCTACCTACTAACTGGTAGTTGTAAAATCCCACTTTCATCCCCTTGGTGGAGTTAACCCTGTGTGCTCATCCTATCGATGACTGGTTACTTTTCCGTGGTTTTCTGCCTACTAACAGGTAGATGTAATCCCCTCTTTGTGGTATTGATAGTCTTGTTCCCTTTGGATACTTGCCTTGATCAAGCAGTATTGTCCCCATTGGGTCTTCCCCTTCTTTTTGGATACTTGCTCCGAGTAAGCAACTTTATCCTCTTTTGATTGGTCATCTTTTGCATACCTAGTCTGGTACCCCGTTGCCTTTCTTTTCGGTCGTTTATCCATTTAACAACCTGCAACCCGGTTATGGATAATCTTCCATGCGAGTGTATTATCTACGTTTTGACGGCTATAGATAATATATCTCATGCACTCTTTGGTCAATCTTTCGATTGTTATCCCCAGCATAGGTCTTTGGCATGCGTGCCGGCTCACGTATCACTGTTTTGTTATCTTCGCCGATGCTGATAGACATGAAGAGTTTTCCCGGTATCCAGACCGAAGTGGCATTCAGGCCAGTTTCCGATTTCCAGATCGAAGAAGTTCTCAACAATCAGGACGAAGAACTTATGGTATTCAGACCAGTTTTCCCGGTATCCAGACCGAAGTGGCGTTCAGGCCAGGTTTCCGATTTCCAGATCGAAGAAGTTCTTAACAATCAGGACGAAGAACTTATGGTATTCAGACCAGTTTTCCCGGTATCCAGACCGAAGTGGCGTTCAGGCCAGGTTTCCGATTTCCAGATCGAAGAAGTTCTCAACAATCAGGACGAAGAACTTATGGTATTCAGACCAGTTTTCCCGGTATCCAGACCGAAGTGGCGTTCAGGCCAGGTTTCCGATTTCCAGATCGAAGAAGTTCTCAACAATCAGGACGAAGAACTTATGGTATTCAGACCAGTTTTCCAGGTATCCAGACCGAAGTGGCATTCAGGCCAGTTTCCGATTTCCAGATCGAAGAAGTTCTCAACAATCAGGACGAAGAACTTATGGTATCCAGACCAGTATTCCGGTGTTCAGACCGAGGCGGTAGTCAGACCGATGCGGCGTTCAGGCCAATTTCCGATTTTCAGATCGGAGAAGTTCTCAACAATCAGGACGAAGAACTTATGGTATTCAGGCCAGTTTCCGGTATCCAGACCGAAGTGGTGTTCAGACCAGATTTCCGGTGATCAGACCAACATTGATACTCTCATGTTCCAATGCTTAGTGTTCAGACTAATGTGTGGCGTTCAGGCCATGGGTATTCCTGTGTTACCATTTATTTTGGTATCCAGGTCAACTTTCTGTTTCGGTACTCAGGCCGATTTTCACCGTACCAGACGGACTCTTCTTTCGAGATTGCTTCTTTGCCGATTCTGACAGACATTGTTAACTATTTCATGGGGATTCAGGATCAAAATCCGGGTCTTCTTAGTATTTAACCATCTCCCACTTTGATCATATGAAGAATACACTGCTTCATATTCTCTAGTTGAAGACGCTTAAATAGGGGCAGCTGTCATACCCCGATTTTGCTCCTGATTTTTTTTGGCATGCTTGGCCTAACCTAATTTTGGTTTTACATGAGGTTTGGTTTTGATCCAAAGTCATGGTGTTGTGATTGTGGATACCCCTATGGTCTGGGTCATCTGAACAACCAAGTTTCTTGTGTTTCTAGCCACTTGTCAGTCATGTTTGTTGGTTCATGGATACTATGTCAAAACCCTAGCCTTGTGGTCTCATTTGATGTTTTTGTTCATATATATTATTAGTCAAGTTATTTTCTTTTTCAAAGTCAAGCACTCAAGTCATAAACAAAACAATTTGGAAACCAGCTTCAAACCATTTTGTTAATCCATTTCCATTTATTTCATGTCTTTGTAAACCATTACATGTGAATCCCTACAAAAAAATATGAAATTTGGCATTTTTGACCAACTGTTGACTTTGGTCAACAGTTGACTTTTTGGTCAACTTTGACCAAAGTCAACCCAATTTCATTAAACCCTAAATTCACCCATAATTGTCCATTGAATTCCATTTACAAAGAAAATACAAAAAGAAAATACATTTTGACCATTTGTTGACTTTGGTCAACAGTTGACTTTCTGGTCAACTTTGACCAAAGTCAACCTTCCCATTTTTTTGACCATCAAAAACCTAACCTAACCTAATTTGCCTTGATTCTTCATCCAATCCCCATGCTTGGTGAGATCTTTCTCTTGTTTGCTTCCATTGCAAGTAATGCATTTTTGTATACCATGTCACTTTGGCATTTTGGAACCATTGACCCTTGGCTTTGGTTGGTCCCTAACAGATTTCCAAAGAGTTCCCTAACAACGCGAGTTTGTCTCTTGCCCATCACTCTTGGCTTGAACCTGAAACAATGCAGCATAACCATGCAAATACATGACCTAACCAATGGAGACACTATGCTACCCCTGCTGCTGCAGCAGTTCATGCTACAACCTACTACACACACTTTGCCTTGTCTATTATTCTGTAGCAGCACCATAAGCACATAACCAGTGGAGCCTATACTTGACTTTGAGTTTGTCATGATGATAATGGCATGAAAGCTGCAACCTGGAAACCCCTGCTCACAATCCAACACAACAATGGCGGTTTCATGACGGTTAACAGCTGAATGGCTAGTGGGGTTTTGAACTGTCTTCGGCGGATGAATTTGAAGAGGAGTTTCCACCTTTGGCTGGCGGCATCGCATTCAGAAGAGCAACTCCTACATGGGCCTGCTTTAAAGCTCCAACATCATTGGTTCCATCCCCGCACATCAATGTTACCCGTCCAACTGTTTTGAAAGTGGTCAAGATAAGTTCCTTTTGCTCAGGAGCAACTCTAGCAAAAGAAAACTTTCACATAAGGGATGACCAGAAGATGAGCTGATGTTTGTTGCAACATCTCAACGCAATCAACTCCAACTTGCAATAAACCAACATTACCACATAAGCATAAAACCAACTGCAGCAGCACCACATGAGTGTGCTCATTCCTTGCTCACAATACACCACATTACAAGGCCAAATCTCCATGATTTAACCAACAAAAGGCCATAACAAACCTACAATTGGCCCTGCAGTAGACAAAAAAAAACATGAATGGAAGCCACAATAGTTTTACCCAAAACCGAAACTATTTGTAGATTGAAACAGGCAAAATGAAGACTTACTGGTTTCACCGTGGCATTAACAATAGGCTTGATGAATATTGTTGGTTAAGAATCAGATGAAGTTCTGTTACGGTTATTTTACCCTTCGGCTGGAAATTCGAGATTGGTTCCTACTGTCATGAAATTTTCCAGGTTGGATTTCTGGTACAGGCATTTATGCAAAGGTTTGAGTTCAGTCCTAATATTGCATCTCATAGCCTTCAGTTAGGTCCAGAAAGTGAATCAAATGAAACTAGAGCTGATGTTGAGTCTCACTTGCATTCATCAAAATATGATAACAATGGTAGCCACTTTCAGAGGCTGCAGTATCAAGTAACAAAATTGTTTAAGGGCTTTTCAAGTCCACCTGATGTTGAAAATGAAAACATGCCGGAGTCAAACTATGGCCAATTATCAATCTACATCAATAGCAGGAAAACAGCCGAGTAAGATTTACGGTGCATGAGCTGAAGGTTACGGTCATTACCTATCGAAACAGAAGCGGAACGGTGAGGTAAAAGTTGAAGTCAGCCGCCAATTCGTGTCGGTATAGCAGCACCCTGCAATACCAAAGCCATTCATTAAAATTTCCCAAGAGTTTCGGACATCCAGATTTTCAAAAGTTGAATTCAGAACTAGAGCCAAAGCAACAACATACCTGTAACACACTTGTTGTAATGCCATGAACCAAATATAATACAGCCTGCTGCAACCATGTAAAACCCGTATCAAGTTGATACCAAATCTATCAAACCAATAACCCAATAACCATCATGGAATCCTGTCACGATTTCCCCTACAAATCCAGCTGCAATGCCCGTAACGGTTCCTTCTCCTATACCTGCTGTTACAATATCCTGTCAACAAATTCCTACAAAGCCTTGGTCCTGCCGCCAAGCATCAACAGCCTGCAAAACCGACGAACACATTGTACACCAAACCAACAGCCTCTTCTTTTTAGATCTTACTACAAGCTTTCAGCATTGTTGAAAATGACTTCAGACAGAACAAAGGTGGTTCAGTTCCAGCCACACACAATGTTCATCAATAGGGTTGGATGTAGTCTCTGCCTACAGCAATCTGATACTCAGTCTGTCGTATGGATACATCCCACTGATCCTCCAAAACCATTTGAGTGGCAGTCGTCAGCTAAAGTTGAACTTTTGAAGTTACGGATAGATGGCTACAAATGGAGTACACCATTCCGTGTAGGTTATGAAGGTATAATGCACATTAGTTTGGAAAAAGATGTTGGAGATGAAACAATGCAATTAAGGGTTGCAGTAAGAAGTGGTGCTAAGAGATCACGATTTGAAGTGGTTTTTCGTCTGAATTCATTGTCAAGTCCTTACAGAGGTGAAAATCGTTCGATGTTCCTACCCATTCGTTTTCGTCAAGCTGATGGTATCGGTGATTCCTGGCAACTGCTGCTTCCAAACTCTGCTGCTTCTTTTCTGTGGGAAGATCTTGGTAGGAGATGTTTGTTGGAACTCTTGGTAGATGGTACTGACCAAATGAAATCACTGAAGTACGATATCGATGAAATTTCTGATCACACGCCTGTCCAAGTAGCAGAAGGACCAACCAGAGCGTTGCGTGTTACAATTGTAAAGGAAGAGAAAACCAATGTTGTTAGGATCAGTGATTGGATGCCTGAAACTGAACCTATAGGAGTTATAAGCCGAAGACATTCATCATCAGTGAATGATTCTCAAAAGCAACAGCTAATGTCAGATACGGACTTTGAGTTTCACATCAATGTTGATCTTGCTGAGTTTGGGGTGTCTATTGTTGATCATACACCAGAGGAAATTTTGTACCTGTCTGTTCAGAATCTTGTTCTGGCATATTCAACCGGTTCGGGATCCGGAATCAGTAGATTCAAACTCAAAATGTGTGGGCTACAAGTGGACAACCAACTGCCATTACCTCAATTTCTTCCGTTTGATTGTATGCGGCATGGATGCCGTGATGAGTATGCTTGCTTCAACTTCCTGCTGGAGCAATAAACCAACTGGGAGAGGCCATATTGACGTATTTGTACGCGACAATTGAACCGAAACTACTTTAAGTCAGCCAATGTATTACAGACATCCCCATGAAATCCAATCCGTGTTTTAACCGTAACCTTCCATGTTCCATTTTGATCCTTGAATAACCAGTGATGAACCTGTGAAACCATGCCAAAACAATGCATAAGTTCAAAATTAGTATGGCTACATAATGCACATCAAAATTAAGACATGTCCACAACCTACCAAACATGAATAAGATTGCAGCAAACCAAGCTCACCATTTTTTTTACTGCGGTAAAAAAGGGGACACATTAATCAGTCAATTTGCAAAACCTACAGTGCAAAATCATTAACCAACAGTCAGAGGGCAAAGTCCAAAAACATCCCAAATTGGTATGAGGTCAAAGCAGAGAGGAAAGTTTGTGAAGGATACCTTTTCTTGAATCTAACATGGATAGGGCAATTCAATTTCTGAGCATCCAAAGTGCTTTGCAGAGCTACTTTTGAACACAAGGGCACCAATTTGTAACCCTAATTCACAGAAGTATAAAGAGCAAGGTAGAATCAGTAAAAGAGGACAACAAAACCCTAGAGAGAACACAGAGAGCTGGAGGCGAAAATCTGAGAAGAAACCCTAAAATCCCAAAATCAATTACCTGGAGGCCAGCTTCTTCGTGTCCTTCACCACCACCGCCGTGACACTTTGTAAGTACTTCTCGTTCTTTCTTTTTATCTTTCTCATGTGCTTGTTGTTGAAATTATTGTGTGAGCTGAGAGTGATTGAGAGGGGTTCGTTGAGAACGAGAGTGGCATTGAGAGAAATGTGAAGTTTGGTGAGTGTTGATGAACATTACCGAGAGAAGAGAGAGTGAAGGAGTGAGCTTGGGAAGGTTGAGTTCGTGAGGTGGGGAGGAAGATGACGATGAAGACGAACCTCTGTATTTCCATTTTCTTTTTTCTTTCTTTTTAATTAATTCTTTTATTATTTAATTTATTTCATTTTTAACACAAAAATCAGAAAAATGTATATGCTTTTATTTTCTTTTATTATTATTATTTACTTTTTATTTATTTAGCTTATTTTGTTTTTTAACAGAGATGATAAAAAACCCATAAAAATGTTTGTTTTGTTTTTTTTTTTTATTTTAAATCTGTTAGCCCAGTTCATATATTTATGGTAGTATCTCAATAGCAGATAGTATTGAGTGGCCTAGTGGAGAGAGTTTAGTTGCATAATATTAGGTGGAGAGGGTTCGATACTCATGTGTGACACTTTTTGCTTTTTATTTGATTTTATTTTCCTTTAGCATTTTTTATTCTTTTAGTATTTTGTTAATATCTCTTTTTATGCTTATTATAATTTCATGTGTTAATAATGCATAGTTATTGTATTTGAATTTAGTTCAAAAACCATTTTTCTCAAACTATAAAAATCATACTTTTCTCGATTTAATATCGAGCCCATTTTTTACACCCTTGTAAGTCGATTGCTTTTTAAGCATCGCCATCAACCTCACATAGCTTACTCTTGGGCTTTCTTACAATGAGTCGGTTCCCTTACACTTACACGTTGTTTAATGCTCATTCATTTCTTTTCTTTGATTATTTGATTTGATCACATGTTTGTTTAAATATTTTACTTGTGTGATTAACTGTGGCCTACTTGTATGGTGTATGAGGCATATACTTATATTGTTTGATTGCCATGACAACCCCCATTCATAACAAATGTATCCCTCTCCCATGAAATGTATAATATTTATTTTTTCATTCTTTATTCATCTGTTAATACAAGAATTAAAATGAACATTCGATAACCATTTCAAAGCAAGATCAAAACCTCGATCCAACGTCGAGTAATCATTTTTTCAAAACCTAACAGAACCAGCACGTATTCATCCACCCTTTTGTAAGTCGATTGCTTTATGCATCGCCATCAACCTTGTAAGTCGATTGCTTCATGCATCGCCATCTACCCTTATCCCTAACACTTCTCCTCGCTCCTTTCGTCGATTCTTGTTCCGATTAGGTAGCACCCATTAGATAGAACCCTTTGTATGATAACATAGGTAGAATTCCCATATTCTTTGCATGCTAACCTTAGGTAGATATTCCCATTTGTAAATCCTAAACACTTAAGTACATACTGCATGACAACACTAGGGCAGAGCTTCCCCCACTTCTAGACCTTTCTGAGCGTCTCCGATCTTGTGGCATGTAGTCCGTTCTATTGCAAAGAGGTAACTGCCTAAGACTCGATTCAGCGAGCTGCGACACCTACTGCTAGGACGTGAACACATCGCCCACTCTCCTTTGACACAACTGGTGTCCTCCTTTGTAAGTCCATGTTCAGATGGCAACCCCTCCGTAGGGGAACTACATCGCCCTGATCCTTGTTCCAGACGAGGTATGTAGGCAGGTGGTCGTGCGAGACCACTCCGGGCACCTTTCTTTTTCTCTTTGTGTGTGTTTTGGTTCGGATGCTAATGTAAGCCCAGTGATTGGCATTCAGGCTCCATGTTTGCCTCTTTGCGAGTTTGTTTGGTTCGGATGCTGACATAAGTCCAGTGATTGGCAGTCGGGCTCCACGTTTGCCTCTTTGTGAGTTTGTTTGGTTCGGATGCTGACATAAGTCCAATGATTGGCAGTCGGGCTCCACGTTTGCCCTTTTGTGTGTGTTTTGGTTCGGATGCTGACATAAGTCCAGTGATTGGCAGTCGGGCTCCACGTTTGCCTCTTTGTGAGTTTGTTTGGTTCGGATGCTGACATAAGTCCAGTGATTGGCAGTCGGGCTCCACGTTTGCCCCTTTTGTGTGTGTTTCGGTTCGGATGCTGATGTAAGTCCAATGATTGGCAGTCGGGCTCCACGTTTGCCCTTTTGTGTGTGTTTTGGTTCGGATGCTGATGTAAGTCCAGTAATTGGCAGTCGGGCTCCATGTTTGCCACCTTTTTGTGTGTAGGTGTCTTGTTTTGTTTGGCGTGCGTGAGCCGAACTACGGCAACTCTGATTCTCATGTCCAGATGAGATACGTAGGCACAAGATGCGATGTCTTGCCGAGTTTGACTAACGACTAACAACTAATCCTTGTTTCCTTTCGCCCTCGTTGCGATCCTTTCTCTCGCCCTCGTTGCGATCGAGACCTTTCCCTTTCTCTTGCCCTAGTTGCAATCGAGACCCTTTGTTCCCGTAGTTAGCCGAACTACATTATGCTCTGATTCTCATTCCCGATGAGATATGTAGGCATAAGACGCGATGTCTTAGCGAGCACACTTATCCTTAACCCCTAGGTAGCCGAGCTACGAAGACTCTGATTCTCATATTCAGATGAGATACGTATGCAGTGGATGCGACATCCGTGCGAGTCATTTTCTTTGACCCTTTCTTTTAGTAAATAGTACATTAGATAAACATACACCCTTTAGACAAGAACAACAAGAGTGGATCCCGTAGAGTACTACGGATGCGTAGGGGTGCTAATACCTTCCCTTCGCATAACCGACTCCCGAACCCAAGATTTGGTTGCGAGACCTTGTCTTTTCCTTTCCTTTCTCCAGGTTTACTTCGAGCGTTTCCTTTCCCTCTGTTGGGATAAATAACGCACGGTGGCGACTCTTCTGTCATTTTCTTCTTCGCCGGTTGTTTTTTTCGCAGACCGTATTTTTCGGGTTGCGACAGTTACCAAGCACATTTCATTGTGTCATACATTGTTTTTCATTATTTACTAACCAAAATACCAAAAATAGTTCAATGTATAGTTTGTTGCTTTTGTAGGTAGTGTGTGTGTTCACCCATGCTCCATCAAGCTAATATCTAGAGTTTGAGACCCTCAATGAAAGGAGATTAATCAAGAGATGTTTCACATTGACTCTAGACATCATATATGGATCCATATGGTCTTCACATATCATTTTGATCAAGAATTCATTAAGAGTTTGAAGCTTATTTGCCTTGGAAGCTATAATTCATCTGGGTATCTTATGTGACTTCCTCAACAAGTTTCTTCAACATTTGATCAAATATTTCAAGGTATACTTCATACTATATCATCTTACACATATATGATCCTACATGAGTTCCAAAGATCAAGAGAATGTAAATTTTGCAAGTTGATTCATGGTGGTTGACCAGAGAAAGTCAACTAATCAAAACTAGGGTTCCCTAGACCCTATCTCCTACAATTTGTGTCATATTAAAATTATTCCAAGAGCAACGTTACTCCTTATGACATTCCAAACAACTTTCATGTTGAAGTCAAGATCTAGTTTTGCATGGAAAGTAATGTTTTATGGTGAATGTTTATAGGTCATTTTGTTTGAATCCTAGTTAGGAGGTCAACTTCCAAGGACCATAACTTTATCAATTTTTATGATATGAAAGTAATTCAAGTTCCATGATGAAATTCAATATGTACTTTTAAACTTTTATGTTTGGAAGAAGTTAAAATTCAATTTGCAAATGCATGTGCCAAGAGGAAACATTATAGGTCAGTTTGGGCCATTACCATTAAACAAGTAATTTTCCTCAACTTCTAAAATGTATAACTCCTTCATGCCAAATCCAAATGAGGTCAATGTGTGACCAAATTTAATAGGTTTTAAAGAGTTACAACTTTGACGAAGGAACTTTGTCCATTTGAAGTCCATAGCAAAAGTTATTTAAGGTGGAAGAAGTGAACATTTGACTTGGTACTTAGAAAATTTTCAAATATGTTTGATTTTCCAAATTTCCACCTTAAAATTCATCATGATCCAAGATCCAAATGGAAATGTGTTCAACATGAAAGTGGTTCCCCTTGATCTTACCTTTCCAAAAAGTCCAAAATCACTTCATTTGGCCAAGGTCTCAATCACTTGTGCATGGGTGTAATGCATGGCCCCATTTTGAAAGATTTGTGACCAATTTTCATTTCAACATTGCATGGTCCCTTGATTTCGTGTCAGCATCATTTGGAATTAAGTTTAGACCCTTTGACATCATTTATTGGGCTTTGTACACGCCCATGTAAGCATGCATGAGATCATTGCTTTTTTTGGATTTTGAATTGAAGTGTGCAAAAAGCATTGAGCAAGCCTATAAATACAAGTTCTTTGAGCTCAGAAATGGATCCCTATTTCCCAAGCTTCGTCCCCATTCTCTCCCAAACCCCATTGAAAGGATAAACTTGAAGATTTCTTGAGAAATCGAGTTTCCGTTCTCATTCTGTTTTTGAATTGAAACTCCAAGAGTCCAAGCTTTTTAAACCATCTAAATCATCTTCTACAAGCTTCTGAAGCCAAGCCAAGGACAATTGGAAGCAAGATCAAGCAAGGTTGAAGCTCATTCGAAGGTGATTTTTTAGAATTTTCATCTCTTCGATTCTCTCTCAATTCTTTACTATTCTTTATGATTTTAGGTTGTCTGAAGTCCTACCAATGCATGCAACAAGATTGAGTTGCTTTGAGGTCAAATTGAAGTAACTCAGTTCTGATCCTTAAAATTCAAATCCATGTATCTCTTGATATACTTGGAATTGGAGAAAATTGAGGCCATATTCGAGCTCCTGAGCATTTTTTATTTAAATCCATGTCCTTGTTTTTCATTTCCATGGTGGTTGGTGGTGGACCAGTCCAGTGAGGTCCACCGGAGAAGACCGGAGCCCTAGCTCCAGTGATATGGTGGCTTGCTCCTATCCATCAGATCTTCCATCCATGTTCTAATCCTGATCATTCATTGTGATTACCACTTTTGCCACGCGGTTGACTTGAGCGCATCATACATCTTAGCGCGTGGCCATCAGATCTGCCACCTCAATTAATTAGGGAGATCTGATGGCCCTTGTTTTTTTGAATTTCTTTTTATTTTCTGATTTTATGTTTAATCCTTTTATTTTGTTTAATTCATATTAATTTCATTTTTAATCCAAAAAATATGGGACTTTCACCAAAAATCTTTAAATATTTTTCTCTTTCATTTTCCGAATTAAAATTATTTTTTGGATTAATTTTGATATTTTTCATGAATTAAATGTTTGTATGCATATTTTTGATTGTTTAAAAATACTTCTGACTTTTCAAAAATCATGAAATTTTTTGCCTAAGGTCCTTTGATCTTGTTTGACCTAGGATAAATCTCTTGGACATTTATTTGTTGTTTTGAGGAGATTTTAGGTTTTTACCAAATTAAATAGTATTTTAATGCATTTTTAAATTGATTTTTAATTGATTAAATGTGTAAAAACCATGTTGAGCCATTTTTATGGTCTTGTGATGTTTTACTATTTGTTTGCGCCTTGGTCAAGGTTGATTTGACTTTTATTGGATTAAAATCACTGGGTTTAGGGGATTGATGAAATGTACATTTTATCTCCCAAAATGAATGAATGATTTTAATTTGATAAAATTCCTCCCATGACCAATTTGTGTTTCTCTCATTCCCCTCCCCCTTCATCTTCATCCATATTATTTCCCATTCCTTTCATTGACCAATGAAATCTCAAATGTCCTAAGCCTAATTGGTTCATCCATGACCTTGTGTCAGATGAACCAATACAAGTATGGATGAGATAGGTACATCCCTCTTGATCTTTTCTTTTAGTGTGTGGTATGTTTTAGGAGTTTGGTTCATTATACCAAATCTCTAACATGCATTAACACCTAAATTTTTATTGTCCGACCTCAGATAGTTGTGACTTCTACACAAGTCAAATTACGATTGCTTAACATAGAGATAAACTTGACCATAAAGGCATAGCATTCTAGTAAGTGAGATTGTAAGTCTCACATCCTTCATGGTATTGTGTGGAAACTTGACCTTTTTTCGTTCCTATGGAAGATGTCTTGGTTTAAGGATCCATGCTTGTGAATGGATGGTTGAGTGTTCTCCAAAGAATGACTTAATCAATTAAAAAGCATAACACCACTAACACTTGACTAACATTTGACTAACTCTTATTAATATTGCTTTAACTTTCAAGTCATTTACTTTATGAAACTTAATTTTCAGCCATTTATCACTCATTGCCATTTACATTCATTTAACTTGTTTATGATTATGCCATTTTTACTTTGTTCATTTGAGCCATATCTTGTGATTGTATATATCTGGTTGTACATTTTGATTTTGTTTGTGGTCTTAGGATCTTAAAACACTTAATAAACAAAAAAAACCTAAAAAATATTTGGTGAACTATTGATCTTGATCTGAACTTTTGGACTTAGGATTAGGCAACATTCCCTGTGCAAAAAGGACTTGGCCAATGCCAACATTTTGAAACCAAGTTATTGTGTACTAGGCCTTCATATGATGCAAGCCCTGAACCCTGTTTTCATATGTTACTTTGTCTTGGTGCTAATTGTTATTTTGATATGGTGTCTGATGCTTTCTTCTGAGTTGATCAATGAACATTTCATCTGATACATGAGAAGACAAAGAAGACAACTAGCTATAGGAATTTATTACTTAGATGTGACTATCTTTATTTAATGCCTTGATCTTCTTGATGTTTGGATATTGTTATTTGCTTGTTGATTATTGCTTGATTCAAAGTGCAAGGGAAAATGGGTTTCTATATGACATTCTTGTCTGTTGGATTGCATCCCATTGGTCAGATCTTTTTAAATCTTAACTTTTAATTTTATGCTTAGGATAGCCTCTTCATCTCCTCCCACTTCTTAAATTTCATAATCTCTTCCCCTTTTTCAAAAACTTACTTTGCTTGTGATTTCAAACTTAGACTTTATTTCAAGTAGAAACTTTGGCCTTATGCCATTGAATTTTTGAACTTCTTTTTCTTAAATCAAACTTGTAAATGAATCTAATCATATTGACTTAAAATTTCAAAAGAAAAGAGAACTAACAACTCCATTCAAATCTTTGGCCCTTTGTGCCCTTCTCAATTAAATTTTTGTTAAAAGCAATTCATCAACTTTAAGATTTTTACCATGAACTACAAGGTTTTGATCCCTCATTTTTATGTTGGTATGTAGGCATAAGACCGCAGGTCTTGTCAAACACAAAAATATAATCAATGAATTCTTTTCTCATCCCCACACTCTATTTTTTATCAAACATCATTTATACCAAAAACGCATACACAAAAAAAAAGCCTCCATGGGACACTTTGGGTGCTAACACATTCCATCTGTGTAACCAACCCCCTTACCTATAATCTCTGGCATTTTATTAGTTTTGATTTGAAAACTTATTATCTTTGGGTTTTGTTCGTACTTTTCCCTTTTCCTTTGGAAACAATAAAAGCATGGTGGCGACTCTGGTTTTATTAACGTTAAGCTTATCCATAGCTTGATGGTCATGAATTTACCGCTATACCAGTGACGGATTTTCTCTTCTTTGTTGGTATTCTACCCAGTAACGGATATTCTTCCTCATTCCCTAGGTAGTCTATCCTTGATATGTTCATCCTAACCGATGACATATATTCTTCCTTTGATTTTATCCTCGATATGTTCATTTTAACCAGTGACAAATATTCTCTTTTTGGTCTTCTGCCCAATACTGGTAGTTGTAAATCCTATTTGATCTTTTCTTTTCAGTAGGTTATCCTTACCCAGTAACAGGTAATGAATACACCTCTTTCGCCTCAACGAGTCATCCTTGATATGTTTACCCTAACCGGTAACGGATGTCCCTCTGTCAGAGTATATTCTTTCTACCAAGTAATTGGTAATAGATAATATATCTCTGGTACTCCTGTTTTGATGTTCATTCTTCCCCAGTTGAGTTTGAGTACGTTTTTTTTTAAATCGCCAATCCTCTGTTTGGTTTGAGTACTTCAGCTTTGTTCTGATCTATCCATTTCCCCTGCAGATTTCCCTTATCCCCAGAACGAGTCCTTCCATTGATTTATTTTCATGGAAATTCCCTCGTATCTCCAGCAGTTTTAAGTCGTAGTCTGGCATATGCATAACTTTTATCCCCAGAGTCTCTGTTTCCCCAATGAGTTTCCCTTTATGGAATGCATTATGCTCTTGTGGACTTTCAGTCTCTCCGGATTCTTTTCCTTTGTGGCAATATATTCCACATAAAGATTAATTTTAACATTCATATTGTAAGACCCTAATTTTGTCCCTAAGATCCCTCATGGCATCATAACATTGCATTTGCATTGCCTCAAGGATCATTAGCATCTTGGTTCCCTTTGCCTTTGGGTAGAACCTTTTGTGAGTGGTTTGAGATCACCAAGCATGCTTGAATTGTGTATCACTGCTTTCCTTATTTTGTTTACTAATCAAAAGCACAAAAATATGTCACTAACATCTTTTGTTTGTAGCTTAAGCAATCACAAGGTCAAAAGCTTCTAGGAGATCCTTTGTACAATGGTATAGTCAAGAGAAGATGAAGCAAGCATGGTAATGGTTACCAAAGCTCTCATCCATAAAATATGCCTCCCTAGAATCTCAATTCATCATTTTGATCAAATCAAGTCATAGGGTTTGAGGTTTGTGCCCCAAGGAAACCCTAATTCATTTATGCACCACAATGCCTTGCTCTTGAAGCAACCTCAACCCATGGTCAAATACAATCAAGGGAAGTTCTTTAATTTACCATTTCATGTATATTTGAACTTATTTGAGTGTCCTCGATCATCAATTCATCAAGGTATGATTTGTGGACTTTAGAAGTTGATCAATCAATTTATCTAACTAAGTTGAAATGCACTGAGACCTAACTTTTGATGTGTTGGTCAAATGGAGATGATTCCAAAAGAAAAAATGTTCTTAAGGACAATATGAACAACTTTCATGTTCATCAAAAATTGATTTGAAGCTTGGAAGGTCATCATACATTCCAAGACTTTATAGGTCATTTTGACTGAAACCCTAATCTTAGGTCAACTTCTCAAGAACATAACTCATTCATTTTTTATGATTTGGAGGTGGGATCAAATGCATTGGAAGGATTAAGATGTCTAATTCAAATGTTATGTTGAGCAACATTTCAAAATCTCAAAGGAAATACATGTGATAATGCAAGACATTATTGGTCCTTTTTGACCAAATGCATTAAAAGGCAAAAAAGTCCAACTTCAAGTGCCCATAACTCTCTCATAAAAAATCCAAATGATACAAAATTTAGGTCCATTTAGATTGACTTGGAGAGATCTACAACTTTGATGTTGGAGGTTTTCCATTTGAGGCTTGCATCATCAAGACAGAGGGGCTTGAAAATTGGCCAAATTTAGAAACCTTGCTTTGACATGTCTTGCACATTGCACTTTAAATTCAAAATTCACCAATTTACACACTTCAAATGGATTTTTTCCCAACATAACAATTGTTCCTTACATCAAGACCTTTCCAACCATTACCCACATGCTTATGTTTGGATTTTCTAATTGGCATTTTCGAAGAGGTGGATGTTTAAGTTCAAGTATGGAATGCACATGAAATCTTGATGCACAAGAAAATTCAAAGCAAATCACACGTCCATTTCATTCCAGACTGAGCTCAGCTTGCATTTGGCATTGTTTTTGGGCCTTGTGGATGGTCATGCAAGCCCATGCAAGGATTGTCCATGTTCATGCACACGAATTAATTCATCATTTCCTTGCCATTCCCTCTATAAATAGAGACCCTATTCCATTCAAAATTGATCCCTGATTCAACCTGTTATGCTGCACAAATCTCTCCATAACCATTACCAAAGAAGCTAGTTCATTTTTCTTAAAAAATTTCAGATCCAAAATTCAACTACATCTGGTTGAATCCTTGGATCTAAAGCTTCTAAACCTTCATCATTCATCTCATTGATCTTCTGTTTTGGAAAAGAAAGCAAGGATTCGAGCTCAAGTTTCCAGAAATCAAGCTTACTCTTCAACTGGTATTTTCTTCGAATCTCATCATCCATTGACCTATTTGCTTGAATCTTGTGTTGGCTGAAGTCCTCTCAATAGAGGCATCATGATTATGCATTTAACTTTTGAAATCCATTGAGTTCATGATGAACACCACAGAACTTCCATCTCTGATTTCTTCAATATAGAGATCTAGAGTGGAATTGAGTGGCACAGGGATGATGTACATCATCCCAGCTTTCTAAAGATGTATAGATCGTGCATTTTCATTAAGGTTTGGATCTCTGCAATTTTGGCCGGAAAATCCAAGCTCGCCAGAGAAGACGGTGGCTCCGGTGGCTGTCCTAGTGCCAGATGCATTGTGGACCCTTGGATTCATTTTCCAGATTTGATCTTGGCCTTTGATTGTTATGACTTTTATTTAATCCATGTGTGGTTGCATTGACTTGGTCCTATGATGCGCGCGCATGCCATTGCCTTCAGATCGTCCATGTCATTTAATGAAAGGAGATCTAACGCGCCAGGATTTTCCACATTTTCTAATTCTGATTTTATTTTCTTTAATTCCATTTTATTTCAAAAAATCATATCTCTCTCATTTTTAATCCAAAAATTATGGGACCAATTGCATTAGACTCCAAATAAATTCTAGTTTCTAAAAATGATTTTTAATATTTTTTATTTTGTCATTTGATATTTTTTGTGAATTTTCTCTTTTCTGGTTATTTTTAATTAGTTTTTGATATTCAAAAAATATAAAAATATTTTCCTAACCTATTTGAATGATGATGAATCTATGAAAATATTCTCATCAATATTTAAATTGATTTGAGATTTATTTGAGATTTTAGTTCAATTAGGTTATTTTTATTCATTTTTAATTGATTAAAAATAGTTTCTGACTTTTAAAAATGCTGAAATTTTTTGCCAAACTTTGTTTGACCTTGTTGAACCTGGGATAAATTACTTGGACCTTTCAAGGTTGATTTGAAGTGATTTTGAAGTTTAACCTTTCCATTATTTGTAATTCAAGTTTATTTTAATATTAAAAATGCCAAAAAATATTTTGCTTATTGTTTGATCTCCAATCTCCATCTCATTTCTGATTTTCTTATTGTTTAACTTTGACTTTCAATGTCAATTGGTCAATACAGATGGATTGGTACATTTTATTCCATCTTATGCATTTTGATCTTTCCATTTCCTTATCCATTCTTCATCTCCTTCTTCCTTCTTCTTCTTTCTTTTTGATCAATGAGTTGAAGGTTGATAAGTTAGCATTGATTAGGGAGACTTAATCTTCCTTGATTCAAATCTAATTCATCTTGATCAATTGATCAAGTGAATGGCTTTGCATTAAGGATAGGTTGTTTTCTAAATCATGCAAAAGGCTTAAACCAATACAAGATCATTTCTCTTCTTCTTTTTGGCATGGCAAGTTGTTGGGACTTGGTTCACTAATCAAGACTTCTAACTTGTGTTGTTGCCTACATTATTATTGACCGGCCTCAGATAGTTTTGACTTCTACATAAGTCCAATTACGATTGCTTAACATAGCGCTAAATTTGCCTTATGGCACACTAACTACTAACACTAACCATTAACAATTAACATTTACTTTTTGCTCTTTACTTTTATGCAATTTACTATTCTTGCACATATCATCCATTTGCTTTTCTCTTTGAGCACATGTTTATGTTAATGCCATTTTCCTTTTGCTCACTTGAGCACATAATTGTGTATATACTATTGTGCTTGTGTTTTTGTTTTGATTGTTGTGGACCAAATGCAAATAAAAGGACTTAGTTTCTAGGACTTCCCCTATGCAAAGAATGGAGAAATTGACTTAGATTCTAGGACTTTCCTTATGCAAAATTGGAGTAAATGGACCTCAATGATGAAGATGGATTAGAAGGACCAAATCTCTAAACTCACTTTTGTCCATTCTTGATTTACTTCATGGAACTTTTGATGTGTGTTTTCTTGTGATATGGATTCCAACTTGAGCCTAATTGAGGAACCATTACCATGAGCTCCTAAGAGAGAGAGAGATCCAAGATGCCTTAAGGAACCTTATCTCAGAATCCATTGATTGTTGATTGCTTTTGTTTATGCTTTGTGATTGCTTATTCCAAAGGATGGGAGCTACTTGGATCATCTATATGATCTCAAGAGAGGAACTCCATTGTGGTTTTGTTTCTTTATCCCTCATCTTTTTGCTTTACTTAGGAATTTAGCCCTTCTTCTTCTTCTCTCCACTCTAACCCAAGCCAAAACTTTTTGTGCAAACATTTGACTATTGTTTTCAAACATTAGAAACCTAAGCCTTAGGCTTTTGATTTTCAAACCTTCTTTTCATAATACTTATTTTGAATTGAACTTCTAAGTCAACTTTGACCATTTTGTATATACTTCTAATTGGTAAATATAACCCATTCAAATATCTTTTTTGTGGTTTCAATGGCCACTTTCTAATCAAAACTTTTTCATAACCTTTAGCTGTTAGGTTTGAGTTATCTTGGTGGTAAATGTAATACTCACCTATATCCTTAGTGATGGACAATGAGTCTTCCATGCTTATTATAGGGTTAACCCCTCACTAGCATGTTGAAGCTATCCTCACATGGTGGATTTGTGGTTCCTTTTAGGTTGAGTTTTCTCCCTTTGATAACAAAAGACCTTAAGGCTTTTGGACCAATCAATTCACCAACATGTTTTGGGATTTTTACCTCGAAATACGAGGTTTTGATCCTAATCTTTTTAAGATGGTACGTAGGCAATGGGTTTATCCATCCAAACACAAAATATAAATAACTTGTACATTCTCCTCTCATCTCTTCAATCATGTTTGCACAAACAAAAAATTTCACAAAAACAACAACCTTTACAACAAGTGTGAAAAGGGCTCCCTAGGAGTACCTAGGATGTTTTGGGTGCCTAACACCTTCCCATTACATAACCAACCCCCTTACCCAGATCTCTGTTCTCTTTTACTAGTTTTTGTTAAAACTTTTAGGTTTTTGTTCGCTTTCTAACCATTCCTTTGGATAAATAGAAGTGCGGTGGCGACTCGATTTGTATGATTTACCTTGGATTTAGTCAATATCTCTAATGGTAACGAATACCCCGCTACAGAAAAGTGGCAACTCTGTTGGGGAAAATTTTTTGCCTGGTGGGTTTTGCCTACTTTTCATATTTGTTGTATTGTATTGTATATTGTCTTGTGACATATTTTTTGTGCAATTTGGGATTACTGTATTGTATGTAATGATTGACTTGCTTGATATTAATTTCTTGTGTGCTTGGTGATCTTTGTAAGATGAGTTCTATACCCGGACTCGAGTGCACTTAGGATAGGAGAATGGCGTAGTCTTGTTGACTTGTGTGGAGTTATTCCTTAGCAAGTTAACTTGCAAGTCCATTCACTTGGTCGAGGTCATGTTGGGATCAATAATGTCACACAAGTAAGTTGTGGTTAGACATTACTCTTTCCAATATAGACCTTAGAAGCCAAGGACCTTAGTCTACCAAACCCACCTTGGCTTATTCTTAGAATGTAGTGCGAAAGTCGTTCAAATGTAAGATTTGATACGATTGTTACGCGATACTACACTCATAAGAGTCTCTCTTGAGAATATTCTTGGAATACGAGTAGTCGTTTCTCCGATAATATCCGAAAGATGGGATGATGACTATGGGAACCTATTGTAGAACATGTTTGGTAGGTTTAAACCCTAGTACACTCCCTTTGGGTGGTTCTTAACCGAGACTCCATGCTCGTGACTCGCAACAAACCCTTGATTCATGGTTGATCCGTTCATGTATCCTTAATATCAATGGAACTTGGGTGTTGATAAGGTGTAAACCATAATCCACCAAAATGGATGATTGATATTAAGGATGATATGATCCATCCCATGACCTTTGTTTGGTGTGCTTTGCTTGATCCTTGAGTGTGATTGTTGCATTCATGTATTCATGCACCCATTTGCATCCATATCATCAATAATAAAGAAATTTTTTAAGGAACTTAAGGGGTTTATTTGCAAAATTTTCAGACATGGAAAGACAAAGAAGGAATACAAAGAAATACAGTTTCAGACAACCAGATTTGAAAGAGTTAAGGAATCTGACATCCTATGTATTAGATCCTTTGGGTTTCAAGGCTCGTTTTGGGAAGCTTCTTCCTCTTCTGACTACTCAGGTGGACGAGGGGTTGATGAGTGTATTGGTGCAGTTTTATGATCCCTTGTACCGTTGCTTCACGTTTCCGGACTTCCAGCTTTTTCCTACACTTGAGGAGTATGCTTATCTTGTGGGTATACCAAATCTGGATCAGGTGTCGTTCAGTGGCTTGGAGAGTATTCCTACTTCTCAAGAGATAGCTGACATGTTGCACATAGATGAATCTCTGGTTGGTGCTCATATGACTACCAAAGGTGGAATTCAAGGTCTCCCTTCTGAGTTCCTCATCGCTCAAGCTACTGTATATGGGAAGGCCATGAGTGAGGATGCCTTTGAAGCCATATTTGTACTTCTCATTTATGGATTAGTGTTATTCCCCAACATCGACAAGTTTGTGGATGTGAACGCTATTAGGATTTTCTCTACTCTTAATCCCGTTCCGACTCTGTTGGGAGATACCTATTTCTCTTTGCATATGAGGAATGCAAAGGGTGGTGGTGCCATTGTGTGCTGTTTGCCTTTTTTGTATAAGTGGTTTATTTCTCACTTACCGCAGACGGTCGCCTTCAAGGAGAACAAGGGATGTCTACGGTGGTCCACGAGACTTATGTCTCTCACTAATGATGATATCTCTTAGTACAACCGTGTGTATGATGGTGTGCAGATTATTGACTCTTGTGGTGAATTCTCCAATGTACCTCTTCTTGGTACATGTGGTGGGATTAACTACAACCCTGTTTTGGCGCGTCGTCAACTTGGGTTCCCCCTAAAGGATAAACCCAATAACATTCTGTTAGAAGGTGTGTTCTTCCAGGAGGGTAAAGATCCCCAAGGCTTGAAGGGCAGAATGGTCCACGCTTGGCGCAAGATTCATAGGAAAGGAAGGAAAGAGTTGGGTCCTAAGAATTGTGTTGCTATGGAGCCATACACCGCTTGGGTTAGGAAGAGAACGTCCGAGTATCTCATGCCTTACGAGTATCCAAGACCTACACCTTTGGTTATGGATGGGCCTTCAACCCTCCCTAACCAAGGAGTAGAGGAGTTGAGAGACGAAGATCGATCACGTGCTTGGATCCGTGAAAGGGAGGAGTTGCTTCAGCAGATCAAGGAGAAGGATGCTTTGATAGAGTTCCTCGAACATCAGGTTATTGATGATCCTGATGATGCCTGGACTTCTCTACTTCCTCAGTCTTCCAAGTTTTGGAAAAGGAAGTATGACCGACTCGCCAAGGAGAAGGCAGATATGGAGGCATCCTACGAGAGAGAGGTGAAGAGGCTTCGTGCATCCTATCTTCCTGTGTCCCGAGCTTTAGATGATTGTTTCTAGGGATCCATAGGATGATTATTTTCCTTTTCTCCTATATATGGTTGACAATGCTTTACTTCTTTTCCCCGATATTATTTGATGAGATATTTCCATATGTGATAAATATATAATATTTGCAAATAAAATTCTAGAGTTCCTTTGAAATAAAAAACAAATCATATGCACGGGCATTGCATGCATCATGTGCATAAGCAGGTTTTGTTCCCGGCTTCTTGCCCTGTGGTCTAACTCTGTGTTCTTCATTTATTTTGAAGACAAGCTGACTCACTGGTACTACACCAGAGCCAACATTTCAAGACTGATGGACCATCTAGAACAAGAGAACCGCGAGCTGAAAGAGGAAGTGGCCAGACTAAGTTCTTTGATGGAATCATTCATGGCTGCTTAGAGCCAGTCTTCTCCAACACCTTCAACTCCTCCCCAGAGGACAGTCATCTCTGAGATTGTCTCCTCGACTGTGTCTGCGGCCAGTGCACACTTTGTTTCAACGGCCATGCCAGTCGGATTCCCGTGGGGAATGCCTCCCAATTTCATGCCCGAGGGTCCTGCTCCCACCTTTGCTTCTATGCCGGCATCTAGCCCGGTCCTTGTTGTTCCTCCTCCTGTCGTGCATACTTTGCCCAGGGTAGACGACACCATCTATCATTCTGAGTCATCTGAGGGCCCAGATGTCTATGAGAAGATGGACGATGTGAACGATCAATTTCTCGAGCTTCGCAAGGAATTGAAAACTCTCAGAGGAAAGGATCTTTTCGGCAAGTTTGCTGCCGAACTCTTCTTGGTCCCTAATGTGAAGATCCCTGTAAAATTCAAGGTCCTTGACTTTGAAAAATACAAGGGAAATACTTGTCCTCTCAGCCACCTGGTCATGTATGCCAGGAAGATGTCGACTCAGACCGACAATGACCAGTTGCTCATACACTACTTTCAGGACAGTCTGTCCGGTGCCGCTCTGCGTTGGTATATGGGCTTAGACAGTGCGAACATCCGATCCTTCAACGATCTTGGCGAGGCCTTCGTCAAGCAGTACAAGTATAATGTGGATATGGCTCCCGATAGGGATCATTTGAGAGCCATGTCCCAGAAGGACAAGGAAACATTCAAAGAGTACGCCCAGAGGTGGCGAGAGTTAGCAGCACAGATCGTGCCTCCGCTAGAAGAGAAAGAGATGACTAAGATCTTTCTGAAGACCTTAAGTTCTTTTTATTATGAGTGGATGATTGCTAGTGCTCCTTCTGACTTCACCGAGATGGTGAATATGGGGATGCGTCTAGAAGAAGGGGTTAGAGAAGGACGTCTGACCAGAGAAGAAGGCTCTCCTGCCAAACGCTATGGGTCGTTTGCAAAGAAGAAAGATGGAGAGGCACATGTTGTGACCTCCCATGTAAAACCAAGAAGACCCTCTGTGAGAAGGAAGACCATGCGTCCCGCCGGTAACCAGCACCAGGTGGCTCACATAGCACCTGTCTTCAGAGATAATCAGCAGTACCAGCAACACAACACCAATCAGTAACCACATCCGCAATATCAACATCAACAACCCCGTCCGTAATAGCAGGCCTACCAGCCTCGAAACCGTAATCAAACCAGCACGAGTTACGAGAGGAAAAGGGTCACCTTCGATCCTATTCCGATGACATATGCAGAATTATATCCCTCTTTGATAGAGAGGAAGTTGATTACTCCGAGAGACCCACCGGCTATACCTGCTAACCCCCAGTGGTGGTATAAGCCCGAACTACACTGTGTTTACCATTCTGGTGCTCCAGGCCACGACGTGGAGAATTGCTACCCTTTGAAGACCAAGGTTCAAGACCTTGTGAGGTGTGGTATTTTATGTTTCGAGGACGTAGGTCCTAATGTGAAGAAGAACCCATTTCCCGAGCATGGGAAATCTGTCAACATGGTCCAGGGCTGCCCTGGCAAATACAAAGTCAAATATGTCAGTCATATTCGACAATCTCTGGTCGAGATGCATCGTTTGCTATGTGAGTATAGTCATTACGAGCATGACCACGATAGATGCCGAGTTTGTTCTGTCAATCAAAGAGGTTGTCGCCAGGTGCGCAAAGATGTTCAGGAAATGCTGGATGAAGGAGTTATTGAGATCCTTCAAAACAGAAATGTTGACGAAGATGAGCCTGAAGTCAATGTGATTTCTCCAGTGTTTCGGATCCCCGAGCCCTTTATTACCAAGTATGATAGTAGCAAGCAGAAGGGTTCTCCTGCATTAACCATCAAGCCAGCCGAACCAGTACCATACTCTTCCGAAAAGGCAATTCCCTTTCGCTACAACGTTGTCGCTGTAGAAAATGGGAAAGAAGTATCCTTACCATCTTCCTCTGTTGTTAACATTGCGGATGTTAATGGTTTGACCCGTAGCGGTCGTGTGTTTTCAGCACCACCAAGGCCCCAAGCTAATGTTGATTTTGTTGAACGCCCGATTGGGAATGCTGTGAGCTCTCCGAATCCGGCACTTGCTGTTAAGCCCTCCTCTGTACTGAAAACTCCTACTTCTGTTGGCCCTAGTGGCAATGAGAAAGAAGACTATGATGAGATGCTAAGGCTCATCAAGAGGATCGAGTACAATGTTGTAGACCAGCTTCTACAAACGCCATCCAAAATATCTGTGTTATCATTACTCTTAAATTCAGAACCACATCGAGAGGCTCTGCAGAAGGTTTTGGATGTGGCATATGTAGATCACGATGTCACGATAGAACAATTCGATAGCATTGTTGCAAACATTACTGCTTGTAACAACTTGAGTTTTTGTGACTCTGATCTCCCCGAGGAGGGAAGAGACCACAACTTGGCATTACATATATCTATGGGTTGCAAAGACGACGCCATGTCCAATGTGCTGGTGGACACTGGGTCATCATTGAACGTATTGCCAAAAACCACTCTTTCGAAACTGTCATATCAAGGGCCTCCCATGAGGCAGAGTGGAATAGTTGTGAAAGCTTTCGATGGGTCTCGCAAAATGGTGATTGGGGAAGTTGACCTCCCAGTCAAAATCGGACCAAGTGATTTCCAGATTACCTTCCAGGTTATGGATATTCACCCATCGTATAGTTGTCTCTTAGGTAGACCATGGATTCACGAGGCAGGCGCCATGACATCCACCCTACATCAGAAACTGAAATTTGTGAAGAACAAGAAGCTGGTGGTGGTAGGGGGAGAAAAGGCTCTCCTGGTTAGCCATTTGTCTTCCTTCTCATATATAAATGCTGAAGATGAAGTTGGAACTCCTTTCCAAGCTTTATCTATTGCTGAGCCTATTGAGAAGAGAGCTCCTTCATTTGCTTCCTATAAAGATGCAAAATTGGCCATTGAGTGTGGTGCAACTGCTGGTTTAGGGAAAATGATTGAGTTAGAAGACAACAAGTCTCGAGCTGGCATAGGCTTTTCTTCTGGGGTCTTCAACAAGCAAGGGCTGTTCAAGAGTGGAGGTTTCATCCACACTGGTCAAAGCGAGGAGGCTGCTGCCATCTTGGAAGAAGACGAAGAGGATTCTGGCAACTTCGTCATCCCTGGGGGAATCTGCAATAATTGGGTCGCTGTGGATATTCCAACAGTTATCCATAAGTCGAAGTAATGTTCATTGTGTTTAAAAACCCTCCTCTCATGCCGAAAGGAGAAGTGATGACATTGTTGGCGCATAAATACAATGATATTTTCATTCAATAAATTCATGTTAAATGTTTGTTTTTCCAATTATTTTCCCTTTTTGCTTTTTGCATGAAATTGGTGATCACATAAAACCTTAAAAATAGAATAAAATCCATCTTTTCATCTGCATAATGATTGCCTTGTTTGAATTCTAAAGCTTTTCATATCCAAAATCATTATGCAGGTTAATCAAACACATTGAACATAATGATCCAACACCATCTCCCAATTTTGAGTTCCCTGTATTTGAGGCGGAAGAAGATGATGTTGAAGAGATTCCTGACGAGATTACCTGTCTACTTGAGCATGAAGAAAAGATCATTCAGCCGCATCTCGAGAATCTGGAAACAATCAACTTGGGGTCTGAAGATTGTGTGCGAGAAGTGAAGATTGGGGCACTCCTTGAAGAATATGTTAAGAAGGGGTTGATTGAGTTGCTACGAGAATATGTTGACGTCTTTGCATGGTCATATGAGGACATGCCAGGTCTAGATACTGATATTGTGCAACATTACTTACCTTTGAAGCCTGAGTGCGTGCCTGTGAAGCAGAAGCTCAAAAGAACTCATCCTGATATGGCAGTGAAGATCAAAGAGGAAGTACAGAAGCAAATTGATGCGGGGTTTCTGGTGACTTCTACATATCCTCAATGGGTGGCCAATATTGTGCTCGTGCCTAAGAAAGACGGAAAGGTCCGGATGTGTGTGGACTATAGGGACTTGAATAAAGCTAGTCCAAAAGATGATTTTCCTCTACCACATATTGATATGTTGGTAGACAATACAGCTAAATTCAATGTCTTCTCATTTATGGACGGATTTTCCGGATATAACCAGATCAAGATGGCACCCGAGGATATGGAGAAGACAACATTCATCACGCCTTGGGGAACATTCTGTTATCGAGTGATGCCCTTCGGTTTGAAGAACGCCGGAGCCACGTATCAACGAGCTATGACCACCTTGTTCCATGATATGATGCATAAGAAGATTGAGGTATATGTTGATGATATGATTGCGAAATCAAGAACGGAAGTTGAACATTTAGAGCATTTGTTGAAGCTTTTTCAGCATTTGAGGAAGTATAAGCTTCGTCTGAATCCCAACAAGTGTACATTTGGAGTCCGTTCTGGCAAGTTATTGGGCTTTATTGTTAGTGAAAGAGGTATTGAGGTTGATCCTGCCAAGGTCAAAGCAATACAAGAGATGCCTGCGCCCAAAACTGAGAAGCAAGTCCGAGGTTTTCTTGGCCGCTTGAATTATATTTCTAGATTCATATCCCACATGACTGCCACATGTGCACCAATATTCAAGCTTCTCCGGAAAGATCAGTCTCATGATTGGACCGAAGATTGCCAGAAAGCTTTCGACAGTATTAAAGAGTATCTGTCTGAACCTCCGATCCTGTCTCCGCCTATGGAGGGGAGACCCTTGATTATGTATCTGACTGTTCTTGAAGATTCAATGGGTTGTGTCCTTGGTCAGCAGGATGAATCAGGAAAGAAAGAGTATGTTATTTACTACCTGAGCAAGAAGTTCACCGATTGTGAGTCTCGATACTCAATGCTTGAGAAGACATGTTGTGCTTTGGCTTGGGCTGCTAAGCGCTTACGCCAGTATATGATAAATCATACGACTTGGTTGATATCCAGAATGGATCCAATCAAGTATATTTTTGAGAAGCCTGCTTTATTAGGGAGAATTGCTCGTTGGCAGATGTTGTTGTCTGAGTATGATATTGAGTATCGAGCTCAGAAGGCTATTAAAGGTAGTATCATGATTGATCACTTGGAACATCATCCAATTGAGGATTATCAATCATTTCAATATGACTTCCCAGATGAGGAGATTCTGTATCTGAAAATGAAAGATTGTGACGAGCCCACGCTCGATGAAGGGCCAGAGCCTGGTTCCAGATGGAGTATGGTGTTTGATGGCGCTGTAAATCAGTATGGAAATGGTATTGGGGCAGTGATTATTACTCCTCAGGGCACACATATTCCTTTTACAGCAAGGCTAACTTTCAAATGCACGAATAATATGGCTGAGTATGAAGCCTGCATTATAGGATTGGAGGAGTGCATTGATCTAAGGATCAAGCATCTTGATGTTTATGGTGATTCGGCCCTCGTTGTTAATCAGATTAAGGGTGAATGGGAAACGAATCAGCCTGGTCTCATTCCATATAGGGATTATGCGAGGAGGATTTCAACGTTCTTTACTGAGGTTGACTTCCATCATATTCCGCGAGATGAGAAACGGATGGCAGACGCTCTTGCTACACTTGCTTCGATGATTATGGTAAAACTTTGGAATGAAGTCCCCAATATCACTCTGATGCGCTTGGAAAGACCATCTCATGTATTTGCAGTAGAATAAGTGAAAGATGATATGCCATGGTATTACGACATCAAGTGTTTCCTTCAAAATCAGGTTTATCCACCTGGGGTATCCGTGAAAGATAGGAAGACTTTGAGGAGATTATCAGGAAGTTTCTACCTCAACGGTGATGTACTTTACAAGAGAAGTTTTGACATGGTTTTGCTCAGATGCATGGATAGACACGAAGCAGACCTGTTGATGACTGAGGTTAATGAGGGTTCATTTGGAACTCATTCCAATGGACATGCCATGGCTAGAAAGATGTTGAGAGCAGGCTACTATTGGCTGACAATGGAGTCTGATTGCTACAAATATGTGAAGAAATGTCATAAGTGTCAGATTTATGCGGATAAGATTCATATTCCCCCGACACTTCTGAGTGTGATTTCATCACCATGGCCTTTCTCCATGTGGGGAATTGACATGATTGGCATGATAGAGCCCAAAGCGTCCAATGGACACAGATTTATTCTCGTAGCAATTGATTACTTCACCAAGTGGGTTGAAGCGGCATCATATGCAAATGTGACCAGGCAGGTGGTCGTGAAGTTTATCAAGAATCAACTCATATGCCGTTATGGTGTGCCAGATAAGATCATTACTGATAATGGATCTAACTTGAACAACAAAATGATGAAAGAACTGTGTAGTGAGTTCAAGATTGCGTATCATAATTCTTCTTCTTATAGACCCAAGATGAATGGAACTGTTGAAGCTGCTAATAAGAATATCAAGAAGATTATCCAGAAGATGGTTGTCACGTATAAGGATTGGCATGAGATGCTGCCATTTGCTTTACACGGATATCGTACATTTGTCCGCACTTCGACAGGGGAAACCCATTTCTCTCTTGTTTATGGCATGGAAGCTGTACTCCCAGTAGAGGTGGAGATCGCATCAATGAGAGTCTTGATGGAGGCCAAGTTGACTGAGGCTGAATGGGTTCAGAGTCGTTATGACCAGCTGAACTTGATAGAAGAAAAGAGATTGACCGCCATGTGCCATGGTCAGTTATATCAGTAAAGAATGAAGAAAGCTTTTGATAAGAAGGTCAAGCCTCGTCTGTTCCGAGAAGGTGACCTTGTGCTCGAGAAAGTTTTGTCTTTCGCGCCCGATTCCAGGGGCAAGTGGACTCCAAACTATGAAGGTCCATATGTTGTTAAGAGAGCCTTTTCAGGCGGTGCTTTGATACTTACAACTATGGATGGGGAGGATTTCACTCGTCCTGTGAATTCAGATGCAGTCAAGAAATACTTCGCCTAAAATAAAAACAAGAATAACTCGCTAAGTTGAAAACTCGAAAGGGCGACTTAGGCAAAAATGAGTGTCTCGGTGGATTGAAAACCCGAAAGGGCGGTCCAGGCAAAAGTTAGAGACACAAAAAATGAATATTTGTATCCTGCTAGATTGAGTACCTCACTCTGGGGCAATCTAGGCAAAAATTAGGGATTTGGCAAGTAACTACATCCTGACAAGACTTTGTTCTACAATTGTCATCCGTCAGAGATTCTCGCCCATTCGTCATCAACCGAAGCTCCGAATACCCCGCTACACATATTATATGCATCATGAGATCTCTTAGGGACTAAAATTTGTTTCTAGATGTTGTTATTTAAGTCCATTCTACTGAGTTGATACGAAGAGTTTAACCTTCACATCCTCAATTAGAATGTCCTAAAATAAGGACAGTTGTAAGACCCTAATTTTGACCCTAAGATCCCTCATGTTATCTCATCATTTGCATTGGCTTTGGGATCACACCTTGGCATCCTCCTTGCCCCTCATTCATTTGGTTTGCATTGGGAGAGATCACCAGGCACATTTGATTGTATCATACTCTTTTTTCATTATTTACTAACCAAAATACCAAAAATATGTCTATGTATAGCTTTGTTTCTTTTGTAGGTAGTGTGTGCATCCACCAATGCCTCATCAAACTCACAACTAGGGTTTGAGACCCTCAATGCAAGGAGATAAATCAAGATATGGTTCACATTGGTTATAGACATCATATATGGGTCCCCATGATCTTCATTTATCATTTTGACCAAGAATTTACCAAGAGTTTGAAGTTTGTTTGCCTTGGAAGCCCTAATTCATTTGGGTATCTTGTGTGATTTCCTCAGCAAGTTTCTTCAACATTTGATCAAATATATCCAAGGATACTTTATATTACATCATATTATGCATATATGATCCTCCATGAGTCCAAAAGATCAAGAGAACTTCAAGTTTGCAAGTAGGTTCAAGGTGGTTAACCAGAGAAAGTCAACTGGTCAAAATTGGGGTTGACTAGACCCTATCGCCTACATTTTTTGTCATATGAAAGTGATTCCAAGATAAACGTTACTCCCTATGACAATACAAACAACTTTAATGTTGAGGTCAAGAGATAGTTTTGCTTGGAAAGTCATTTTTTATGGTGAAAGATTATAGGTCAATTTGTCTGTGCCCTAGTTAGGAGGTCAACTTCCAAGGACCATAACTTGCTTAATTTTTATGAAATAAAGACCATAAATGTTTCATAATAAATATAAAGATGTCCTCTCCAACTTTTATTCTTTGAGAAACTTCAAAATCAACATGCAAGTGCATGTGCCAAGAGGAAACATTATAGGTCATTTTGGGCCATTACCATTGAACGAGCAATTTTCCTCAACTTCTAAAATGCATAACGCCTTCATGCCAAATCCAAATAAGGTCAAATTTGTGACCAAATTGAAGAGGTTTGAAAGATATACAACTTTGATGAAGTAACCTTTTCCATTTCAAGCTCATAGCAAAAGTTATTCAAGGTGGAAGAAGTGAACATTTGACTTGGTACTTAGAAAATTTTCTATTATGTTCGATTTTCCAAACTTCCACCTAAAAATTAACCATGATCCAGGCTTCAAAAGGAAAAGTGTTCAACATGAAAGTTGTTCCTCTTGATGTCACATTTCCAAAACGTTCAAGATCACCTAATTTGGACCAATATTGAGAGACTTGTGCACCGTTCCTTTCATAGGTTTGTTTTGGAAAAATTTGAATTCAATTATCCATTTCCTTTTGCATGCTTACATGTTATTGCTGCAAGGTCAATTGTGCACTAATTGGAATGTAATAGCATCATGAATTGGGCCCAAACCATTGTCCATACATCCATGCACCAACTTGCTAATTTTGGCATATTTTCAAAGGGTGCAAAAAGGAATCTCATTCCCTATTTAAACAACCTCATTGCCTCAGAAATGACACACACACACACCTTGCCCCAGATTTTTCTAGAGAACTCAGAACCTCACACCATAGAATTCCTTGAAGATTTCTTTGAAATTTAGTTTGAATTTCACCTTCTATTTTGAAGTTCAAACTCCAAGGATTCATGGCTTTTTTCTTCTTAATTGATCACTGCAGGTAAGAGGAGGAAGAATCAAGCAAATTCAGATCGAAATCAAGCCAATTTGAAGCTACCCAAAGGTGATTTTTCAGAAACTTTGAGCCTTCGATTCTCTCTCAATTCTACACTATTCTCTTTGATTTTTAGTTGGCTGAAGTCCTACCAATGTAAGCAACAAGATTGAGTTGCTTTGAGGTCAAATCGAAGCAACTCAGATCATGAACCTCAAATTTCAAATCCATGTATCTTTCAATATACTTGGAATTGGAGAAAATTGAGGCCAGATTCGAGCTCCTGAACATTTTTTCTTTAAAACCATGTCCTTGTTTTTCATTTTAGTGAAGGTTTGTGGTGGACCAGTCCGATGAGGTGCACCGGAGAAGAAGATCGGAGCTAGGGCTCCGGTGGTGCGTTGGCACTCTCTCAATCTTTTGATCCATTTGAAATGTTCTAATCCTGGCCCTTGCTTTTGATTACCATGTGTTTGGCGCAGTTGACTGAGGTGTTTGTGGAACGCTCGCGCTTGGCCATCAGATCTTCCACCTCAATTAATGAGGGAGATCTGATGGCCCTTATTTTTTTGAATTTCTTTTTATTTTCTGAATTTTCGTTTAATCCCTTTATTTTGTTTAATTCATATTAAATTCATTTTTAATCCAAAAAAATATGGGACTTTCACCAAAATCTTTAAATATTTTTCTCTTCCATATCTTGAATTAAAATTATTTTTTGGATTAATTTTGATATTTTTCATGAATTAAATGTTTTTGTGCATCTTTTTAATTGTTTAAAAATACTTCTGACTTTTCAAAAATAGTGAAATTTTTTGTCTAAGGTCCTTTGACCTTGTTTGACCTAAGTTAAATTCCTTAGCAATTTATTTGATGTTTTGAAGGGATTTGAGGTTTTGACAAAATTGAAATGCATTTTAATTCATTTTTAAATTGATTTTCAATTGATTAAATGTTGAAAAATAATTTTGAGCCATTTTTATGGTCTTGTGATGTTTGAATTTTTGTTTGGGCCTTGGTCAAGGTTGATTTGACTTTTGTTGGATCAAAACCATTGGATTTAGGGGATTTATGAAATATAGATTTCATCTCCCAAAATGAATGGATGGTTTTGATTTGATGAAATTCCTCTCATGATCAATTTGTGTTTCTATCTTCCCATCTCTCTTCATCTTCATCCCTATTCTTCCCCATTCCCTCATTTGACCAATGAAATCTCTAATGTCTAAAGGCTAATTGGTTCATCAATGACCTTGTGTCAGATGAATCAATACAAGTATGACTGAGATAGGTCACTCCCTCTTGATTTTTCTTTTAGTGTGTGGTATGTTTTAAGAGTTTGGTTCCTCATACCAAATCTCTAACATGCATTAACACCTATATTTTTATTGCCCGACCTTAGATAGTTGTGACTTCTACTTAAGTCCAATTACAATTTCATTTTGTTTGTGGTCTTAGGACCTTAAAATACATAATAACAACAAAAACCCTAAAAAAACATCTGGTGGATTGTTGTACTTGATCTGAATTTTTGGACTTAGGACTTGGCCAATGCCAACATCTTGAGACTGAGTTATTTTGAACTGTGCCTTCATTTGATACAAGCCTTGGGAATTTCTTGGGTTCATCTTCTACTAGGTCTTTATGCTTAATTGTTATTTTGAACTTGTGTTTGATGCTTTGTTCTGAGTTGATCAAGGAATATTTCATCTGATACATTAGAAGACAATGAACATTTCTAGCTATTGGAGTTGCTTGCTTGAATGTGGCTATCTTTATTAGATGCCTTGATCTTCATGATGTTTGGATATTGTTCATTGCTTATTGGTTTTTGCATTGATTAAAGTCCAAAGGAAAATGGGTTTCTATATGACTTTCTTGTCTGTTGGATTGCGTTCCATTGGTCAGATTTTTTTCAACTCTTAACTTTTAAATTTTTGCTTAGGATAGCCTCTTCATCTCCTCCCACTTCTTAAATTTCAAAATCTCTCCCCCTTTCAAAACATTTCTTTGCTTGTGATTTCAAACTTAGACTTTGTTTTAATAATTAGAAACTTTGGCCTTATGCCATTGAATTTTCAAACTC